>NW_027305488.1:1653507-1981253 GCF_039555335.1 Amphiura filiformis | reverse complement strand
TGCCAACAGCTCTATGCGATCCAACTGCGATTGTATTTCAAAATATTACACCTCAAAAATATTCATGAGGATATGATATGTCACATTTGGTCGGTAATATTTAAAAGCAGACTGGATCCAGGAGCAGTGTCTGTAACAGGCCTTATATTAAGTGCCTGGACCAGGAGCTAAAAAGAGCTCCTGTTCCCAAAGATGGCTCCTAGTCCTATAGTTTACAGTGTAAAATATTGGACACAATATTGGAGCCAAAATTGGGCAACCATGGGGTAAAAAAGCCTGGGTGCCTGCCTGCTTTAAATATAAATAATAAGCCTTGGTCGGTAACGTCTTTCAGCAGTGTAAAACTGCTCTTCCTGATTATCACGTAAGAAATTAAGTCACGCGGAGTTGACATGCGATGCTAAGCAGATTGCAATGATTGATCGCCGACGTGATTCAATTAGCCCACTTCTGTATTTATGCTGTAAAACAGTCAAAACAGTGGCAAATCGGAGGACCGCCGAAGAACCTTATTGAAAACTTATAGTACCGGTATGGTACTGATTGTGTTTACACAAATCCGACTTGACACATTCTTTCATCTCACTGGGCCCATAGCTGGGGGCCTTCCATCCATTTTACGCGACGCCAGTATCATAGCAGGCGTGCAGCGTTTCGGTACCAGCGGCACAAGTGCTATGGGCTCCGATGCGTTCGCCACAGTGGGCGTCTTGGATCGCAATCCAAATGAACTTTATTTAGTTTGGCGCAGATGGCCCCCAACTATGGCCGACTTAATCCTGGCCATCAATTGGCTCGTCAGATTCGTCTATACCATTGTGCCACTTCACAGCGTCAGTGTAGTGAGCCTGACCGGGTATGCATGGGCACCACAACGGCAGCAATTGCAATTAATTAAAGGTTTTATTTGTGTAGTTGAAGAAATTTACAGTCAATAACGCTTACATGGTTACGGTATACATGTATATTATGTTATTGGAGCAGAGGACTAATAAGGCGCGTGAAAGTCGATTCCGAGTTTGTCGTCCCCCGCCCGCGTCACTTTTTGGACACCAAAAACACCCACGTCAAATTTTCAAAAATGCCAAAATAATTCATTATTTTCAAAGTATCAGTGTTTTCACCAGTTTTAGCAATTGGAAACATATATTTTTGTTTGTAAAACATATTAAATTTATAACTTGGAACCAAAACCAGGCTCTTTTCCCTACCCACATAGAAACATGTTTATAAATAATGTATAAGTGTGGCTTTAAATCAACACGCACTTTAGGTCAATAATGAAATCTGATGAAATAATGAAAAATGAAAAATGAAAAAGTCACCTCACCAACCTGGAAAAAAAGGGATGATAAACTTGGAATTGACTTTCATGGGCCTAATTAATGCTCTGTAACCTTTTCCCATTCCCCTATCATGCCTCATATAGGCCTATGATTGAATAGTCATGAATAGTAGGCCTATACAAATATTGACTGTTATGAGGGGCATGGTTAAAATTATAGGCCTGCGGTGATCTCAAAACCATGCTATGACCCGAGGCGTAGCATATAGCATGGTTTTGAGATCACCGTGGGCCTATAATGTTAACCGTGACCTGAATAAAGCAGTCAATATTTGTTTTATATGTAAAACCGTACCTCGATCATTAATATAGAATTTTGTCATCTGATTGGTTAAAAGGCCTATTTTATTGTTCATAGCCTAGGCCATCCCTGGTAAAATTTAAAGAAAGTTTTTCGTTATGAACCGATCGGCGTCACCGCAACTGGGCAGCAGCCAGCGTTGCTTGGCGTTGGCGCTATGCGTGCGTAATGTCGAACCCGCCATCGCAGCGTAGAGTTTGATCTGGGCGCACACCGATGTCATTTTTAAAGACTATTGCCGGGGGAATAGTTCAGTTTTTTACGTAATTCTTAAAACGGAGGGCATAGCTAATTCAATGACTGCACTTTTAACCAATCAGATGACAGGAATCTATGAGGTATATAATGTCATGAATGTATGACATACCACACCAGCATGCATGGCATGACCAGTCATTATGAGTCAATCAATCATGCAATGCATAAACACATGAAACATAATTATTATGAGAAATTTTAAGCTTACTTACCTAGCATGTTCGTTGTACTTCGTGTAACGGCACAGATTTCTTCACGAATCACAGTTTAGTGTTGAGAATAGTCAAATTATTAAATAATAATTTCTAAGGTTATTCTGGTATTATCAGAACATAAATCATGATAAATTAAATGTTCGTGAACGTGAATTTTCTCTACGGTGACACAGCGTGTGACCTTTGCCATAAACTGAACCACGCCCTCACATGCAGACAGGCTTCGAAATGTAGCCAAAGCCCCCGTAGCCAAATCACCCTGTAGCGCGTATTTTAAACCACCTCGGCTCCAGATCGTAGCAAGAACCACCAAAATGTAGCAAGATCCCCCTGAGTGGCTTCAAAACCGTAGCAAGAACCACCTGAGAGATCGCGCTCTCTCGCTCTCTAAGATTTTAGACTCCCCCAATTGTTAATATGATTAGTCTAAAATAATAGAGAGAGAGGGAGAGAGAGAGAGAGAGAGAGAGAGTGACAGAAAAGCGCGATGGATAAAATTGAAGGCAAGTTGTGTTGTCGTGTTTGCTACCGAGTTCTATTTGAACTTGCCTTCTACAGCATGTAGTTTTCGCTGTTTGATTATATATTTTGTTATCTGTCCCTGAAGAAGAGCAGTTTATCTGCTCGAAATTTCGGTTGTTTTTTTGTCTGTTTTGTTTTGTTTGACTGCTATGTGCACAGTTGTTTTCATCACTTTCAGTGTACTTTTGTACTGTTTTCCTGTTTTCCTTTGTGGGCTCTGGAATTGGCAATTTTTGGCAATTGAACTTTGCCTGTTTTTGTACCTACACTGGTTGTTTGGTTTAGCGTGTCTGTTTATATTACATTCGTTCTAGTGAACTTTTGTATTCCATTGATCCTGGTTGTGTTTGCAGGTTTAGCACTTCTGTGGGCCTTGGAACTGGCAATTTTTGGCTATCGAACTGTGCCTACTTCTTATGCCTGCATTTGCTGTTTTTGTTCTCCTGCACATTGTCTAGTCTGCATTTTTTACTTGTTTCCCCACATGAAGTTGGTGTACCTTGCTTTTTTCTTTCCGATTGCATGTAAGATGATGCTCGGTACTTGTAAATATCTTTTTTCGTTTATGTTGATATAATTATTACATAAAGGATTGTTGCAGCTGGCTAAAAAGTTTTCTCTTGCACATTAATGTTTTTTGGATTATTTCAAGAAATGGAAATGCAATGTTTAAATCTTTGTAAGCTTCAACATAATGTTGCATGATATCAAATATCACACTTAAAGCTGTAAGCACTTGATCATTGTCATTCTTGGCTCAAATGTTCTAATCCAGAAGGTAAAATATAACATTATTTGTACAACATAAAGAATTAAAGCTGGGAAGCCTCCAATTGCAGAAATCAAAGTTTTCTCGGTCAAACTGTTGTTCATCTTCAGTGAAAGTATGAATAACATAACATATTCGGATTATAGAATAGATAATGAGAACTAAATTTAATGAGGTACGCAAACTTTAGGAAGGGGTGAGCTAGTATGAAAAAGCGCCTGTTGGTTAAACTTGGAATGAACTGCATTGATGCCCGCATTATGTAATCGTTGATTTTTTTCTCAACCAGTCAAACAAATCAAATTTGCGTATATGATGCACAATAAAATAAGCTACGCTCTACTTTTTAAATTTTATGATTGCGATGTCTATTACTTGACTTATGTGCAAACTCATTCTCCCCACAATTTTTTATGGGACACCCTGTATATAGTCCTGATAATCCACTTGCTTGTAAGCAAGTAAAATAATTATTGTTTTCAGGTCCGCAGCTCTAATCTGCAATGTAGATTGTACCCCTCTTTCGTTACCTCGTCGTTTTTAACCAATGTCCGTAAAACCAACAGGATTTTTATCGTCACCAACACACGTGATTTTTTTATTAGAAAATTAAATTGAATTGTTAAATTACCAAGTCGATGACTCTCAAAATATCCAGATATATTTCCACATCGATTCGTTTCTTTGCGTCCAGGACAGGGCGGGGGACTGTTGGACCATAGTCAGACAGTAACTCCTTCGATAACATAGAATGAACACCCTTAGGCTTGCTTCCTTGAATTGCTACAGAAAGAAAATGAAGAAAAAGTATTTTTTTAGTACAGTCATGGACAAAAGTTTGGATTTTTTTTTTTTTGCATAACCCTGTTTTTAAGAGCAGATTTCTTACCATCAATGACCCGTCAGCCATGCAAAATGGATCACGGGTGTCTGACAAGGTCTTAGGTACCATTCCATATCACACAATACGTAATGTAGGACAATGGCTCCCCATGCCTGACCAATGAACCAACGGGCATCCTTTTCGCAGTTATTTTAGCGATATGATTCATCAGGTTACATTGGCTTTTGCATCACCGTGTGAAGAAACCAGCAGCTATACTTTATTGCATCTGTCTGTTGTATACGATATTTCTGATCATGGGGTTGAGCGCAGATTTGTACGCTCGCGTCATTGACTTTGTGATGTGCCCTGAGTAATTTAATTTGATGATTTATCTTTGTTTACAAAGTTACATGAGTGATGACAGTTTGGGGGAATTCCCCTCTCAAATTGAGCAAAGCAAGTTAAATCATATCTAATTTGGAAACCCCCTGAGGTTGTAAAATGAAAGTGATGTAATGGGATTTCCCCTCAGGAAGTGATGTAATGAGAAAGGTTAATGTTATAATTAAGGCTTGGGAATTTCCAAGTTCTCATCATGTATTAATACTGGGGATTTCCCAGGGCCTGATATATAAGAAAAGGTAAACATATTTCTACACAGTTGATAGTGTTGATCTGGGCTAGCTAGCTAATATGCTTACAGTCCAATTCCTTCAAAGAAAGGAAATTGCAAACCAGAAATATTTTATGTAGTCAAAGTACTAGTATTTACCAGTGTTGTCGGAGAAGATCTAGAATACGTCAAAGAACGTTATTCTTCCAAGAAAGGAATATATATTCTTCTGTCGACTTGCTGAAGTCTGGTGTTTTGATTCAACGCAACTGTCAAAATAAGTGGGGACAACTGCATCGCAGTCCTGCTTCCTGAAGATATTGTGTGAAAGGTGGAAATAGCACCAAGTTTGGAGAAAGCAGCGCAAGGAGTTTAATATTGGAGAACGGCGCAAGGAGTAAAGTGATTTGGAGAACTACGCAAAGAGTTACGAATGTGTTTGGAGAACGACGCAAGGGGAGAAAGTAACACCATTTTCGTATGAGGATTTTATACGCAAGGATTTATCAATGCAAGTGTACAAAGGACTTCGCTGATTTTCGAAGGACAAGTGAATAAGGATATATTACATCAGTCGTCCAGAACATTGCAAGAACTCTATGATCACCAAGAAGAAGAATGCTGGCTAAGTACTAAATAGTTAAAGAGTGATTATATTTGATTATTATGTATGTGCATTTGTTGTCATATATTGTACCAATCATAACTGGCTTTCAATTAAAGACTTAGATTTTATTAGCTTAATCAAACAGTGTATTTGTGTTGTGCATTCGTGTGAATTTGGGTAAAAGGTGATTTTGGCCTTGAGTCAAGTACGACTCGTAACAACTTACATAATCGTGGCTACAAACAGAAGGATATTGGTAAAGGCGGTGCTTCTAACTCCCCGAGTAGTATCAATGTAAACTCCTCAACGAAAGTTTTGTCAAGCATCTATATCTCAGATTATTTGTGATATGTTCATATCGTGTTGCATATCAATGGATAGCTACTTTATTCCCCTTTACAATGACACCACATTTAAACAATCACATTTTTCACGACTGAGTCACGTCTTGTGAATGCAGTGGGATTTCAAACTGTGTTCTACAGCCCCAGTCAGAAACCACATTAGCGGGTGGAAAAACCATACGCAGCCACAACAGCCAGGCACTTCTCCTCGTACTGCTCATCAGCCTGGTCATACGTTGCAGTGGAATGGCATTCCATTCTTCAACCCCGCTTCAATACGGATTTATCGCAGGTCATTTAATGTGGTTGTATTGGCTACTCTGCCATGCACAGCACGACCACAAGCTGGTATCACAAGTGTTCAATCGGGTTGAGGTCTGGGCTGATGGCAGGCCATTCCATTCTCTCTACTCCCATATTCTGTAAGTAGTCGTTGACTACCCTGGCTCTGTGGGGGCGAGCGTTGTCATCTTGGAGGATTACAATAGGTCCCAGATTGCAAAGATATGGGATTGCAGCTTGATGCACAGAATAATGGTCAATTTGGCACATTCTGTTTGAGACCACGCTACATTCACAAGACGTGTACTCAGCCATTGAAAAGGTGATTGTTTCAAATGTGGTGTCATTGTAAAGGGGAATAAAGTAGCTTACCAATTGACATGCAACACGACATGAACATGTCACAAATAATATGATATATAGATGCTTGAAAAAACTTTCCAAACTTTTGTTGAGGAGATTACTTTCTTGACAAAAACTTTCCAAATGTTCTTCTTGGGGAACTTATACATTTATTCTCATTTGTAGCTGACATGTCAATGTAGCTGGCTCTCAGAGCTGTTTGGAGGCAGTGTCTAGGATTGGTTTTCTTTTTCCCTTTGGGACTTCTAAGGCAGCTAAACACTTGATTAGTGATGTGTTATAGAAGCCTCTACTTCCCACTTCTACTGTGAAGAAAAACACAGTCCATCCTCTGTTTCACATTCGGCTACCAGGTCTTCGTATTTACCCTTTTTCCTGGCGTACGCATTGGCTAGGTTTTCCTCCGATGGTACTGTCAATTCTATGATGATTAACCTACATGTTTGGTGATGGCTGAACAGATCGTATAATATCAGGCCGCTTGGCAGTTTCTGCTATTTCTGGAGGGAACACTATTGGCTTGTGCTCCTCATCCATCAGGAAAGCCCAGTCTCTAGCCTTCTTCAGGATGTTTTCTACTTCTGTCTTTGGAGTGCGTAGAGCTGGGTTCATGTATGTTGTGCCATCGGCTGTACGGAAAGCAATGGTAGGGATGAAGTCTGGAATATACTCTGTTATTTTGCTGTTGCTAGCCTCATCAATATATGGTGCCAGGCCTGATGCTTTTGTTCTTAGTGTTTGATCATGGCGCCATGTACCTTCCATTCTCAATCGAGTAGCTGCAACAATTCAGGATGGGGAGCAGAGTACAGTTACGGTAGTTGCAGAGTTAATGACACAGTCCAAGATTGGTTTTTCCCCACAGTTTCAGATTAGCAGGTGAATGAAGTTGGTCACGGATGGCATTGATATGGAAAGACAGGAGCTCTGGTGTCCAGACTTATAGGAGCTTCTTCCATGAGGTGTCAGTCTGCATGGCGGAGTCCCTGTACAATTGTCCTTGTACATCCGTAGAGGTAGACCATCGTATCTTCTTCATTCACTTCTTTCACCAGATTAGTGAGGCATTTCATGTGCTCTTTCTGGCTCATGTCCTTAATAAGCTTTTGGGTTTTCTTGAAACCCAGTCCTGCCTGGTCAGTTTGACCTCGGCTCATCTCATTTAAGATGATGTGGCGCTCTCTCTGTTCGAGCTCTTTAACTCCATTCCACCTCTTCTTGGTTTTCTTATTTTCCAAACCAAAATCAAGGGATTAAAAAGTAGAGCAGATCTGGTCTGCAATCATAACCCTATTATGCTGGGAGGACACAGTATAGGGTATATAACCAGAAGTATACAATAGCCTATTGTGCTAACATAATTATTATCATGATTGATATCATGGATATCGGAAATCTATCCCGCGGACGACAGTTGATGCTCTCTGTCGAAGGTGGCATATTACACTCACGAGTTCTAGGCTTGAATTGAAGGATGGGGTGTGGTGCGGGCTTTGTTTGTTTGTATGAAACATAAACGATGCATGGAGATGATTTGATTATGAATTAGTTTATTATCCCAGGGAAGCACAACCCATACCTCTTTATTATTTATTACATTTGGCAAAAAGCACAGGCAATACCCAATAGTGCTCAAAGAGCACTAAATTAAAGGGAAGCCCTACATACAAAGCGAACAAAAATTAACTGAGAAGCAAAAACAAGATAAAAAAGACAACTATTGGAGGGCTTTAACTGCAGCCTTGAAAGGTGGGACAACAGACAACATTTTCTGGTAGCTCATTCCATAACATAGGACCAAGGTGGAAGAAACTTCTTTGATAAAGTGTGAGGCGGCTGAAAAGTGGATAGAGAGCTCGGGAATGGTTACATCTTGAGTTGGAACGCGAATGAGGTGTGAATACATTAGGAGCAGATGAAAGGCTGGCAAGTATTTTGAACACATGGCGCACTGTAAAGGAGTCGCGACGGGTCTCAAGAGAGGGGAGGTTAGTTTGGAAAAGGAGGCTGTTATGATCCAGGTCCCAAGATTGTAATATGACCCGGCAGGCAACCTCTGAACAGATTCCAGGCGGTTAGTTTGGGTTTTGGTGAGTGGGTGTCAGGTTGAGCTGCTGTACTCAAGAGCTGGACGGACCAGAGAAGTGTACAAGGTGCGACGAAGGTGTTGAGGAGCAAGGTTTAAGTTCCTATGTATCATGCCAATCATCCAACGAGCCTTCTTACAAAGGACATCAATGTGAATGTTCCAATTTAATTTACTAGAAATGTGAATGCCAAGGAAGGTAATGTCTGTCACTCTATCAATGGGTTGGTTGTTAAGTTGTAAAAGAAGGTCCGGGTAGGGGTTGATTTTGGTGGAGATAATCATGGTTTTGGTTTTCTTAGCATTGGCTTGAAGTAGATTGCAAGAAAACCAAACGGATATTTTGGTGATGTCCTCTTGAAAATCGGCTAAGTCCTGGTGGTTGTTGATTGACTTGTACAGAGTCGTGTCATCCGCATATAGGACTAATTTGCTACCTGCAGAAAATGGGATGAGAGATATGTTGTTGATAAAAAGCAAGAAAAGAACGGGCCCCAGGACAGACCCCTGGGGAACCCCAGAAACAACGGGAACAAGACGAGAGGAACACCCATGGACGGCAACACACTGGTACGTACCTGTCTGTAAGGTAAAAATTAACCCATGACAGCAGTTGACCAGATATGCCAAAAGCAATAAGTTTTTGAAGCAAAAGTCTGTGTGGCACTTTATCGAAGGCTTTCGCCAGATCGCAAAGGGCAACCACAACATCTTTGAGGGCTTCAATGGCATTGTGCCAGTCTAAGATGGCTGTAAGAAGGGCATCTGTGGTAGATGAATTTGGAAGGAATCCAAATTGCCTCTCAGTGAGCAGATTGAATTCTTGAAGGTGGGAGAGAATATGTTTATGTATAACTTTCTCTAAAATCTTGGAAATGATGGGCTGGAGAGAGATGGGACGGTAGTTTGTAATGGACTTTTTGTCCCCAGATTTGAAAATGGGAATGACGCGGCATATTTTCCAAGCAGAGGGGACCCTGCCAGAAGACAAGGAAAGATTGAAAATATAGGTAAGAATTGGAGAGACGGTGATGGCGGTACCTTTAAGCATGGCACCCGAGATACCATCAATACCAGCAGCAGAGGAAGATTTCCGGAGAAGGATGAGATCAAATACATCCTCAACAGTACAAACTACACTGGAAAGATTCCCTGGAGGATGGTAAATACTGGATGGAGTTTGAGAAATATCGACGTCATCAGGATTGAAACATTCAGCAAAAAATTGACTGAAAAGATTGGCAATGTTTTGGGATTATCAGCAATAACGTCATTGTATTGCATGGAATCAGGAATGGATGGGCGACCAGATAAGGACTTCACATATCCCCAAAAACGCTTACTGGGAGAATCGCCATCAGCAAGGGAAGCAAGATAGGACTGTTTAGCTCGCTTAAGCAGGTTGGACAATCTATTTCCAAGGTGCTTGTACTTTACATAGATATCTTCCCGCTTAGTGGATTTCCATTTCTTGAACAATTGATGTTTCTTTCTAATTAACGTACGGAGGTCACCAGTTAGCCAAGGTGGATTTTTAGCTTTACAACGAATAGTTTTCTGGGGGATACACTCAGTCATAGTTTGCATAAAGAAGTCATGAAAACATATCCAGGCACTCTCAATGTCTAAGTTATGGTCTAACTGAAATGAAGACAACAATGAGTTAGCTTTCTCCCAGTCCGCATCAGAATATTTCCATACTGACCGGGGAATAGGTCTGGAGTTGTTTGGCTTGAAGTTAGCACTAAAATGTAATATGGCATGGTGGCAGGACCCAATAGGAGGCAGGTATTGAAGCTCACTAATTTGAGTATCATCATTACAATAAATATGATCAAGAATGGAAGGTTAACGGTTAATGTCCAAGCCATGTTGGTTGACAGACAAGTTGATCAAGGTTGTAACTAGCCTTCATGTCGGCAAGCTCGTCAAATTTGTCCAATAAATTAACATTGAAATCCCCATACATTGCCATAAGAACCATTTTGGTTCCAGGAGGACACAGTTGGTTACAGATGGATAGACTGATACTCAGTTGGGGAAGAGTATTTGTAGTGCGATAAGGAAGGCGGTAATAAATACCAACCATAGGTTTGAGTTTTTAGATCTGCATAGGTTTTGAGCATGATGCACAAGAAAGTAGTATTTGATTAATTCGGACAGTTCCACTACAATTTGAACAAATGTTTTGGGGTCCAGGGTTCAGTTCCACATCGTCATCAAGCAATAGCTGAAACGAGGCTGAGGAGTTAGCATAGTATTGAAACCTGGCTTTAGTAAAACGGTGATAGTTGCGTGGGATCATGTTGTAGCTAGTATATGTAGTATTTGGTTGAATAAGGTGAGTAACCTGAGTTCTTCATAGAGCAGTTGATCCATATTCAATAAGATGCTGTAAACAAGGTGATTTACTTGTATGTGGCTGGTAGCAAAACACAGTCAAGATGATAATAAGAGCCAATTGGCTGCCCCTCAATAGGGATAATCTCACAGTTTGTTCTTGTAGGTAACTTCAAACCAAATAATTTTCTTCTTCACACCACTTATAAGAAACTGAAACCAAAACCGAAACTGACTGACACAAATGTTCAGTTTTCAACAGCTGAGGAAGAAACAATGTGTTCGATATCTTATGAGTCAAGTGGTTAGGCAGGACAATAGGAAACCACGTGACCAAAACCAAAACCAAGTCATATACAGCTATTCATCCGTTTCTGTTAACAATGGGAAAATGATATTAATGGATATAGCTTCATTGGTCTTAAGAGGTACCGTGGTCTTTAAATCAAAAATAGATATCATTGTACTTGTAAGAACGCGATGTTACTGTTACCATGGCTACCTGTAAAATCACAATATGTCTGACTATCTGACATTTACGCTTGGACAACAAATTCAAGTTTAGGGAAGTTGTGAAAATGTTTCAATCGGTGTAAGGTGGCTTAAAATAGTTGACCTCTTCGAATTCTCAGCTAGCTTACTTTGTATAGGTGGAACAACTTTCTTCGGACAAGAGAATCTCTTTTGAAATTCGGACTGGCGAATGCTATGAACACGTGTTCGGACTAGCAAACCTTTGGACTATTAGAACCTTCGGATTATAAGCGTCGGATTATACAGATTATAGAGCAGTCCCCGTGCTGGCCATAATATAAAAAGTCAAAGTTAATCTGTATAGGCCTATATCAGGGACCATCTGATAGTGAAAACCTGTATTTTTTTCATTTTGAGAGGATAAAAAATTTAGATTTTCAGAACTTGAATTTCAACATTCGATTATTCACATTTTCTAACGTATAAGTGTGTAAATTTTTACACACAAGTATTTGTAATTATAGATTACAAAATAATATATTAACATTTACACACTTAGATTCTATATTATTATTCTATATTATTATTATTATTATTATTATTATTATTATTATTATTATTATTATTATTATTATTATTATTATTATTATGCTTATTATTATTATTATTATTATTATTATTATTGTTATTATTATTATTATTATTATTATATTATTTAATAATATCGTGTGCACCAGGAGCTATTTTAGCGTGCCTCCTGGCACGTTCGTGCAGTGAAATTAAATATCCGTGCAGTGACAATTGCAAATCCGTGATTAAAATATAAGGATGCTCTTAGAGCCTTTTTTACAGTCATTTTCAGCTTAAAATATCAGATTTTGGCGCACTTTTGAGCGCACAGCAACCCCTTTCTTGAAATTCATATTTGATAGGTCCAGATGCATATAGAAAAACTTAAGGATCCGCTATATCTTGGAGCAGGTGCGGGCAGAATAGAGAACAGAAAATGAAGGATTTAGGGTTTTTGTTAAAGGGAAAGCAGGATTGAATATAACAGGTAAACTTGATGGGTAGATGCCCACATTGCATTATTTTGCCCACCCAGTAAATTTAACCTGCCCATGGCCCAAAATGCTCACCCAGTAAATATTTGTGTCCAAACAAATATTGAAGTGGTGAACCCATAAAGTACAAGACTAATTTAGTATACTATAATGATTTTGCTCAATTATTGAGTGATTAAATGCATGAAAGTGAACATAATCATGATACTGAAATGCTGTCAACAGAGAAAATGGATCTCATCTATTCGCCATAATACTCTTAGATAAAATGATTTATATATTTTTATTATTTATTTCAAAAGATTATAAGGCTTAAAATAAAGAACCTTGATCAAAATTTATTTTTAATAAAAAATTACGTATTTGGTAAAAAAATAGAAGCTAAATACTCAATATGAATGTTGTCTTTTCAATACATCAGAACAATAAATTATATCATGATGTTCACGATTCATCTGTTATACGATACCGGTACTAGATCATCTCGCAAAGTACATGATATAATCAAGCGATCAGTATTGATGCATTTTAACCATGACATGAAATATCTTGACGCATGCAAGATTTGTGCATTTTACTTTGTATAAAAGTACAGTGTTTAAAAATGCTGCATCGCAGTTTCTAAGAAAAAAGCAAAAACATTACTTCATGCTTAGAAATCGGGGACAGATTGGCGTTTAGAAAGTTGAATGTTTACCATTTAAACATTTTAATATGTAGATCCTAAAAACACTTCATGATTATGTGCTTAGGTGTTTATGATGTACACAATAAGGTGTTTAAATGCTAAACATTTAACTTTCGTGACACTAAATATGTCGCCGATTTGGTCGTTCATTTCGAAGGATTCAAATATCACAGACATACTTTTATAGGTCCTGTGGTCCTTGATGTTGTTAACAGGGCTGAAACCACATCACCTTTGTAAAACGTACATAACTCAACATGCTCAATAACAACATTGAATCAAGCAAGTTTTCAAAGTATATGATTATTTATGGACTACTTCTGCAAAACATCAAGGTGTTATTTTTCAATAATATATTGACAATCAAAATCGATCTTTTTGGCTGCCTCGAACAAAAATACTCAGTCAACCCTTAAAAGTCGTCCCCAAATTTGTTTCTTTGGTCTCTTTTTCTTCCTCTTCTGTTTCCATGTTCCTCTATTTATCTCCTCTTGGCTCCCTTTTGCAATTTAGAATTCTACGCCCACCCACCCACACACGCACCCCTCTTAACGCTTTGCTAACGGCAGCATTTACAAAGTCCATCCGGAAACTTTCCATTTGCCAGCGTGCAGTGTCGGACTTTTTCCCACTAAAATAGCCCCTGGTTTGAAGCGTTTATTTATTTGTTTGATGACTACGGTTAGTCCATGAGGACATACGCAAACAGCTTGTAATCTCATCTGTGCAAAATACGTGAGACCATATGTGACGTGTCATGTCAAAAGGAGACACTTTTGGGCAGGTTATGAATTTTGAGATTTTTACTTATCTTAAAAATAGAGATATTTTGCTCCACAACGCCGTTTTCCCACAATGAAATCGGACATTCCTAAGCGAAGAAATTGAGTTCGTAAGTTACGGTATTATAAAATTGGAAATTGAGATATCGGCCTTTAAAAATATTATTGACAATGTTGAAAGTAGGAATTAACTTGAAAAATGTCTTAAAAATACAAGATGCCAGATATATTCCGGTCTGAAACTATCAGACAATATTTTTTACCCACCAGATTTTTGGCTATTTCTCCATTTACGATCCTGCCCAAAAGTATCTCCTTTTGACAAGACACGTGACGAATATACAAGATATACAAGCCAGGTACAAACAAAAAGAAACAACAAAAAAGAAAGCTACAATTTGACTGTTACTCCATATGGGGATGAGACATGAACACTTACCCTTGATGTTCCTAAGGAGGCACAACAATATCCAATACCTAATCACCATTTTGTCTCAAATCTTCCATTGAATCATGCTCCAACTACGCGTTCCTGAGTATAGGCTACAAGAACCACCGTCATAAAGCTGCAGCTTAATAATTTTTGTGGAGCCGCCGAAAATCAGTGCGGCTTATACGGTAATGCGGCTTAATATTCAGCAACGTTTGAAGATAAATAAAAATTCCTTTAAAAAGGAACAGGGCGAGCAAATGAGGAAGTGTCAAGATAAAGGTGTAGTTATTTTATTGTTTGAACTGTTTCTATAATTCGCATCGATCATAATGAGTATGTTTTTACGTACCTCAAATGACAAGGACTACGGTACTTAGCCCATGATCTTGCAATGGGACTGTACTCAGTGTATGGACAGTGTAGCCTATTTGTCTAATCATTTTGACTATTTAATTCTGACCATTGTGATTAAAACAGGCTTTCAGATTGGTGAGCTATTGTGTACCAAGTGATAAGAGCAGGCACGTATAATAAAAATACACTGGATAATTCATGACAGCCTATTTACTGGCAAAAGGTGGGCCAAATAAATCTTAGTTGATTCTTGAACACAATTTAAGCAGGAACCTTGAGGCAGAATTTGAATACATATTTAATATCCTGTAACGTTTACTTAGCCTAACAGTCAATGAAAGTTCATTGTTACCATAATAAGTAGCTTTGGGTATCCTATGTTTATGAAAAAAAGTGTTTACAAACGAATAACATCTGTTATACATATATACATCTACTTGCTAATACAATGAAAGTCTAATAGAAATGAAGGATAATGAACAATAATATTACAGAACATTTATTGTTGATTAAAGTAGCTATGGGTATACAATGTTTACAAAATAAGAGCGTTAATGTTTTGTACATGAAGTTAACGTCTTTGCTACATAGCTAGTTGTCCCACAAAAAATACTATCGAAACGTTCATTCCAGATCCCTTAAGTACTCTCTTTAATTTAGTCAAGATTGTGTTTGTATAAATGAATTCAGTTTTATAAACACAGCCCCGTGAAAAGGACATGTTGACATAAATTAATTGACTGTGTGGTTATAGTATCATTAACAGATTCTATACGATATAGCAGATTTTTGCCAGTATCAATAAAACTATAATGAGGCTATTAATGTAGCCCAACTGTACGTACAATCTGGCAATACCGCTAAATCTTAAAGAAATGAAAAATATCTGTTGCAATTTTCGGATTTGCATAAAAGTAATTCTAGTTCATCCAAGTTGTAAAACAATTATTTCTTTTAATACAAACACATTCCTTGGTAAGACAACTTTATAGCACTGTTTGAATATCAACATGAAGTAGTAATGACAAATGTAAATGTACACTATCGCCTCTGTAGTTTCCTGATTACATAGACAGCACGATCATTGTATTTTTTATTCTGCAACGCTGTGAGGAAATAAGTAGGTCAAAACCCATCGCAATAAGGTCGAAAAACGCTTCGCGTTTTTCGCCCAAAAACACATAACAAAAGAGAGAAATAAAAAATGTCAGCTCGGCCGCTGGTAATGTCTGCAAGTACTGATGATCAAGAAGTATACTTCCTGTCAAAAAATCCCCCTCCCCACCTGAATGAGTAGAAGTAAGGTGTTACGGGTTATCTTCGGTTTCAGTGATGTATTTTTTGCATGTTATACGCCGTCGATGTGACGTAATAATCGGATTAACTACCATAGGAATAGATGAATACAATTTTTGAATAGATCGCTCTGCATTTCAATCATAGGCCTATGTCAACAAAATGCTGATCACTCGCACCTGTAAGATAAGTATCTTTGAAAAGAGCGGTATTGTATTCAATATGTGATTGCAGACATACACAGGTGATGAGTGCAACCTACTTGTAGTGCAGGGCGATCTATTATATTTGGCCAAAATAAATGTAAACCTTTGTATTTACCGGGCCAATTGTCAATTTTATACTATTTGTGACGGTTAGGGTTGTTTTTTTATGGGGTGGGGTGGGGGGGGGGGTGGGTTAAGGGGATTGAAATTTGGGGTTGAGTTAGCAAACCAACTCATGTAGAGGTTCAACACCCTGTCCCCACCCTGTCCCCACCCTCGACCCATAAATATACAATGTGAACGTAAAAATGGTAGGGTATTCTAAACTATAGCCTATTTAAGCAAATGTTGTGAGGTAAAGCTGAGAAAGGAGTTTGTGGATCATCGAAATCAACCAACAACCCAGCAAACACAAAAATGTTTTAAAACGTTTTAAACATGTCACAGTTTGGGTTTTGGTTTAGATAAAAACGTTTTAATAACATTAAATGTCGGGTTATATAAAGTTCATTTTCATTTTTTAAAACGTTTTGTATGAAAACACACTGCAACAATATTTTTAAAATGTTTTTAAAATGTTATTGTAAAATATTTTTTGCAAACCTTATTTTGCCAAATATTTTGTCAATACTTAAATAACATTATGTATGTTAGAATATTTGCAGTAGGTTATTAAAAAATATTTTTGAATGTTATGAAAACGTTTTATACCCTTTATATGCCCTTTATATAACCCGACATTTCAACGTTTTCTGGCAACCTTTTCTAACCTTTTGCGAATGATGTCGAAAACGTTTTGTGTTTGCTGTGAATGCTGTTAGATATTTATGATGAGAAAACGCAAGGATCAGTTTGGGGCCATCTTTGAGCAAATATTGTGACGTAATGCTACGAAAAGGGTCGGTTCAAGGAAATTAAAGGGCAGTGTTGTCAGGTTTAATGTTGTTAAAACACAAGACCAATATCTTTCAGCAAAAGTTGTGAGGTCAGGTAACGCTGCCAGTTCAGTAGGCATCCTGGCTCTCAAGAATTATACCGGGGAATTATATCTTGTTAATTTTGATCTTTTACTCTAAGACTTAGAGACCGGGCCTACGGAATCACACATTCTGCGTATTTTTTTATATTAAATAAAGATGCAAACACGCAAGTTCTTATCTTGAAATGAAAAACAAAACAACTCAAGGGTTATTGTGTCGTGTTTTTTACAAATTAAATTGCATATTATTATTAATAGAATATGCAGCGCCACCTGGTTGCATACTACTTAATGCCTTTCTATTATATATACCGAGGGGCGCTGAAAAGGTTTATGGGCCTTTTTAGGACAACAATCAGTTGCGCATGAGAATAATTTATGATATGCTGCATATTACAATTATATTTAATTTTGAACACACATGTAACAAACATATTAAATGAACAAGGAAGTGTTATGAACATTTATTAACATCAGATGTATAATTGTTTGTTTCCTCATATAAACTAACGACCAAAATTTGGTTATGATGATTCTTTTTTGATATTTATATCTTATTGTTAACAGAAATGATTATTCCTGACACCTCATTCTTATAAATTTTAAATCCTATTCATAATGAAATAATATTTAACATGATGTGACTTTTAATTAAAATTAATTAATGACGTTATTTTTGGTGGAAGCCCGGAGACTGGAAAGCATGCATTGGTTTATTTGTGCACTCTTTAAACATTTTCCAGTGAGATGAAAATATTTTGTTCCCTTTGCTAAGAATAACACTGCACTTATAAATAATCAAAGCAAAATGATTATACAATTTATTTTAATCCTAAATGAACATACAACATGTTCAAAAAAGTTGTTGTCACCGATCCACACTTTTCACTTCTTTCATGTTCACTGGTCTATTCCAGTTTAAATTCATACATCCCTTATTGGAAGACATGGCCTTAATCTTCCACACAGTGAGTATACGCTGGAGAGGTTATGTATTAATCGGATTAACTACCATACCAAGGTGAAAACAATTATTGAATATACCGCGTTGCACTGGTACGTTCACGCGGTACCTAATGAGATAAGCTTATTCATAAGCAGGTACAGGTTTGACGTCGGCCTAGAAACGGGCTATTCCAGTTTAAATCCACACACAACATAATGGAAGACCATACTGCAGTTACTGTCCGTTTTCCTATATACAATACACAGTGCTCTCACCATTGACTAAATATATTTCTCTAACATGACCTAAAATTACAGCTAGGTTAGATGTTCAGAAATAGTCGCACTTTCGTAGAATATGAGTGAGGGCAAGGCATAGCTAGCTCATAGCTAGCCAACTCCCCGTGTTAATTGAATGGAGATTTGACCGAAAATATTGAGCTACATTGGTAACGGACCGCTCCGTTCTGAAGGATGCCACAAAAAAACGGTACAAGCTACATTTAAAGTATTCTATGAAATTCTAGAAAATATAGTTTTGTAACATGTCCTAAATTTTTAGCTAATTTAGGTGTTTGGAAATAGTCGCACTTTTGTGTTTTAAGAAGGATATGTAAACGACAGATAACACTTATATGAAGAAATTATTTAAGTCAACAATCATTTATGTTGCTCATTTTCAAGAATGCTGGTTAACAAAAAGCAGGCCATTGTCTCATTTCGTGAACAAAGGTCCACATACCATTGTTTCCTTGCGTTTCCTTTATAATCGGTTACCCAACTGAAGCTGTATTATAGCAGTCATTGCGATACCGCACATATAAAACAGACACATGTGCACAGCCAGAGAAGATCCGATTTAATCAGTTGAGCTGTTTCAATGAGTGTTATCTTGGTTTAATAGCTTTTAATGGGGTTTTTAAAAGTCCTGCAAAGGTCGAGGTGAATTCTACTGTAGACATGACTGCATCATGCATGACCTTAATCTTCCACACAGTGAGTGCAGACTTCAAATGGAGTCGCCCATTCTAGGTAACCCCATTTGAAATTCACACTCCCTGTGTTAGAGGGTCATATCTTCGATAGGGGGTGTATGGATTTCAACTGGAATACCCCAATGTTCATCGATCGTCAACCTCCGATGAGGTCAATACTCGGATTTAGCGTTTCTCTACCGGAAATCAATTTGTGCCGAAATTCCTTCCCACAATGCAATAAGCGTTTTGCATAACAATAGATACAGTTCGGAGGTTAATTATTATTCTTTGTTATGCAATACGCATATTGCATTGTGGAAGGAATTTCGGCACAAATTGACTTCCGGTAGAGAAAACCCTAAATCCGTGTATTGACGATGTCAATCTTGCTGACTGACCTCTACGAAAGATAACACTACTATACTAGCCTGAATCCTTCTGGCCTCTAATGGCGGCGCCTTTTTTTACCTACAATCCTTCACAGTGGAGCGGCCGTGCGTGAGTATTCGAGGACTGGAGGATCGAGTCTACTACTATACAACTTGCGGAGTAAAGTACCCCTGACGTCTTCTCAACCAAAATAATTTATCATATGCCTACGGAATTTTGATTGAGATTTTTTTATAAATAGTGCTTAAAATGAAAAACGTAGCTAAACATATCATCCTTTTTAGATATTACCATTTACATGATTAGACGTGGTTGTATCATGAACTCTGGTGTCAGGCTTGTTTTTCAATTTAGCTAACATGGCAATAAAAACAATACAACATAAAATAAACGCAATCGCACCAACGCCAACAGCGACCCACACCCACGGCGGAAAATTGTACACAACATGAACTAGCTGCGAACCCGTACTACGAGTTACACTCTGGTTTGGTGATATTATTGTTGATGGGGTCGATGTTATTTTTTGTTGTGTCAGGAGTATTGCCGTCGTACTGAGTTGACAACTCATTAGGTGTTATAATCTCTGTATTATCAGAACTTTGTCCTTGTGACTGCGTTGACCAGTCACTAGATGTTGTTGCCTTAGAAGCACTTTGAGTTCTACTTTCGGTCTCACCAGTATTCCTCATAGATGGGTATGCTGATGTATTTATATTAGGTAGTCCGTCCATTTTAGAAGAGTTTGAACCATCTGGGGGTTCTGTTGTTGGTGTTTTCCCCACAATTTTTAACAACCCAATCGAACACCCGAAGTTAATTCGCGTATCGACACTATACAAAATTGTATAAAAACAAGCTACCGTCAAAAGTTTGAACCATCATGGAGTTCTGTTGTTGGTGTTTTATCCACAATGTTTAACAACCCAATGGAACACGCGAAGTTAATTCGCGTGTCGACACTGTTCCAAATTGTATCAAAACAAGCTTCGGTCAAAAAGTTTTCATTGGCTTTCACCACTATTTTGTCCTCAATTATTCTGTCTGGTTCCATTACCTTCTATGGCATATTATTACACAAATCACCTATCATCTATTAGATGTTACCATTTACATGATTAGACGTGGTCGTATCATGAACTCTGGTGTCAGGCTTGTTTTTCAATTTAGCTAAGATGGCAATACAAACAATACAACATAAAATAAACGCAATCGCACCAACGCCAACAGCGACCCACACCCACGGCGGAAAATTGTACACAACATGAACTAGCTGCGAACCCGTATTACGAGTTACACTCTGTTTTGATGATGTTATTGTTGATGGGGTCGATGTTGATTTTGTCGTGTCGGGGGAATTCCCGGCAGACTGAGTTGACAAGTCATTAGATGTTACGATCTCTGTATTATCAGAACTTTGTCCTCTTGACTGCGTAGACCAGTCACTGGATGTTGTTGCCTCAGAAACACTTTGAGTCCTACTTTCGGTCTCAGCAGTGTTCCTCATGGATGGGTCTGCTGATGTATTTATATTAGGCAATCCGTCCGTTTTAGGTGAGTTTGAACCATTTGGGTGTTCTGTTGTTGGCGTTTTATCCACAATGTATAACAACCCAATGGAACACCCAAAGTTAATTCGCGTATCGACGTTATTCCAAATTGTACACAAAAACAAGCTCCCGTCAAAAGTTTCATTGGCTTTTATAGATACACTACTTTGTTCAAAATTACCCTCTCTGGTGCCATTACCTTCTATAAACTGAAGACGTGCCTCGTTTAAAGTGTAGTACCACATCAGGCTGTAAGATTCATTTAATGTTGTAGCAGTACATTGGAAGTCTACGATACTGTCAACTGCAATAGACACATTGATCGCACTCTCCACACCGTTTACTTTCATGGAACAAACTGGAAATTTATCTATAATAAAAACATACTGTGACATGGAATAACTATTGTATGTGACGCCATTATCCATAGAATACACCAATTGACATGTATAAACTCCTGTGTGGGATGGTGATGCGTTTGTAATGGTAAGACGATAGATCACGCGAGACATGTCCATACCCGATTGGAATCTTTCAATACTCATACGACTATCATCCGTTAGAAGTTGTGTTCCCTCTGATATGACGTAATCTTTGACCCATCTGACGCTGAAATATATTTGTGGAAATTGGTCTAATCCAGACACGTCGCAGTTTAGGGTAACGGTTTTACCCGTTTCAGCATTTCGGTTTGTTCCAAATATAGATACCACTGGTGTTGACCCGGGTGTTGACTGACTGTGGCATTTGAGAACAAACAAGAGAAGAGCAGCCACTGGCAGGATATACATTGTTTGTATTACCTTGTACCACAACATTATCAACGCTATAACATCCCAATTCAAGCCTATGTTGCTTCCACCAGTGTACATAGGTTGTTAGAAAGCATTTGACTACGTTGATTAAAATCTTATATCGAGTGTAACCATTATTATTTATTATATTATGTATTAATAATGGCGCTTTACAGCAAACACAGTGCTATGCAAAAGCAGAGAATCCAAGAAGCATAAAAAACAAATGATAAGCACTCCATTATATTCAATCCAGATTTCAGATCATTTCCGTTTGTATGATGGTACAAGTACAACTTGCAGCGACAGATATCATTATTTGAATTCATTCGTGGTGATACATCTTCATCCAGAGAGATGGTGTGTTATGCAACATTGTAGATGGTAATGATCACGATTGGAAAAGCGGATAGCTAATGAACCGTCTCAAATGCTGTTTGTGGTGTGTACGTGAAGGTTTGTCCAGTGTATGCATCTCTGCTTTTGTTTGTGTTTCTACCTGTTCCGTTGACCACTTGTAAGCGAAGATAATTGGTTTCTATATCATAAGAGTATCACCAGCTCATCGTTTTTTGTTCTAAAGATGTCCATAATTCACAAAATATCTCCTTCCAGAACTTTCTTCTGCATCTGTTAAATTTGCGTCAGTTTTTTAGTCACGTCATCACATACAATGTTGAATCACAGTTTTATACTGATATCAATATAATATCTGTGTTATCAAAACAATGACCAAACAATTTCAATTAGGTCATTATGAAAGTCATTATTGGAAAATATCTTCTGTGCCTATTGTTTCAAACACAATAGCATTTGTTGTGCAATGTCTGGATTAATTAATATTTGGTAGATATTAATGAGGCGTGTTTTTTTCTTCGATGTTTTTTATGCATCGTTGGTTTCTGTTTGTTTGTCGGCGTGTGGGTAAGTGGGGGTGGGGTGGGGTGTGGGTGCGTGGGTGTTCCTTAATTGTGTGCTGCATAACCTGCATGCGATTGTTTTGTTTCATTTACAATGACCTGCCATGCCCATTATTACTTGGTGTGAATAAGTTTGATTACATCATATATGTGCTACATGGTAAAAGCCGTATTTTAAAATGAAAAGAACGTGTTTACCACTACAGTCATATAGACAAAAGTTTGGAATATTGCCATGACGATTTTATCCGATTCCTTAATAATAGTTGCCTTTACACATTTCTAAATGAGCGCAATATATATGCGTATCAAAAATGTCAAAATACTACTAACATTCTTTTGACAAAATGTTGCTGTATATTTATGTTTAATCAACATTTAAATAGCATTAGCCCTAGTTGCAACTTGCAAATGCTTTGTAAACGTGTCATAAACTTTTCGTGTTATACCCAACATGTTTGGAACGTTTCCTTGCAATTTTATTCGCCCATTTAAAAGTGTGTGTATAATTATAATGAAAACGTGTTGGGTGGGTCTGTCTGTATGTTTGTTATAGTCTGTTTCGTCTCAAGTTTAGAGTAACGCCATATTGGATTTCACAGTGGCAGATTCGATTCGCGCGCGCTAACCACTGGATTACCACTGGGCGTATGCACACGAGTAAAAGATTTGTATGTAGGCTGCTGACACTACCCCCTATAATTCGAGATCGAATAAAAAAAAGATTAGTTTGCGTATGACGTCCTGTGAACCAGACCGAAAATGCAGTACTGCGCAAACTAGGCTTATTAATTTTGTCTTTGATTATAAACGCACTGGAATCTGCCACTGCAAAATCCAACATGGCGGTACTCCCAACTTGAGACAAGACACACTATAAAAATAGTCATTGCATTGGATTTTAGAGCACAACCCTAATGATAAATCACGGTGCGACAATTACCAACGGGTTAATACAAAATATTAAAAAAAACACAATAGCGCCATTCTTGTGATTATGAACAGAGAGTGCAGCTAATTGGCCATTTTTCATTTTTAGGTTTGTACAATTATACCGCAAAACTAATATTGCCTTTTATTTATACAAACTAGCCACCACAGAAATCAAAAAGAAAATATCAATGGTCGTGAGTTAGTTAAGATTGATATCAATTTAATGACTTTAGTTAAGTATTGCTTTCAATACTCAATTCACAATGAAGCAAAGTTGTTGTTTTTTAGTTAAGTTTGTGAGGTCATTGGAAACAAAATCTTTTTAGCACGAATATACATCAGGTGCTGTACATTGACATAATTTATTATCCAAAATTTCACAGAAAACAAGTGGCACGTTAGGGACGATCAATATTTATGCCAAGAGGATTGAAAGAATTGCAACAAAATTTGACGACAACGTGTTCCCCAAAAAATAAAACCTCATTGTATTATATACATATACAATATGCCAAAAAATTAAGGTACCAGTTGTGTTCACCCTTGTATATCCTAAATAAAGACAAATATGTCAAAATTAAAACAAGCAGCTAATACCGGAACTCTTTAGCTCTGATTCAAGACCTTATATGTTGAAATTGGTTGAGAATTAAAGAAACGGTGATCTAAAACCTACCGAAGAGACGAAATCTAAAGTTGCACTTTTGTGTTGTAATCAATGAGAGCATGACGCTAGTTATAACGTGCTAATCAATGGAAGCACGGCGCTTGTCAATAGCGCATGCAATGGGGAAAACTGCAACTTTTAAATTGACACCTTCCTTGGGGTTTTGGATCGTCCTGTCTTTATTTCTTACACAATTTCAACGAATGAGGTCTTAAATTCGAGCTAAAAGATGCAGCTATTGGCTGCTGGTTCCAATTATGACATACCTTTCTTTGTTTAGGATATACAGGGGGTAAACGTAACTGGTACCTTAATTTTTTGGCTTACTGTATATACAGTAAGCCAAAAAATTAAGGTACCAGTTGTGTTCACCCTTGTATATCCTAAATAAAGACAATTATGTCAAAATTAAAACCTAATACCTGTAATCTTAAGCTCCGATTTAAGACCTTATTTGTTGAAATTGATTGAGAATTAAAGAAACGGTGATCTAAAACCTAATGAAGATACGAAATCAAAAGTTGCACTTTTATATAGCACGACGCTAGTTTTTACGTGCTAATCAATGGAAGCACGGCGCTAGTTCTCTTGTTCGCGAACGCTTTGTGTACATATCAATGGGGCTTGCAATGGAGCAAACTGCAACTTTTAAATTGTCATCTTCCTTGGGTATTTGCATTGTCGTGTTTTTTATTTCGAGAACAGTTTCAACAAATGAGGTCTTAAATTCGAGCTAAAGGATGCAGCTATTGGTTGCTGGTTTCAATTATGACATATCTGTCTTTGTTTAGGATATACAGGGGGTGAACATAACTGGTACCTTATTTTTTTGGCTTACTGTATACTTTTAACCCTTCGTAACTCAAGTAACCGTTCGTAAAGTTACGCATATACACAATACTAGACGTAGCTTTACGAAAGGTAACACTAGTAAATCCCTATCACCTACGAAGGGTACCGTTCGTAAGTAAGTTGAGTGAAATGGAACTTACGACGAGTCGTAAGTTACGAATGATTTCGAGACTTACGAAGCTTCGTAAAGTTTAGTGAAATGGACCCCTGGTATTAATATTGACCGATCCCTTATACTTCCCGCCAAAACAATCCAAACGCTGACAAGATCAGGAGACACTTTTGGGCAGGTTATGAATTTTGAGGTTTTCACATATCTTAAATATAGAGATATTTTGCTCCACAACGCCGTTTTCCCCAATGAAATCGGACATTCCTAAGCGTATATTGAGTTCGTAAGTTCTGGTATTATAAAATTGTAAATTGAGATATCGGCCTTTAAAAATATTATTGACAATGTTGAGAGTAGGAATTAACTTGAAAAATGTCTCAAAAAATACAAGATGTCAGTTATATTCCTGTCTGAAACTATATATCAGACAATATTTTTAATATTAATAACATCATAAATTCGCAACAAAACCAAATTGTGAAAAAATCACTCACCGGCAAATTTTTGGCTATTTCTTCATTTACGATCCTGCCCAAAAGTGTCTCCTTTTGACATGACATGTCACATATGATGATTCCATTTGAAATTCATACAACCCTATGGAAGACATGACCTTAATTTTCCACACAGGGATTGTGAATTTCAAATGGATTACCTGAATGGGTGACTCCATTTGAAATATACACCCCCTGTGTGGGAGATTAAGATCATGTCTTCCATACGGTGTGTATGGATTTCAACTGGAATAGCCCAATGCGTGTGAATAGCAATTCACTGTAATAAATGGCCGTAAATTAACGGACGCTCGTATTTCGAAAATTCCTGTAATTTTACGGGAACCAGCCGTAAGCAAAATAGCTTTTTGTGATTAAAATCACTTACCTACATTTACATTTAAAATTATGGAATTTAAATTTTACTTTCAGATACACATGGGTTTGTAGTACATGTAGGTAGGGGTGTGGGGGTGTGTGTGTGTGTGTGGAGGTAGGCAGGTGGTTCTAATCACAAAAGCTGTTTTGCTTACGACTGGTTCCCGTAAAATTAATGGAAATTTCGAAATACGAGCGTCCGTTAATTTACGGCCATTTTTTACATTGAACGATTTTAACTTTGTAAATTACCAATTTCGAAAAGGAATAAAACTGCAGCGCTCTCAATAAGGAGAACAATGCTTATTTTTAATGGATATACTACATCTCATTGTTCTCTGCTTATAAATAGGGAAAAACGCTTATAATGTAATTTGACAGGCTTACTAATTTCTATTTTGCAATTGTATAGATTTTTGTTTGTGCGGGAGAATATTTAGAATATATCAATATAATTGAGATATTGATTATTATGATGAAACTTAAAATCCGCATGCCATATGTTTAATAATACTGTAACATGAGAGTTACACTGCAAAAACAAGTGTTAATATACCTTAACACTATTTGAGCAACACTTTTTAAACATGTTAAACCGTTAATGTGTTAAAATATTAACATTCGTGTTAAAATATTAACAATTATGTGTTAAAATATTAACACTTTTACACTTTTATTAACACATTAACACTATATGATTAAATGAGGATGTTCATTTTTAAATGCTTTAACACGTTAACACCACTTTCCAAAAACAAGTGTTAATATATTAAGTGTTACTTTTAAACACGTTAAACCGTTAATGTGTTCAAATATTAACATTTGTGTTTATATTTTAACATCCAATTGTTAATATTTTAACATAAATGTTAATATATTAACGGTTTAACATGTTTAAAAAGTGTTGCTCAAATAGTGTTAATCTATTAACACTTGTTTTTACAGTGTACTTAGTATATGGTTTAGGCTAAAAAATAATGCTATGTCTCATATAGCCCATGGCAGTTTCAAAACGAATGCGGAATGCGGTTAAAAAATTATATTTATTTATTAAAGATTTTTTGAAAACTTAATTTTGAGTTAAAGTGTAATTTTTGAGTGTTCTAAAGTACACAGCATAAAATTGTGGTTGATTTACACAATTGAAGTGCAAATACCAAAACCGAAGCAATGCGAGTATCGAATCAAGTAAATTTTCTTCAAAATATGTCTGAGAATCATCGTAATTTTACGACAAAGTAAAACGAAATGACAGATTTTAAAAATGAAATGAAAAATGAATTTGCTGTTTAAGCTGACACTGACGCGCTAAGAAAAACGAATAAACGCACGGCGGCTTTGAAACATAGCTTTTATTATCCTTAGCGGGTTTTTTTCATATAATTTTAATATGATATGTTATGCAACAATAATATTTCATCAGTTAATCTATTATGATAGAATCGTATAAATTTAATGATACAGTCGGGACCGGCCTCTCTGTATTTTCCGTTTTGTTTTTAGATTTATTCACAGCCGCGTACTGAGGACTACCATTTAAATCATTTTGTCCTGTAGCCTGAGCCCTGTTCTCCAAACGATTCATCCTTTCCAAAACAAAATATTCCGGGGAATCTATAGCATCATTCACATAGGCATCAGGGGTCGAAGTTTGTATGATGTCTCTAGTGTCATAACTTAAGATAAAGTCGGGATCTTTTGGACGTCGTGGAGCGCGACAAAGTCGTACGATATTAACAATCGCAAGAATGACTAATATTAAAACAATGCAGCCACCTAACGAAGCCACAATAATTAGTTCTCTTGTACCAAACCTAGCTTCTAATTGAGGTGGTTTAGCGGTCTGGTGCGTGGATGTCATCCAATCCGTGCTGAAAATGTTTGTGTGTTTTACAGGATGTTGTGACGTGGTGAACTTTGACGTAGTTTTTCCTGTCAACATTTTTGTCTGCTTAAACGTTGTTGGTTTCGGTGTACTCACAAAACCTGTTGTAGGCCTAATCGTAGTAGAAAGGTCTATAATATCTTTATGAAATTCACAAGTTGTTTGCGATTCCGGAAAGGCAGAGTTGGTAACGACACATTGTAAACGGGAAATATCCCCACCTGGGATGTCGCCGATTGCCAAAAATAATGTCCCCGTTGAGTTACTTTCCGTTTCACTTAAAACATCATCAGTTATTATATCTCTCCATTGTAAAGTTACATTCACATATGCAATATCCAAAGTAACGCATAATGTCTGATAAAGAACTCCGTCCGTGGCGTGGCTTTGAAAACATTCCGGTTCTGGTAAAAATGCGACATTAACAAAAAGAGAAGTTGACAGTATGTTACCGTTAGATGTAAAACTACATTGATAAGTCCCGTGCGCCTCTCGGCTTATTTGTGATATAGTTAATACTGATGTAGGATTGCCGTTGCTGATACCATTCATTATATTTAAACCATCACCAGGAGAAATAACATTTTGTCCAATTGTTGATATATGCATCCACTGAAAACTACCATCAGTTGCCACACCTGCAGTAACCACACATCGTAGCTGCACCATGTCCCCTTCACGCACTGTGTTTGAACTTAACCCATCGAGTAGGTTTAAAGTTAAAGCATTTGGAGTTATAGTTTGACAAATTCCACAGTTAAATGTGAATAAAATTACAAGTAATACTCGCCAACATGCGTTATTACTCGTACAAGACATATTAAATTATTATTGGTGATTCCCAGCTATTCCCAAACACATTTCCACAACTTCACCAGCTCCGTATGATAAATCAGTGCATCGTTGTTCAAAGTCAAGAGCATTCTTAACCAAAGTGCAAATCTTTTGCGTTAGGGTATGCCCCTTAGTTAACGAGTCAAGAGAGTGGTTTAAGGGCGTCTGAATAAAGCACTATTCAAATACATTTTTATTTACTATGAAACCACAACTGAAATTCATGCATTCCCATGATGCATTTGTGAAATTTGCTCTAAATCACACATTGAACTTGCTTGTCTTTAACATGTTTAGTAGGTTCAGATATATCCAGTGGCGTATACCCAGGAATTTATGGGAGGGGGGGGGGGGATTTGGCAGAGTGGGCAAGGGAGAGAAGGACCCCAGCAAACACAAAACATTTTCGGCATCATTCGCAAAAGGTTAGAAAAGGTTGCCAAATAACGTTCAAATGTCGGGTTATATAAAGGGTATATAAAGGGAAAAACGTTTCAGTAACTTTCAAAAACATTTTTACTGCAAACATACCGTTATTTAAATGTTAACAAAATATTGGCAAAAAATGTTTGCAGAAAATATTTTTCAATAACATTTTGAAAACATTTGAAAAACATTTTTGTAGTAAGTGTGTTTTCATACGAAATGTTTTAAAACGTTTTCATGACTTTTTTTTTTTATTATAACCCGACATTTAATATTATTAAAACGTCACTTACTAAAACCAAAAACCTAATATATAACCTGTTTAAAACGTTTTAAAAAAAGTTTTGTGTTTGCTGGGCGACACTTTCAAGGGATACAAAATTTGACGAAAATGGGCTAAAAAGTACAAAAAATGTCAAAAAAATTAATTGTCTCAATTTGTCAGAATTACAGATTATGTGCTGCGGGTTATTAAGGGATCTAAAATGAGCGTTTATTGTGTTTCGACAGTATTTTTTGTGGGACATGAGAGCACCTCAGACCTATCGAATTGCATTCTGAATACGAAGCATGTCTTTCTGATATCAAATAA
Organism: Amphiura filiformis; assembly: GCF_039555335.1. NCBI lineage: Eukaryota > Metazoa > Echinodermata > Ophiuroidea > Amphilepidida > Amphiuridae > Amphiura > Amphiura filiformis. The sequence goes on along the minus strand of NW_027305488.1, from coordinate 1,951,357 downwards.
TTTTCATTTTTGAAAATCACAATATAATACAAATTTTATGACAAATTATAAAATATTGATATTTTTCAAATTTTTGATATATAACAGTCCTCGAAGTAAATTATATAAATCTAATGATATATTCTTAAAGTGTATGTAGCAAGGAGGAAAAGCCGACGGTCAATTGAAAATTTTTACCTTTCATATTGAAGATATGGATTTTTTCCCAAAAAGACCTTTTTTTTTGGTGTTTTGGGAAAAAAATCCATATCTTCTATACGAAAGGTCAAAATTTTCAATTGATCGTCGGCTTTTCATCCCACCTACATACACTTTAAGTATAAATCATCAGATTTATAAAGTTTACTTCAAGTACTGATAAATATCAAAAATATCAATTTTTAATGATTTGCCATAAAATGTGTATCAAATTGCGAATTTCAAAAATCAAAATTATTTGATATCAGAATGACATTCTTCGTATTCAGAATGCAATTCGATATGTCTGATGTGCTCTAATGTCCCAAAATAAATACTGTCCAAACGTTCATACCCCAGCCCTTAACACTCTGAAATAAAGGGCTATTCTATTTGAGTTCCACACTCCTCCATGGAAAATTGTAAGAAAGGTATTCCACAGATGAGTGCAGTAAGTTCCATTTGAAAGGCTCCAGTTTTGGAAGATATAGCTAAAACCAAGTAGACATTATTCCATTTGAAAAACATTTTCCCTCTGTAAAAGACTCGGGGAAGATTTTTCTTAAATCTTACACATTTCAAATGGAATAACGTAATGCATTATGGGAAGACGCGAATTGTTACAGCACTATGAAACCAATGTATTCGGTTGACTAAACCTATATAGATTTATCATCTATTGTGATTTCTATGCCCTAGGTACCATGACCTCACCAATACGTTATTTTAGGAATAAAAGAACTTTTGAAGGCTATGGAATTTGTGGAAAGTTTGTGGCTTTATATCACATTTTGAAACAATGCAGCAATGTTGACTAGTTAATTTTATGCTCGAGTCAACATTTTTAAGGTCACTCAATATTAACATATTAAAATATTAAAATTTGATATGGCAAATACTGATCTTTTTATGGTAATGTGTAACAACTGACACTGTAATGGATACAATAATTTAAACATATTAATAAATTTGATTGACGATATTAAGTAAAGGCGCAGAATTATTTCAAAAGTTGCCCTTTTTGCAATTATTGTAATTACAACAAGGAATAGCACATAAGCAACTTTATCCATACCAATCTTCCCTTTTGCCCACTATAATAAATAAATAAATAAATAAATAAATAAATAAATAAATAAATAAATAAATAAATAAATAAATAAATAAATAAATAAATAAACTGTAATAAATAAATAAATAAATAAATAAATAAATAAATAAATAAATAAATAAATAAATAAATAAATAAATAAATAAATGTCAATTTGCTGAATATATAATCGGATCATTTCGTTCAGTTGCACCTCCAATTAATTTCGAAGAAAAGTGACTCATTTTGATAAATATTATGATAAATATTTTTTTTATAAAAAAAAAAAAAAAATAATAAAAAAAAAAAATAAATAAATAAATAAATAAATAAATAAATAAATAAATAAATAAACTGTAATAAATAAATAAATAAATAAATAAATAAATAAATAAATAAATGTTAATTTGCTGAATATATACTCGGATCATTTAGTTCGGTTGCACCTCCAATTAATTTCGAAGAAAAATGACTCATTTTGATAAATATTATGATAAATATTTTTATAATAGATAAATAAATAAATAATTAAATAAATAATTAAATAAATAAATAAATATCAATTTGCTGAATATATAATCGGATCATTTCGTTCAGTTGCACCTCCAATTAATTTCGAAGAAGAGTGACTCATTTTGATAAATATTATGATAAATATTTTTACAATAAATAAATAAATAAATAAATAAATAAATAAATAAATAAATAAATAAATTAATAAATTAATAAATATCAATTTGCTGAATCTGATCATTTCATTCGGTTGCACCTCCAATTAGTTTCGAAGAAAAATGACTCATTTTGCTACATTGCGTCAACAACTATAAACACATCAAAAAAAAAATAACGTCCCCACTACTTTGAGTGGGCATAACAATATGTATTTAACTTTGAGCACACTTTACTTTAAGAAATAAAATTGATATGAATGTGTGAAAAACTTTGTTAGCTGTAGTATTTTACATGGTTCCCAAGAAGTACCCCAGACATTTTGGTATAATCCAAAATCCAATCGAGTATTTCTCTTGTTTTAAAGTTTGAAACACAAACTGATCATACTGATTAGTTATGCATCAAGTGAGCGGGTTTTTGTTGCTCCCTTGTATCACCTTCACTGAGAAATACATCCATTCAAATGAAATTTTCGGTCAAAGTATTCTACATTATAGGCTTTTAAGGGGGTACTACACCCCTGCCCAATTTTGTACCTATTTTTGCATTTTTCTCAAAAATTATGGCGCATTAGGGACAAGTAAGATATGTATATTATAGGGGCAAGGACTACAACTACTGCACTGGAAATTTTATTTCAGCACAGCCAACAGTTGTGGAGTTACAGTCAAAAATGAGGGAAAACTAATATTTGATCAATAAATCAATAACTACTTGCTTTGTGTTGCTGTATTTTCAGTACAGTAGTTGTAGTCCTTGCCCCTATAATATACATATCTTACTTGTCACCAATGTGCTATAATTTTTGAGAAAATTGCAAAAATAGGCGCAAAATTGGACAGGGGTGTAGTACCCCCTTAATGATTTTTATGCATGAATTTGTTTTTGACAACTTTTTCAAGTAATTTAATCAAAAAGAAATCAATAAAGTTAAGCTAAGATGTTCCCAATTTAGGTGTCTAATATTCAGTGAACATGTGAATAAATTGAAATGAATACAGCAGGTTATAAAATGTCTTTTGATAATGAATAGGTTCTCTATTGTGTGAGATGGCTTCCAAAAATCTCTTGCTTTTCTCTGTTGGTCACGTTTGTGCATGCTCTCCCATGGAACGCGGACAAAGATGCTTCTTATGAAGATGACTACCCTGGCTGGAACTCACTTCAGGCATTTGTCAGGTGAGTGGAACATACAATTTCATACCGCGTAGCATATATTTAATCTAATAATGATTATTTCTACGAGCACACCATAGGTTATCACAGTACCGGTACAGCCGTCTCTGTGTGAGTGGTCGAGCTTTCGTCACGTGCGTCTCTGACTTCATCAGGACTGAATGCAGTCAGTGACACTCCTGACGAAAGCTGGACCACTCACACAGGGACGGCTGTATCGGTACTGTGTTAACCGATGGCTTACTCGTAGAAATACTATAACTTAAATGATGCTCTGCGTGAACACATCAAACTGCAGCTATATAGCACTATGGACCACAATGGCCTCATCCCAATGGCATAGTTAAATAACCTCAATAAAAACAATTATAGTACAAAATGTGACCTCAAGTTGCAGAGTATGAGTTTTTGTACCCAAATTTTTCAAAGGTCATTCAATGAATTTACAAATGTTTTGGAGTTAAAGAACTGTGCCCTGATAGATGAGGATGTTGTGGCTCCTAGTGTAGCCGGCTTATATCAATTTTATTGCTTTAAGTAAACTGTGCTCAAAGTGTTGGCCGTTCAAAGAAGAGGGGACTTTCTGACGGGCTTTCTGATTTGCATGTGTTTAGTTACATCATTGATTTGATGTAAAGTTTACACCACAACAAAAAATAATACAATTACTGAACTTGGTGGCATTTAAGTCATAGATATACAGTATGCTTTTTAATGAGGTCAATATTCTCATGTTGGCTTATCTTTTCACAATGCAGTAGTCAACCTTGGTGGCGTTATTATTATTTAATACAATAACTTAAGGTCAATCTTGAAAGACCTCGTAAATATCCGATATTTTAATGATAGTTAGAATCAGCCTTATCTGCCTTTAGTATAACATAATAATACTATACCAACTGAATGACCAGAATCTTAACATTAAACAATAACAAAAAAGTAATAAATAAAATAAATTAATAATTAAACACATTTACATTCAAAATTTACAAACATTTATTAGAAATTTAGACTTGTGTGCATAATAAGCCAAATCCATTGTTTACCTGCATACGGGAAAAGTTTTATACGTATACTTGGTAACTGATTTTCTTCATTGTTTGGTAGAGACATCTTGAAATAGATGAGAATTCATTGAAACACTAATTTGGTATCATTGTTCTTTGCGTTCAAATATTTTGTAGTAATTATAACGTGTCTCGTTATGTTTCATCCACTCTTGTTTTTAGGGACCGTTCAAACTTGCATTTGCAGACGCTCTTATTAATACCCTCCTCGATTAGTTCCAAATTGGACACATTATTCATTTTGGCCAATCGGCTGGTAGTTCTCATAGGGTTAAGGATAACACACGATAACCTATGAATGGTGCAATGATCCTGCTTATGGAGGAATTGTGCAACCCTTCATAATTTTTGATATTCACAACGTGTAATTTATAGGCTAAGGCTCACAATTTGGTTTGCCCCTATAAAACTATCAGATGTACGCTGACATCGATATCGTGTTAGTATCGCTATAGGTATCTTATGAGTGCATCATACATAGGAATTATTTATACAGGGCACAAAAAGCATCCGTACACTTAAAACAAAAGCAATATTGAGATAATAAACATGAATTGCCACATGAAGTAGTCAAAAGATGCAGATTTTGTTGAGCGTATTTTCATACCTCGTTCGGTACAAATCGACTTTGTTTTCCCATCTTATACCAATTTGCACATTTTGAATGAAACAAGAAAGCATTTTGAAAGTGCGAAGATTTACATATAAACTTTTCTTTTGAAACACGCTAACTATGTTGATCTGTCAAAAGCCCGTGGAAATAAGCGCAATCGGCATTGGAAGTTTGCAATGCATTGTGGGACAGTTTTTGCAGTTTTGGGACACTTTGGCCTATAACCTATTGGGAAAATTCAGAAAAAATGCGTACAAAATATAATCTAAAATGTTTTACAAGAATGAAAACAAACCCAAAAAAACATTATTATTGAATAAATTAATTATTTAAAGTGTCCCAAAATAACCGGAAGTTACAATGGCGATTGGGCTTATTGCCCTGACTGAACGATGATATATTCCAAATGTCGCTAGCTGAAGTGAATAATGTCGCATCGACCCGAATGAGGTGTTAACATACGCAGAACAAAATTATCCATCTATTTTTAGCATCTTTTGGCCAACCATTACTAAGATGGTTCATAAATAGAGTTATCAACAAAACGAGGACTATCAGGACATGTCGAAAGTATCATCGACATATCGGGGTTTGGAACCGTTGGGAACTTTGCACTCAGATCAAACGTGGCGTATGAATATTCATGAGGGCTTAAAGTAGGAGTCAATATCTTTTCTCTATCGTCAGAAGTCTTATCATTATTTTCCTCAGTAGGTTTCTGTAAAGAGGTATATGCATCTTTATCTGCCATGTCTGTTGGGCTCCCAACCTCGGCGTATATGCCCATGTTGTTGGCGGTTTCATCAATGCTGCAGTAACCATGCGTGTCCTCGTTCACAGTGACATAATTGGGCGTTTCAGTTTTCCCGCGATTTTTATTAGGTTTCGCATATGGCGGGAAACTTCCCTTCCTATTCCCATTCGTAGTATTAGAAGATGCGCCAGATTTCTGATGTGATGTAATTTGAGTTGATGCATAAGCGTTTATATCTTCCATATCAATTTCATGGTTAGCTTTCTCATGGTCTTTATTGCAACATGTTTTACAGCATATACAAATGACACATATAGAAATGGCTATCAATAGTAGAGCACCGACTGGAACACAGGCAGCGATAATAAGAGCGGTTTGTGAAAATTGTCCCGAAGATGAACGTTGGGTTGACATTAAGAAAGTAGTAGACATATCTTCGGTATGCTGAGTTGTTGTTAATAATTCAGGCAATACGGTGCTAGTTTTAACTTCGAGTGGATTAATACTACAATTTAACATTTGTAAAGGAAACAGAACACTCTTTAAAAGACAATAATAACCATTATTGTCCAATTCATTTTTTTGAACAGTAACTTCATTCCTAATGTAAGTACCATTTCTCTCCAGATTAACGCCTAGTAGTGAATATGAGTTTCTCCACTCTAGCGTTATGTCATTAGGACAGATATCCCCTGACATGCCTGATATGCACTGTAGAGTTATCTCATCTTGATTCGGATCAGAATATGAGCACTCTGGCGGTCGTACAGGTGGATCCGAGACACAGACACGCGTTTCGTAACTTACAGATTTACTTCCCTGCCCAGATGGGTATAAGAATTGGCAAGTTATTATCCCAGAATCCTCCTTGCTTAAATTAGCTACTTGAAGCACAGACCGGGTAGGGTTATATGAAAAGTCATCGGTAACAATAACGCGAGAATCAGACGTACTTTGTGTATCGTATCGATATATTATGCCTGACGCCTTTGTATGTTGCCATCTAAACTCTGTGCTCGATGATCCGGCGATATTGCCAGATGTCACCTGACAACTTAGCTCCAACATTTCTCCAACCTTTGCTGTAAAACTTGAGTGTGAACCCTCTATAGTAGGTATTTGCGGTGTTTGCTGGGCTCTAGAAATCTGCAAAACTGAGCAACTTGCAATAATAATAAGACGCCATAGGATCAGACCGATGTTCGTTGATGATGAAGAAATTCGGCGATATTGACAATTAAATGCCATAATGTGTGAAACACTGCGTTGAAGTACTAGCGATATCTTGAGGATGGACTTGCACTTTGCTCCAACCTTCGCAAATACTGGTATATTTTGTAGCTACTAAGCAACAGTTCAATAATCTTTATATTTGAAAAGTATTTTAATACTTCAATTCACAAGTCACAGATATTATACAATAATAGGCATACTATAGTCATTCACATGTAGTAACACCACACAAAGCCCTAGCCCTGACTCGATTTGGCATTGTACTCATTTCCGCGAAGGTCGGTGGATGTTAAACCTGAACTACGCAACGGAAACAATGAATAATGAATAAATTTCTACAATGTCATGCGACAAAGGAAGTCCCAACTAAATTATGATACAGTATTTAACTTTATTTGTATTTTTTATAATAAGTTATTATAATTTTTGATTATTGTTGATGTTATGACGTTGCTTTAAATCAACTCATATTGTGGTTATGACCGCAATGTCAACAATGTTAACAATATTTATCATGTTTATCAGAAAACAAGATTATTTGTGACGCACATTTAAAGACAAAGAGAATATTTATGAATTTAATGGAATTTATGAAAAAATATAATTTGTTCTAAATTTGTCACATAATTTTTTCTACATACCTAAATCAATTTGTGAAATGTTAGTGTTAGAAGAAAATGTTGCTGCGTTTATAATTTTAACATGGTAAAGAATCCTGAATTCAAATTTTCGAAGATAATTGCCGTGTTTTGATGTGATTTTGTGATGAGTCACATTTAACTTTGGGCGTGTAATGAGTAAAAATGATTGTGATGTTCCGAGATCAAGGTCACTTACTTACTGGTTCAATCATCTTTTCATGACTATTCATAACCTCATTAATATACGCAGCATGTGCGATCCAATCACAGATAATAACTTTCATATACGCGGGCGCAAATGCAGGTCATTGAAAAAGTCGGACCGCGTCTCGTGACCTAGCTAAAAGTACGCTCTACAATGACCGCTTAACGTGACGTGTTACGCGTTCGAACAATTTACGCGGACGCTGGCCGCCGTATTTGGACATCGCATGATTGCGTGCTAGTGTTATTGGTCGCTAGCAATATTTCCTTAATGGGCTATTCGATTTTTTTACAGGGAAAACGACAGAGTTAAAATTGTGTTCTGTTTTCAAATTAAAAGAAGAAAATGTGACGTAAATTGAATTAAATAAAGTGAAAAGTGACGGTTATGAATGAGGTTAATGACTTTGCATCAGTTATTTTTCGGGTATTGTGAAATATCTAAACATTGTGCTTTAGACCTCGGAATATCCCTCGGGGCTGCGCACCTAGGGATATTCCTCGGTTCCAAACCAAAGCACAATGTTTAGATATTTCACAATACCCTCAAAACAACTGATGCGCAGTCATTAACCTCTAAACAATGACTTCCGCGTGTGCGCATCTGTTGCGCCAGGACACTTCACGCGCACGCAACTACCATATTTGCACATGGCGTGATTGCGCAGTGCTGTAATTGGTATGTCCGTTTTAGCCTGTTCGACTTTTTGAAGGGCGAAATATATGTTGTGATAAAATTGTTTATTTCAACACATTTTAGAGAATAAAATCTTGAGATTGGGTTGAATGATGAGTTAAAAATGACGGTAATGAATTCAGTTAATAACTTTGCATCACTTATATCGGTTTCTAGCCAATCAGATAAGACTCCTTTTCTTGCGTTTGGTGATATACCAATCGCTCGTCGCTCACCAACGGAGTATTAAGACGTGATTCATTTCAGGGAAAAATATTTATTTTACAGGTTGTCGACACTGTGATACATTTACACATAATAAGTTAACTTAGATGATTTTGATGAATAGTATAATAGCAGCCGCCTTGTTATGAATGGCATCAAGCCAGACACAGAGACAAACCAAATCGCTAACCAGCATTTTTATTTAAGATATTTCCCCATAATTGTAAATTACAACAAGCAATGCGCTAATTAATAACATGATTGTTTTATCATCACTGATGCACTTATAATATGATGGATAACCAAGCTCATGCAAGTACATTCGTCAAGATAATCGAAGATAACCATGGAGGTACCAGCAAACACAAAAACGTTTTAAAAACGTTTTAAATAAGTTATATTTTGGCTTTTGGTTTAGGTAAAAACGTTTTAATAACATTAAAATGTCGGGTTATATAAAGGTCATGATAACGTTTAAAAACGTTTTGTATGAAAACACACTACAACAATATTTTTAAATGTTTTCAAAAAATGTTATTGTAAACTATTTTTACAAACATTTTTGCCAAATATTGTGTCAATACTTATATAACATTATATTAAAATGTTTGAACCCAGCAAACACAGAAATGTTTTTAAAATGTTTTCTTCAAAACCTTTTAATAACATTTAAATTCGGGTTATACAAAGGTCATGAAAACGTTTTTAAAACGTTATTGAAAATATTTTGGGCAATCATTTTTCGCAAAATATTTTTTCAACCCCAAAATAACATTCTGTTTAGAATGTTTTGTGTGAAGTTTTCAAGAATGTTTTTGGAATGTTATTAAAACGTTTTTATACCCTTTATATAACCCGACATTTAAACGTTTTCTGTAAAACATTTTTGTTTGCTGAGCAGTAGATTATCAAAAAATGTTTTTTTTTTTTTTCAAAACGTTTTATACTCTTAATATACCCTTTATATAACCCGACATTTAAACGTTTCCTGACAACCTTTTATAACCTTTTGCGAATGATGTCGAAAACGTTTTGTGTTTGCTAGGTACTTCCATTAAGTATCGTGCCCTGCAGGCTGTCGATCTACATGCTGTCTCATTAAAATGTCGTTGACATAATCAGATTTCGAAACCGCCGGGAACTTTGCACTCTGGTCAAACTTAGCGTATGGATATGAATATTCTTGAGAACTTAAAGCAGGACTCGGTATCTTCTGTCTATCATCAGAAGACGTATCATTACTTTCCTTAGGTCTTTGTAAAGGGGTATATACACTTTTATCCGTTGGCCCCAACTGGGTGTATATGCCACTGTTCTTGGTGGTTTGATCAATGTTGCAGTAACCAGGCGTTTCATTTCCCTCCAACCTTTTATTAGGGTTCGTATGTGGAGGTATGTGTTCGTCTCCGTTGTCATTCATAGCTCTTGAAGTTTCGCCAGTAATTTGATTTGATGAATAAGAATCTACATTTTCCATAGCGATTTCATCGTTAGCTTTCCCATGACCTTCACTGCAACGTGTTTTCCAGCACGCCATAATTACACGGATACAAATAGCTATCAATAGAAGAGCACCGGCAGGAACACAGGCAGCGATAATAACAACAGTTCGTGAAAATTGTCCGGGAGGAATGTCTTTGGTAAGTTCAGTTGTTGTGAATAATTCGGTCAGTATGGCGCTAGTTGTGACTTCGAGTGGCTCAACACTACAAGTTAAAACTTCTTCGGGAAAGAGATTACTCTTCAAACGACAATCATAGCCATTGTCTAACTCACGTTTTTGAACAGTAACTTCGTTCCTAATATGAGTATTATTTCTCTCCAGATTACCGCTTAGTAGTGAATCTGAACTTCGCCATTCTAGCGTTATGTCAGCAGGGCAGATATCTCCTGATATGCACTCTAGGGTTATCTCATTTTGATCATGTTGATTCGGAAGATTCCGATCTGTCGGATCATCAGAATATGAGCAATCTGGTGGTCGTACAGGAGGATCCGAGATGCAGACATGGGTTACATAAGTTACGTACTTAATTCCAATGCCAGACTCCGCGTCGCCAGATGGGTAATAGAATCGGCAAGTTATTGCACCGGTATCCTCCGTGCTTAAATTTCCTATCTGAAGCACAGATCTTGTAGGATTAAATGGGAAATTATCAGTAACAATGACACGAGAATCAAATGTACTTTGTGTATCGTACAGAAATACTATGCCTGACGCCTTTGTATGTTGCCATCTAAACGCGGTGCTAGACTCACCGACGATATTGTCAGATGTCAACTGACAACTTACCTCCAACGTTCCTCCTACCTTTGCCGTAAGACTTGAGTGTGAAGCTTTTATAGTTGGTACAATCTGCGCGGTAGAAGTCTGTAAAACTGAGCAAAATAAAAGGAGATGCTGTAGTGTCAGAAAGATGCCCGTTAATAATGAAGGAATTCGGAGATGTTGACAATGGCTACATGCCATTATACACGTCAATGATCGTGGTAATGCAAGTATAGCGGTATCTTGTGGATTAACCTGAACGATGAATATATTATATAAATCCAACAGTGAAGAAGTTATTTTTTCATTACTAAAACGTGCTTAGGCTCAATAGTCTTTACTTTTGAAGCGTACTTATTTCAATTCAAATGATTCACAAAATAGTCGCACCCGGAGGTAAGTACAGGTATTCTGCAATGATGCGTCTATTAGTCATAAAGACACAAAGCATGGACCCTGAATCGATATACGGTTTGCTCATTTCCGTGAGTGTCGTTTGGTACATGCTGAACTTGAACTCCGCAAAAACCAAAACCGACACATTTGCACCAATGCCATGCGACAACCGACTTTAATAGATCCCACTTGACGACCCGAACATGACAACGGTGTCACTTTATAATTCCTATGTACGTTATCATAATTTTGATTCAGGACTTCAGGACTAGCCGGGCTACGGTCACACACGTGGCTTGCTATACCTGTTCTGCTAGTTGGCATCCGAGGTGTCGGTTGGTCAGATCCCGGGCGGGGAAAACAACTTTTGTCTTCATCTTCTTTCTCCCTTTTTTAATATGATGAGTCACATTTAACATAATATAGGTCGTGGGTTAAAATCGATTTTGTTTCGTGGTAATCATGGTGATCCTGGTTCAATCATCTTTTCATTATTATTCGTGTCGAAACTTCAGGACTAATAGATCTTGCTTTTCATTGATCAATTAAAAACAAAGAAGGGGTTAGACAACGACCCAGGACAACGATAACTGCAGCAAAGTTCAGTACATAGTGTATTCTTTTGTAAAATAATATAAACATATCTCAAAAAGTAATTACCCCCTTTACGTGACATAACTCAAAATGTATGCACCATTTGTCTGGATGGCTCTATATTTGTAGCCATGGTGACTTCTTCATTGAATAAAAGATACAGATCAAAAGTTGCACAAGATATTCAAGTCAGTGTACCATTACATTCGCTACATGGGGTAGAATGACCTGCGGAGACTAGTGATGAACAGGTACTAAATAGTTAGGGGAAAAAGTTCACTTTGGCGACCACTCTCTGGCTAGTAAGGTTTGACGATTGATTCGACTTCTATGGACCATTTAGAAAAAAAAATAGCCACCATGTCCCTCGCGAAAATCCCGGCATTTTTCGCTAGAGGCCAAAATCCAAAATGGCCGCCACCACCATTTTGAAAATTTAAGTTTTGAACCAGAGCACCTATAATCATGCACAAAGACACTTTTTCGGATATATCGAGTACAAGGATTCCGATTCTGACATTAGTTTGACATTACGGCATCATTTTCACCCAGAAATCCAAGATGGTGGCCGGCACCATCTTGAAAAATTTAGTTTTGAACAAGAGGACCTTAAATCGTGTACAAAGACACTTTTTTGGATAAGTCGACCACAAGGATTTCAAATTTGACATTACTTTGACATTACGAACTCATATTTACCCAGAAATCCAAGATGGTGGCCGCCGGCGCCATCTTGAAAAAAATAAGTTTTGAACCAGATTACCTAAAATCGTGTACAAAGACACTTTTTCCGGTAAGTCGACCCCAAGAAATCCGAATCTGACATTAATTTGACGTTACAAAATAATTTTTGCCCAGAAATCCAAGATGGCCCCCATTTGGTAGAGCGTAAATGTGATTTTTGAATGAGAGCAGAAGCATAAGTGTGTCATTTCCGCCTTATCTGGGGTTCATGTCTCTTATATGGGGTTTCAACTGCCTTTTCTTGGGTTTACATACCTTATCTAGGGATAAGGCGCCTTATCTGTGGTTTAGACGGCCTTATCATGGGTTTACGTTCCTTACCTGTGGCTAAGATGCCTTAACCTTAGCATTTCGCAGTCTAAACCCAGATAAGGCATATAAAGCCCAGATAATGCGCCGTAACCCCAGATAAGCGACGTAGACCCCAGATAAAGCAGTCTAAACCCCAAATAAGGCGCCTTAACCCTTAATAAGGAACATAAACCCCAGAAAAGGCATCTAAACCCCACATAAGGTGCCTTAACTCTAGATAAGGGTTGTTAACCCCAGATAAGGGTCGTAAACCTCAGATAAGGCATCTAAACCCAAGATAAGGCCCCTTAACCCCAGATAAGAGACGTAAACTCAGATATGGCAGTCTAAACCCCAGATAAGGCGCCGTCTGGGGTTTTCTTCTCTTATATTAGGTTTATGTTCCTTATTTATGGTTAAGGCGCCTTATTTGGGGTTGGGATTGGTTTATCTGACGTGTACGTCCCTTATCTGGGGTTACGGCGCCTTATCGGGGGTTTAAACTGTCATATCTGAGTTTACGTCTCTTATCTGGGGTTAAGGCGCCTTATCTTGGGTTTAGATGTCTTATCTGAGGTTTACGACCCTTATCTGGGGTTAACGACCCGTATCTAGAGTTTGGGCACCTTATGTGGGGTTTAGATGAATATTCTTAGGTTTATGTTCCTCATTTAGGGTTAAAGCGCCTTATTTGGGGGTTGGACTGCTTTATCGGCGGTCTACGTTCCTTATCTGGGGTTACGGCGCATTATCTGGGGTTTAGGTGCCTTATCTGGGTTTAGACTGCGATATGCTAAGGTTAAGGCATCTTAGCCACAGGTAAGGAACGTAAACCCAGGATAAGGCCGTCTAAACCACAGGTAAGGCGCCTTATCCCTAGATAAGGGATGTAAACCCAAGATAAGGCAGTTTAAACCCCATATAAGGGACATGAACCCCAGATAAGGCGGAAATGACACATTTATGCTTCTGCTTTCATTCAAAAATCACATTTACGCTCTACCAAATGGGGGCCATCTTGGATTTTGGGCAAAAATTATTTTGTAACGTCAAATTAATGTCAGATTCGGATTTCTTGGGGTCGACTTACCGGAAAAAGTGTCTTTGTACACGATTTTAGGTAATCTGGTTCAAAACTTATTTTTTTCAAGATGGCGCCGGTAAATATGAGTTCGTAATGTCAAAGTAATGTCAAATTTGAAATCCTTGTGGTCGACTTATCCAAAAAAGTGTCTTTGTATACGATTTAAGGTCCTCTTGTTCAAAACTAAATTTTTCAAGATGGTGCCGGCCACCATCTTGGATTTCTGGGTGAAAATGATGCCGTAATGTCAAACTAATGTCAGAATCGGAATCCTTGTACTCGACATATCCGAAAAAGTGTCTTTGTGCATGATTATAGGTGCTCTGGTTCAAAACTTAAATTTTCAAAATGGTGATGGCGGCCATTTTGGATTTTGGCCTCTAGCGAAAAATGCCGGGATTTTTGCGAGGGACATGGTGGCTATTTTTTTTCTAAATGGTCCATAGAAGTCGAATCAATCGTCAAACCTTACTAGCCAGAGAGTGGTCACCAAAGTGAACTTTTTCCCCTAACTAAAAGCAACAAAATCAATATTTTCAATGGGTTGAGGTGCAACTGTAATAGCCCAACACACCTTTAAGTGTTTCACTTAAGGGTGGTTTTATCCCATTATGGAAACTTGTGTGTCTCATAACTGCTAAATTGTTGGTCTAAAGAATATAAAAGTATACATTTTTAGAATGGCAAAGACTTCAGATCAGAATTCATATCTGTGAGGTCAAACTTGAGCCACAATGCTCATTTTTGGAGAAAATTCCAAAAAACGGTCAACGTAACAAAAAAAAAACCTTGGGCCAAAAAGTTTTTTTTTATTATTTTTAAAAACTAGATAAAAATATATTTTTTGATTTTGAAGTGGGGCGATTCAAAACAAAACGAGATTTCTGACATCAAGGCGTACGTGTCAGAGTAGTCATGGCCGTTCAACTCCCCAAAAATATATTGTCATTGTCTAGATAGGGAATTAATGAAAGTTACCCCTTGAAGATTTGAATGGGTACGGAATGCAAAACACGTATTTTCAAAAACGGCATAATGTACTGTGATTCTTGAGATATGTGTCATTTTTATGAAGATAATATGCTAAACACACACACAAAAAAGAAATAAAAATAAAAATCCACCGTAACACTTAACTTTTTTTCTAGTAGAGAACATAGGTTTTTTGCAAAATGTTTGAGAGAAAAACCTTTTGTTTGCCTTTTTGTTTTTTTTAATTAAAGTGAGAACTTAGTTTTAAAAAAATAATTAAATTAGTGTAAGTGGAAACCGTAAGGAGTAAACCACCAATTAATTAGTGACATAGGCAATCCAGCTGGTCTGTACTTAACAAAAGAAGTAAAGAGATAGGTACAAATGACGGGTAAACCTTGCACAAGAAAAGCACATAATATGATGTTTTCCATGTAAGTAATTTAATTTTACAATTGACAATTTTCTTTCATATCAGCATTTTGAGAGAAAAAAACAGGACTCAGCGGGATTGAACCCCGGTCGCTGGATTACTGGTCCAGATCCCAATTTAAATCACAATTTCTCGGGCTTGCATCGTTTATTTCCGATGGTCCCATATATTGAGTGTGTCTCGCATTGTCTTAACCCTGCATGGATGAAGCATAATAAGACGCATCCTTCTTCATTATTTAAATTTGGTTTATGCACAACACATACAATACATACAGTAGCAGTTATATTAATTATAAATACGCATTTAATACAAAGTACTTAAATTCAGTGTAGTACATACAAAAAAAGTATTTACAAACTTAAAGGTACTTTAAAATGTGCAGTAGTTCTTTCAAAAAACAAATGCAAACAAACTATAAAACGTCATAGTGTTTGAGAATTTTTGATTCGATTTAATAGTAATGAGAATCTGCAGCCGCGGAATATTAAGTTTGAAAAACTCTTAGTCAAATGCGTCGTTTTTGCGTCTAAAGATTGGTCATTTGTGTTGTGAAGAGCATCATTTGCGTCGTGAAACGTATTCCACGTCCGGATTTTTATGAAAAGTATAATTGCAGCCGCCATGATTTGAATGGCACCAAGCCAGTCACAGAGACAAACTATGTCGCTAATGCTGGTTTCATACTTTCCTGCCGCTCTGATGATGATTTTACTTCACTGCGCAGTCGCACCAGAAACGCTAGCGGTGACCAGCGGCAAGCCGATATATCGATCACTCCACCTCTTTGCCGCGGTGGCAGCACCGCTGGGAGTTGAATTCAAGTCAACTCGGAGCGGTGTCGCTCTGACGTATGAGAACAAAATATGATTTTGGAGCGGTGCTGAGCGGCTAGAGTGGCTTTCAGAGTCATGCCGCTACCAGTCAGTGGTGTGCCGCTCCGCTCGCAGAAAAGTGCAAGCGGCATGATGAAGCGTCACGCCGCTCAGCGGCAAGCGGCAGAAAGTATGAAACCAGCATTACCATTTTTAGATAAGATTTCCCCTAATTTCTAAACTACAACAATTAACAATGAGCTAATTAATAACATTATTGTTTTAATTATTATTATAACTGATGCACTTGTACATGATGAATGCAAGAACATTCGTCAAGATAAAAAAAAAAGATAACCATATGCAGTTATTACCATTAAGTCTGGTGCCCTGCGGGCTCTCGATCTACACGGTGTCTCATTAAAATATCGTTGACATAATCAGGGTTCGGAGACGTCGGAAATTTTGCAGTCAGATCAAACTTGGGGTATGCATATGAATATTCATGAGAGCTTAAAGTGGGAGCCGGTATTTTCTCTCTATCGTTGGAAGTCGTATCATTACTTTCATTAGGTCTTTGTAAAGAAGTATATACACTTTTATCGCTTGGACTCAACTGGGCGTAAATGCCCTTATTGGTGGTGGTTTTATCAATGTTGCAGTAACCAGGAGTTTCAGATTCCTCTAACCTTTTATTAAGGTTCGCATGTGAACTTCCTTCGCTATTGTCATGCGTAGTTCGTGAAGTTTTACCGGTAATTTGATTTGAAGAATAAGAATCTACATTTTCCATAGCGATTTCATGGTTAGCGTTCCCATGATCTTCATTGCAACGTGGCTTACAGCATGCCACAATGACACAGATGCAAACAGCTATCAATAGAAGAACGCCGACAGGAACACAGGCAGCGATAATTATAACAAAAGTTCGTGAAAATTGTCCTGGAGTCATATCTTTGGCGAGCTCGGTTGTTGTGAACAATTCAGGCAATACGGTGCTAGTTTTAACTTCGAGTGGGTAACACTACAATTTAAAATTTGTAAAGGAAATAGAGCACTCTTTAAGAGACAATGATAACCATTATTGTCCGATTCACCTTTTTGAACAGTAACTTCGTTCATAATGTAAGTACCATTTCTCTCCAGATTAACGCTTAGTAGTGAATATGAGTTTCTCCACTCTAGCGTTATGTCATTAGGGCAGATATCCCCTGACATGCCTAATATACACTGTAGAGTTATCTCATCTTGATTAAGATCCGAATATGAGCAAACTGGCGGTCGTAAAGGTGGGTCCGTGACGCAGACACGCGTGTCATAACTTACGGACCTACTTCCTCTGCCAGATGGGTAAATAAATTGGCAAGTTATTATCCCAGAATCCTCCTTGCTTACATTCGCTACCTGAAAAACCGACTGGGTAGGGTTATATGAAAAATCATCAGTAATAATGATGCGAGAATCAAATGTACTTTGTATGCCGTATCTATACACTATGCCCGACGCCTTTGTATGTTGCCATATAAACTCTGTGCTGGATGATCCGACGATATCTCCAGATGTCACCTGACAACTTAGCTCCAACATTCCTCCTGCCTTTGCTGTTACACTTGAGTGTGAACCTTGTATTGTGGGTACATTCTGGGCGATAGAAGTCTGCAAAACGGAGCAAAATAAAATGAGATGCTGTTGTCTCAGAAAGATGCCCGTTGATGATGAAGCCATACTGCACTGCAATGTCCGTTGTAATACAAGTACAGCGGTATATCTTGTGGATTAACCTGAACGGTGCATTATATTCTATAACGACAAGTGCGAAGAAGTCAGTATTTTTGTCATCACTAAAACGTGCTTCAGTTCAATAGTCTTTACTTTTGAAGCGTATTTATTACAAAATAATTCACAAAATAGTCACACATAGCACCCAGAGGTAGCTACAGTACTAGGTGTTATACAATAATACGCCTACATTCATGTACATAAAACATTGGCCCTGACTCGATATGCTTCGCTTTAATGTCTTTTGGTAGCATTTGGTTCGTGTTGACCTTGAACTACGCAACGGAAGCAATGACACCAGAACCGACATTTTTGCTCCAATGGGCTATTCCATTTGAAATCCTTACATCCCCTGTGGAAGACACGACCTTAATCCCCTTAATAATAGCCTCATCTCCATGTAGGATGTTGTATGGGCCATTGTGAAGCAGGTTTTTTTGGAATCAGTTTATTTTGGTACAGGCCTCAATGTGAGGTACAAAACACGATATGAAAATATCTGACCGTCCACCTTTATTGACCCTAACGCTACTAGACCATACATATCCATACGGTACGATGTAACTGCAAGACCATGCATCCCACGTGATCCGACTGCTTTATACACGCACGAAACCGTTGGCCAGGCGATGGTCATACACGTGGCTTGCTATACCCTTTCTGCTAGTTGACAACAGGTTGGTTGGTCAGATCCCAGACGGGGGGAAACAACTTTTCTCTTCATCTTCTTTCTTCCTTTTAAATATGATGAGTCACATTTAACGTAATGTAGGTCGTAGGTTAAAATCGGTCTTGTTCCGTGGTCATCATGTGGTCCTGGTTCAATCATCGTTTCATTATTATTGTGTCGATGTTTCAGGACTATATAGACCTTGCTTTCACTGACCAATTAAAAACAAAGAAGGGGTTAGATATCGATAACAACAGGAAAGGTAATTATAATATAAATAGATCCCAAAAAGTAATTACCCCATTTACTAGACATAACTCAAAGTGTATGCTTCCATTTGTATGGATAGCTCAAAATTTGTAGCCATGGTGACTTCTTGATTGAAAAAAAAGATACAGAATCAAAAGTTGCAGTTAAAAGATATTGAAGTCAGTGCACCATTACATTCGCTACATGACTGGTCTAAGCAATTAAGCTGGTCTGTACTTAACTATGGAAGTAGAATAAAGAGGCAGGTACAAATTAATGATAGATAAAACGGGCGGGTATAAAAAGCACTTAATATGATGTGAAGTGCACCACTACCATTTCCTCCAGATTACCTCTTAGTAGCGAATTTGAGCTTTCCCATCCTAGCGTTATGTCATTAGGGCAGATATCCCCTGCTATGTCTGATACGCACTGTAGAGTTATCTCATCTTGGTTCGGATCAGAGTATGAACACTCTGGCGGTCGTACAGGTGGGTCCGAGACACAGACAAGCGTTACATAACTTACGGACTTAAATCCACTGCCAGATGGGTAGAAGAATTGGCAAGTTATTGTCCCAGAATCTTCCTTGCTTAAATTGGCTACCTGAAGCACAGACTGGATAGGGTTATATGAAAAGTCATCGGTAACAATGACGCGAGAATCAGACGTACTTTGTGTATCGTATCGATATATTATGCCTGACGCCTTTGGATGTTGCCATCTAAACTCTGTGCTGGATCCGACGATATCATTGCCAGATGTCACCTGACAACTTAGCTCCAACATTCCTCCTACCTTTGCCGTAACACTTGGGTGTTAAACCTCTATAATGGGCGATAGAAGTCTGCAAAACCGAGCAAAATAAAATAAGATAGATAAATAGATAGATAACAATCTTTATTCAGGGTATTTCATTCAGTTTACAAAAACTGGTCTCCCATGAGACCCTGATAATAATTACATAATACAAGATTTTAACAAGTTTTACATATCAAGAGATAAATTACATAATACAAAAGAAAAGCAAAATTGAAAAATGTTTACATACATGTACATGTAATATTTACAAATCAAGATGATAAAATGTATTTTATAAGACATGAATTTTATTTTAACAAACAGGTAGTGAAATTTAATACTAACAGAGGTGGAAAGGTGTATCTTTGATTTTAACATATTCACATTCATTGATGTAAGATTACTGCGAACAACATCAGTTCCACACTGAGGCACCTCTGTAAGAAAAAGTTCGTTTCCCTGAATTGTTATTCCAAGATGACAAGACAAGTGTATTACAAGATTGACTTCTGGTACATTTTGAATGAATTGAAGAAGTAAAAATAAATTGCCATGAGAGGTAAGAAGGAGCATCATGATGAAGACATTTAAAAACAGTTACAAGAAGCTGTTTATCCCATCTTTCATTTAATCTGTCCCAGGAGAGAGTGTTCATCATATCAGAAATGGGTGTTCTAATGTCGGCACACAAAAGAACACGAGCAAGTTTGTTTTGAAGAATTTGGAGAGAATTACAATGTTCAGAAATGCAGTTTGACCAAACAGGACTGCAATAATCAAAATGTGGGAAGACCAATGCATTGGCAAGTAAATTTAATGTGACTGGAGGAAGATAGAACTTAACTCTGCGAATGACACCAATACGTTTAGAAATAACATAAGAAATATAATTGATATGTTCATTCCAAGTTAAGATTGGATCAAATATGACCCCCAAATACTTAAATTTATCAACCTTTTCGATAGACTCATTACCATAGATAAGTGAAATGTCACCCAAATTTGTTTTAAGTATGATTTGTTCCAAAAAGCATATACTTAGTTTTCTTAATGTTAAGAGTAAGCTTGTTGATTTCAAACCACCGAGCAATTTTTAACAAGCTATCATTCATCTGAGACTGAAGAGCATATGGGTCTGATGATTTGAAAAGCAAAGTTGTATCATCAGCATACATAACACATTTACAATCGATACATTCAGGAAGAGAATTAACATAAATTATAAACAACAGTGGACCTAAGATCGAACCCTGTGGAATGCCGATGTTTACATTCTTAAAATCAGAGAGTGTAGAGTGATTGTATTCTACCACTTAAGTACCAATTTAAAGTATTACCAGTGACACCATAGCTATGAAGCTTTTGAAGAAGAATTCCGTGATTTACAGTATCAAAAGCTTTTTTGAGCTCCAGGAACAATGCTCCTGTGACAACACCCTGATTCATGTTATTTAAAATGTAGTCGGAAACATCAATAAGAGTAGTAGCAGTAGAGTGATTACGTCTGAAGCCAGACTGACAAGGGTTTAAAATGCTATTTTCAGTGAAGAAATTGTAAAGTTGATCGTGAACAGCTCGCTCAATAATCTTAGAAAGGACAGGAAGCACAGAAATTGGTCTATAATTATTTACATCATACTTATCACCATCCTTATGAATAGGAGTAATTTTGGCTTGCTTCCAGTCACTTGGAAAATAAGATGTATAAAGCGAAAGATTACAAATATAAGCCAGAGATTTACATATAACTGGAGCAGCCAATTTTAAAAGCCTTACATCGAAATTACTAATACCAGGTGATTTGTTGTTATTCATCTTACAAATTTCATCAAAGACAAATTCAGGTGTAATATAATCAAAACAAAATTGAGCATTAACACGATTACCCAGAGCACATTCTTTGTCATCATAATCATTACTGTTAAATTTAGTGGCAAGACTGTTTCCAATTGATGCAAAAAACTCATTTAATTTTTCCGCAGTTTCTTTATCACTAGCTGTGATTCCCTCATTAGATTTGACAGCATGAACAGAAGACTTATTGTCGGGAATCAACTTTTTAATAGTCGACCACAACTTTTTAGAATTATTTACATTTTCATTAATAGCATTACAGCAGTAAGTCTTTTTCAAAGACTTATTCATATTATTAACCTTATTTCTTAACAATTTAGCAGTCTTCCAATCTTCAGGATTGTTGGTTTTGTGTGCTTTCTTGAAGTGATACTGTAGTCTCAGAAAGATGTCATTTGATGATGAAGAAATTCGGTGATATGGACAATAGTTAGACGCCATAATGCACGGCAATGTTTGTTGTAAGACAGGTATAGCGGTATATTGTGGATTAACTTGAACGTTGCATAAGTCTATAACTCCAACTGCGAAGAAGTTATTTTTGGCATCACTAACATAATGTTTCGGTTCAATAGTCTTTACGTTTGAAGGGTACTTATTACAATTTAAATGATTCACAAAATAGTCATAGGCAGCTACATGTATATTATACAATAATACGCCAAGTGTAGTCGTAAAGACATAAAACATTGGCCTCGATATGATGCTTATTTCCGTTTATAATGTTTGGTAGCTTTCATGTATGTGTTTAACTTGAACTATGCAACGGAAGCATAACTTAACAACGCAACGGATGCATAACTTGAACTACGCAACGGAAGCAATGTCACCAGAACCGACATATTTGGTTCAGAGGATGATTTAAGTACTTCCCATCATGTACTGTAAAACTGTTATCATCAGAGTTTCAACTGCCATTTTACTTTTCAAATTCCATTCATTAGGAAACGAATTTGGAGAAAACCTTCTGTTAATAAAATACTATGCTGAGCCACCAGCCTGGGTGGCTCACGCTCCCTTAATTTCAGATGATTGAGCTCAGTAATACATCAAAGAATGTCTTCCAATTCATGAAAATCAGCTAATAGATATTCAGCTTATCGGATTAAAAGCTTAGAGGGAAGGTCTTGCTGCTCAGCGAGTATTTGTAATTATCATCAGGTTTTCTCTAATTCATTCTCTAATGTGCATTCTGTGCAAAAGATGTCGTTTTAAAATTGTGTGCGTGTCATTGTTACTTGGTCGATTTCAGAACAAAAGTGATGTGTGTATAATTCACGCCTTCTGTAGATAACATAAAATGTGAAATCGACCAGCATATTAACAGTGTTTTTATTGTTGGCATAACTGTTCAAATTCAAAGTTAACCAAGCACTTCTATGCAGTAGCAGCAGTGGTGTCATGTTTCCCCACACTGCTATGCTAGGTGCATGGTTAACCCAGTGGGGTGTTGGGTAGTACTTAAAAAATCCTCTGTATTTGCTTCAATGGGCATGATGGGATATTCTGTTTGCATTCCGTACACCTGGAAGACATGACCTTAATCTGTCCACACAGAGGCAGTAAATTACAAACGGAGTCACCCATTTTGGTAACCCCATTTGAAATTCACACCCCTTGTGTGGAAGATCAAGCCTTTCAACTTAAATATACCAAAGTCATGCGACTATTACATAGCGAGGGCTCAGCGCAACAATATCTTAACTCCAATTTTAGCAAAAATGAGATTTTGGTATGAAAATGTAGCTAGCAACAGCGTCCATTTGACAGCCACAAAATCTTAACTCCACCATGGTATATATTCAAACAGTACACAATTGAAAATCACTAGGATCTGTAGTCAGTGCAACAATATCTTAACTCCAGTGGAGTTCCATAGAGTTTGTATTGGCTCTGCAGGGGGTCTTTTGCACTCGGCACCACAAAATCAGAGTTACGATAATGTGGTTTTGTCCTGGTTTTTGTGTTTTTTCTCGAAATGGTTATTATGGAGTTTAGACACTCTTGCCCTGAGCCCTCGATAGGTCACATCACTACCCAAACATGACTACGGTTTATTACTTTATTATTTCTATCATAAGTTATTATAATTTTTGATTACTTTTTGTGACGTCGGTTCAATATACTCAAATTGCGGTTATGAACACAATCAATCGTAACTTGATTTTGCACACGGCACTGTCTGGAACGGGTATGTTTCAGGGGCTGATGTTTTGTTAAGCTACGGGCAAAAACTGCCAAATTTAATTTCTTATTGAATCATTATACACCGAACTGATATTACGTGGGATAAGAAGAACTGCTAAAAATAATGAGCCGTAAAAGAAAGCCAAAACAAGGTGAAAGAAAATCACAGAGAAGAAAAGAAGCTGGACATGAGATGTCTAGTGAAGATGAGCACGATACACGTGGAGCTCAAGATGGCGCCGGTGCAAGCAATGGCAGATTATGCAACAGATGAACGATATGAAAACATAATTTTGATACGGTTCTCGCACGCCTGGAAGTGGTAGAAATTGAATGCAAGTGCTACAGACTAGAGATAACCAGATAGAAATATTTTGGAGTGTCAATTGGACGACTTAGCTAATGGCTATCCAGAAAATAGACGTACACTCCCCAATAGAGGAGTTCTGATTTCCAGTGTCTAAAACCGATACGAAAAATAAAACAGTAGAAACATAGCTCAAAATCAGAAATCCTCCCTTTGAGAGATCAGTATTGGACGTTACCATGGTTACCGTGATTTTTCATTTATTTACTTGCATTTCAAAGCATTTTCAAGTGACATTGGCAACTGGAATTCCAGTGATTTTCAGAAAGCAAACTTGGAAATCCAGATATTTCTTTTATTGAAAAGTTACTCGTCTACAGGGGGTGTGCACTTATTTTCTGGAATAACCCAATAGAACTCTGTCTAATAAATAATGTTGTGGTATGCAGGACTTCACAAAACAAGAATATTTTGTGACCTCGAAACACACATAAAATTACAATAAGAAATTGTTTTAGCTCTGTTGGTGCAATGTTACATTAAAGATACCTTTTGTCAAATTTGGCCCATGTTACATTGGGGTTACTGTTGGTCAATGTTACATTAAGGTTACTGTTGGTCAATGTTACATTAAGGTTACTCTTGCTTTCTTGCCGTGCGGGCCTATATATTGAGGTCCCACCTGGAGTGTTTAGTATTGGAGTCGCCGGCATCGGGCTTGGCTTGCCGGCCATACGCCCTGATGCTTTTTGTTGATACTGGGGTTTATTTCATTTTTTTATACTTTTTACACTATAATTTTCTTCATGAGACCGTGCCCTCCATCGGGCTAATTTATAGTTTAAGCTTGCGGTTAGTGGTTCTTTGTAGCCCTGCGGGGCAAACTATTTGGATATCCAAATTTCGCGGTTATTTTCTTGTCTTAACGCCCAACCCCCTCCGAGCAAACAGATAAAATTTCAGTTTAGACTATCAATCTGTTTGCATACATAACCTCATAATATTCCATGCAGAGATCAGAGTAGTAACGAACGTCATCTGAGAGTTCCTCTCGATTTAGGTGTTTTGGTTGGTTTTCCAAAACATGTACTTGCCCAATTTAATATTTCAAGTTGTTTAGCTCAAGGTGGAGCGCATACGCGTAGCCAAAGCGTATGCACATTCCAATAACACAACCTAACATTCCATTCTCCCCTATAAGCAGGTATGCACATACAATAACAGACCCCTGACATTCCATTCTCCCCTACATATTGCAGGTGTTCTGTGCGCTCTGCTGTGCGCTGTGATGATAAAAGAACATAAAGTTCGTTGCCCTTGACACTTTATCGCTAATTAATGGTCTGTCACGTGACGCATTTCAACAAATCACAGTGCGCGGTTTTGAATAATGGGTCATGGGGGTAATAGAATGAAATATTAAGTGCAGTGCAATAGTCAACATAACTAATTACTTCCAGATAATTTATGCACAATTAATTAACTATCCCAGCAAACACAAAAACGTTTTTAAAACGTTTTAAATAATTATATGTTGGGTTTTGGTTTAGGTAAAAACGTTTTAATAACATTAAAATGTCGGGTTATATAAAGGTCATGAAATCGTTTTAAAACGTTTTGTATGAAAACACACTACAACAACATTTTAAAAATGTTTTCGAAATGTCATTGTAAACTATTTTTGCAAACATTTTTGGCCAAATATTTTGTCAACACTTAAATAACATTATGTTAAAATATTTGCACCCAGGAAACACAGAAATGTTCTTAAAATGTTTTTTACAAAACGTTTTAATAACATTTAAATGTCGGGTTATATAAAGGTTGTGAAACCATTTTAAAAACGTTATTGTAAATATTTTGGGCAAACATTTTTGCAAAATATTTTTCAACCCCAAAATAACATTCTGTTTAGAATGATTTGTACCAAGTTTTCAAAAATGTTTTTGGAATGTTATTAAAACGTTTTTATACCCTTTATATAACCCGACATTTAAATGTTTTCTGTAAAACATTTTTGTTTGCTGTGCAGTAAATTACCAACAAATGTTATTTAATGTTATGAAAACGTTTTATACCATTAATGCACCCTTTATATAACCCGACATTTAAACGTTTTCTGTCAACCTTTTATAACCTTTTGCGAATTATGTCGAAAACGTTTTGTGTTTGCTGGGTAGCTGCCCTAATTTGCATAATAAATTAGTTGATTATGCAAATTATCTCATTAATTATGGGGTAGTCAAACCTCATCCGGGGACAGAGTGAAAAACGGGTACACTTCTTAAAAAGGGCATATCTTCAAAAGTTGTGAGTCGATTGAAACAATTGTTTTGGTTTATTAAAGCTAACGATTAAAGGTTTCTTTACGTACAAAATAAATTTGATTAACTTTAAGATGGCGCAATGAGGGTTCTGTTTTTCTGGGACACCCTGTATAACTGGGATTTATGTATACATTATTTTTGCTGAACCATGAAATGGTATCAGCTAATAACAGTGTATGTTACTAGCTTACATGCTTACTAACTAGCCCTTTGGTCTGAAATGGACATATGTGACGTGTCATGTCAAAAAGGATCGTAAATGGAGAAATAGCCAAAAATCTGCCCGGGTGTGATTTTTTCACAATTTGGGTTTGTTGCGAATTTGTGATGTTATTAATGTTAAAAATATTGTCTGATAGTTTCAGACCGGAATATAACTGGCATCTTGTATTTTTGAGACATTTTCAAGGTAAATCCTACTCTCAACATTGTCAATAATATTTTTAAAGGCTGATATCTCAATTTCCAATTTTATAATACCACAACTTACCAACTCAATATCTTCGCTTAAGAATGTCTTATTTCATTGGGGAAAACGGCATTGTGGAGCAAAATATCTCTATATTTAAGCTATGTAAAAACCTCAAAATTGATAACCTGCCCAAAAGTGCCCAAAAATATTTCCACACGGGGGGGCACTCATCATAAGACCCGGGTCAATATTCATATGGGTCCTTTTCATATCTCAAAATGCCAAGAAGGTATGACCCCACTCCCGAGTGGTGTCAAATGTATTAGAAAAAAGTAAAGAATATAATGAAAATAATTTCCCCACCGGGGGTGACACTCCTCATAAGACCTGGGTCAATATTCACATTTTGGGTAATTTTTATATCTCGAAAACCCAAGAAGGTATGTTCCCCCCTAGTGGTGTCAAATGAAAGAGAAAAAAGTAAGAATATATGGGGTGACATTTCCTCATGAGACCTGGGTCAATGCCAAGAAGGTATGACCTCCCAGTAGTGTCAAATTAAAGCGAAAATGCGGTGAATAATATAATAAAAATCATGTACCCACTCGGGGTGACACTCCTCATTAGACTTGGGTCTGTATTCCTATTTTGGGTCCTTGTCTTATCTCAAAATCTCAAGACGGTATACCCCTACATCTCACGTCTACCATAATACGAGTACATGTATACTGCCAAAGGTCCATGGTTCAGCAATAGTGCAGTAACCGCTATAGTTTCAAAGGTTTCCATGACTACTTGATTCATGAGAAGACACATGAATAATTTTCATAATGATTAAATGACCCGTGAATTCCGTATAGCTAAGAATAAAGTTCACTACAAGTTACTGGTAGACTATTAAATTTAGTTACGATGATAAAAATATGGAATGACCTTTTTTTGTAGTCATTATAGTTTCAAAATTCATAACATACATTTTGGACAAGGATTATAGACTTTAGCAAACAAGGAAACATGAATTAACTTACATAGTTTACCAAATTAATTCAGACAAAATAAGAAATTAGCAAATTAAATTATTGTCAATGATTTTAAAAGTGCACTTTGAAAATAAAAATGTGCAGCGCGCCCGTGCAGTTTTGCATTGTTTATATCTAGCCCGGCGTGTTAAAAAGGTGGCTTACCCTTGCTTATTAAAGTTGGATGAGGATGACAGGGGGTTCGGCCTCCTAAGGAAAGGACTTTCGTTTATAGGACTTCATCGAACTTTTGAATTGTTCCCTTAGGGATAAGGCTAATAAAGGAGATGTTAAAAGGGTTCCGTATTGCTCTTTGGCCATGGACCCCGATGCTATTGCAAGCAAACACAGCCCTAACAAGGAAAAATTAAGACACATTTTACCATCATAGTAAAAGAGTTGGTCAGTGTCATAGTATTAAAAATGCGGGCAAGTTTCTTGGTAGCCTACCTGATATTCCAGAACCAAAAGTAGCGACAGTCATGGTCTCTTTAGCTCCCCATGCATCTTGCATCATATTAACCATGTCCTTGCGATATTTGCCATAGTTTGAATATTCTAGTGTCATTATGTAGGGCTCATACCACATCTGAGAATTTGGCACATTTGTCATACATTTCAGAAAACTTGTTGAGACCGAGCGTGGAACACACCATAACATGACACGGATAGTGTCCGTGTTCCCTTGTGCCGCCGTCAGACTCATTTTGAATCCAGCCGTACAGTCTGTCGATTTGGAACTATTTTGGGTATGTGACTACTACGGTACACGATCAGAAGCTATCAGAACAAGCGAGATATGCCAGGGGGATGGCACAAAATTCACTGTTTTTGTATTAGCCACGCAAACTTATGGCGAATTTTGTTGGTTTACTCTCAACAAAGTGACGCAAGGTATCGACCGGTTATGAATAATTCACATCAACTCTTACTCGGCCCATGTGATTGCGGTCACCATGCACATAAAAGTTTAGCGAATCGTACCTGTTGAAGAGAGTAAAAACGCCCTTAATCGCGGTCACGATGGGCGGAAATGGGGTCAATTACTATTATCCCATCAGGCAGCAGTGATAGTTTTTTCTAATCTAAGAAAGTCTTCTAATTTGATAAGGGAATGTCTTTTTTTCTAAGTAATGTCGAAATTAGGACTTACTGTTAATAATATGAAGCAAATGCATGACAGGTATAAAATATAAAATACGAGTATTTTAAGCTACAAAAACATGTGAAACCTCACGTGACCTTGCATTATGGCGCCGTACTTGTCTGTGTGTTCGTAATTCATGTCCTCCTCATTGTCAAATATCAATCTTCACTAATCAGATATAATGGTATTTGACTCCCAGCATGAATTATTGATTTTATACGTAGGTAAAGAAAATCACACAATAGTGACTACGGGGTTAATAGTGACTACGGGGTTAGTAAAGCTCAAATGAATCAAAAACATCTGACTGAGGTCACACTGAGTTGAAGTATTGACGTGTCTAGGATTGAAAAGCACGTGGGCCAACCTGCAGTATTTTAAGATTGGCGGCTGGTTTACATGTAGTCATGTGTATACTCGATTGTTTATCTTGGTCAGTTAACATCTCTTTTAAATGCTGATAAATCGTATTTACAGCACATATATCTGTTAGAATTCAATATTTTTTTAATAGAATTCTATCACCCAGACGGGGTGATGCAGCAGAAGTTGACACTCATAGATTTAGCTAGATTTCACCCGAGCTCGGCACTTTAGATGCTAAAAATTCACGTACAAACTTGAAGTTTACACACAATAATTTGAACAGTTACCATGGTTACATTTATTTTATAACGAAATGGTATACTATGGAAAGCTAATCATTTAACAACTATTTAATTGTGTATGTAACCCAATACAGAATTCGAGTCAAGCCCTGTCTGTGGATATTATTAGCGGTCACGATGTCATTTTAATAACAATACGCTGTTAACATAATAATTAGACACATGCAAATTAGTTAATGCCACATCCTGATTACTATTATCATTGCATAGGTCTTGATGGCCTATGGGTAAAGTACCTATTGACATATTGATCAAAATAACAATGATGACTCTATCATAACTCAAACTTAACATAACGCGAAATTACATATTTATGAGCAAAGTTCAATATTATTAGTGATGAGAATCTGCAGCTGCGAAATGTTAAGTTAAAACAGCTCTGATTCACATGCGTCGATTTTGCCTCGTAGAATGAGTCATTTTTTTGTCGTGAAGTGCGTCGTTTGCGTCGTGATACGTATTCAACGCGTCGGAGACAAATATGTGCATATTGATTATAATTTACATGTACTGCAAACATTGTAAGACCCCACTGTCATGTGTTGAAATTACAAGTGTAGATTTAAATTAAAACTAACCTACATTAAAGGGGGTCTCCGGCAATCACAACATTATGCCTTATATGTAAGAAAAATAATTATTGTCGAGTGCAATCACAAGTGGAAGTTTTGGATGAGAAAACGGACATTTTGATGAGAAACGGCCAAAATGGTGAGAATTTAATTTTCTCATTCTTTTGGATGAGAAAATAATAATGTTTATTTTGCGGGATTAGCAATTCTCACCAGTTTTAATAAGACAATAATGATTGACACGCACACCAGGAAGTTTCTCATCCAAAAGAATGAGAAAATTAAATTCTCACCATTTTGGCCGATTCTCATCAAAATGTCCGTTTTCTCATCCAAAACTTCCACTAGTGAATGACGTCCCAGTAATACAATGAAGGATGACGACAATTGAGCACAAACAACCATTACGTCATTGCACTTAGACAATTTCGGCGCGGGAATTTTGAATATCGCGTATTGAGAGGCGACTGCTTTTATTCGTTTTTATGGTCAATATGAGTTTGTTTTAAATAAAACCACGTGATTCGTGCTTGATAATTATTTTTCTAACATATAAGGCATAATGTTATGATTGCCGGAGGCGTAACTTCTTTCTGCAACCATAATGGGCCGCAATGCGATAACACATAGTACATACATGTAATTATAGACGAATCCAAATTCACGCATTCCTATACCTTAATGGCTGCCAAAGTTGGGTCCCCGTCGGCTTAATCTCACATAAAATGTGAAATAATGCGGCCTTGGAGGGTATTTTAAACTGCATTCTATCACTCGTGTTACACGTAGACAAAAGAATGATGCCAGTTTACAACACAAAATAATCTAACATCGATTTTTAAGCGGCTTTAATCCACCCAATTGGGCAGTCACTACACCAGTTTGGTGCATGCGGGGACCCGTCATGGCCGACCAAATCCTGACCATGACTTGGCTCGTTGGATTCGTCTATATGCCTATGAGGCTAGAGTTTATTACCATTATTATTTCCTCTTACTTAATAAAATAAAACGAAATCGATAGAATTAAAATTCTACAACGGTTTACCTGGGGTTCGAACCCACAATCTATGTACCCATAGTCTAATGCCTACACGACTGTGCTATGATTCGTTGTGCCAGAAAGGTGTTTGTTTATGATACTTATTGATTACGGAATAAAGTGCATACACACAATATACTATTACTAGTATACCGTAGAATTCCGTCTGGAAGCATATACCGTAAACGTTCGCCTAATGGCGCTATAGAGTTCATGGAAATGAGAGAGCGCCATCCCTGTAAAAGCCGACTATTATCACTGATCATTAAGGGTACGTGTAGTTAAAGGGTGAAACCTATCGACACATACAATTATGAACAAGATCGAACAAACTTGTTCATGATAATGCGGTAATTATTCACCTGATACGTTGTGGCCCAGTGAGCAGAGCATTAGACTATAGTGCGAGGATAAAGAGAACTTGTGGAGAAGATTGATGGTTCGAATCTCATGCAGTAATTTCTGACAGATTATGATGTCTGTCAATGTTTTTTTTTCTGATTTGAGGAAATTTTATTCTCTATTTTCTTGATTTTATCTTTAACATTGTTTATATAATTTTATCTTGTATGTGTCTTTTTTCATGATTCTTTGTTTTATCGTTTCATTTTAGAGTAACTCAATCCATTCAATCAAATGTTGTAATGAACCTATTTGATTGTATAGGCATTTGTTATGTGTGTCAGACGAAATGTCGCGTGCGACAAGTCTTTCAATTCGTGCGAGTGTCCTTGCCTATGCATCAGTGGTCATAAGAGGTATATCATTTTATTCGAAAGGGGGGGGGGTCCCAAATATATGGGGGTCATAAAGTCAAAGAATAATAGGAGGGGTCATAAAATGTTTTATGACCAAAATGTAAGGAGTCACACGATGACCACAGAAAGTGTGTTATTTTATTCAAAAAGACTGATTTCAATACAATTTTTGGGTTTGGGATCATAAATTTTTGTTGCCAAAATAGGGGGTGCGTAATTTTATTGACGCAGACATTTTGTAAATTTGGGACCCCCTTCCGAAAAAAATGATAGCCCTCTAAGAGGATTCAAAAGATAACCTCTGCCCCAATAATCCCTAGCTATATTTGTTTGAAACTGTTCCACGGAGGATGTATCATAATAGGCTCAGTCTTCAAAATTAATGATATAAATAAAATTTGAATGAGTGAACGAACAAAATCACACAACGACCAACTGAATAGAGGCTGTGCATATGACATATCATCCCGTAAATATGGCGGACTACTCAAATGCATTCAACAAAAGCATGATTGCATCTACCGCGACAGTTCGTCTCACACACATAACAAAATGCACTACGATCAAATAGGTTGATGACAACATTTGATTGAATGGACTGCACTGCGCCATGATTACGGGGAAGAAACCGGTTCAAATCCTTTGTTTGGAGCCAATCGATAAACGCAAGGCCTCTATAGCTATCATTGAATACTGGCTAGGATTCCACAACACAATGAGAACATGTTATAAGGCGCTTTGGACGGCACACAATACCCCCAATGGCTTTCCATATTATGTGCACTCAACAACTATTCAGTATCGAAGCCCGGTATCGAAGTTACGTAATGTTACTATGTCAACGGGATCACGCGCTTAAGTAATGAACCACGATCGAAACAATCAGTACACAAAAAAGGCATACCAAAATAGCGTGATCGTAATGATCGCCATACAAACAGTGCTTGGTTCCGATACCATCACGGAGTTACGTAACTACTTCGTGGTCTGATAGATATGATCAATGGTCTGATCTACTTGGGTTCGATCCTTTTAAGAAAAGAAAAAATAGCTGATCATTTATAATGCATAAATGAATAAAGTAATGTAGTTACACAATTTGAAACATTGAGGCCGTTCTATTTTTCAAAGGTCATTTAACTGTTAAATGTAGTGGAATATATCACGCATTGATAGGCAGCAGGTGGAGCAAATTTTGTCAGCGGTTTTTGTTGCCGTTTGTTCGCAGTGCCTATTTATCTAAAAAAAAAATAAGAAAATTAAAATTAAATTTAAAAAATTCACAATATTCGTTCGTAAAATGGGGACAAAATCCAAAAACATTTCTTGACCCTTCTTCACATAAAAGTGGGGCAGAAATCAAGATTCGAACAAGTACCATTCACCATTCAAGGCGCACCCTCTACCGACTGAGCTAACGGGTCAGACAATAGAAGGGTGTAATTTTGAACTGAAGAATAGGAAAAAAAATATGAAGAAATTACAATGTTATAAATAGATTTACCAAAATGAGTTAGGTATAACGTATGAATCGATTTACAAATTAAGTCTAATGGTACTTTGAGAAAGAATACCTGAAGAAACCCCAAAACATTTGCTGCTCTAGCAACTAACCTAGTGACCTAAGTATTGGGTCATGTCACGATATTTTTTTCTGAGGCATTATGTCCAGGTTGCTCAATTTAACATATACGTATCCTTAATGCTGTTGAGATTTTACAAGGATGGCGCTCTCACATTTCTAAGAATTCAAAAGCGCCATTAGGCGAACGTTTACGGTATGCCTCTAAACGAGGGTTTTTTTAACGAAAGATATGAAAGGCCAATACCCTTCTCAAAAACATTGCAATAGATTGGTCTTACAAATATACATGTTTGTACAGCCGCCTTTATCAGTAATATAGTTGTTCAAACTCCAAATAACGTTTTTGTTGAGAGTGTCTGCCTCTTGTCTCTTGTGTCAAAAAAACCTCGTTTAGAGGCATATATATGCTTGTAGACGGAATTTTACGGTATTAGTACTAATAAATACGAATATAATCCTAACCCTAACCCTAATCCCTAACCCTTACCCTAACACTAACCCTAAACCCTAACCCTAAACCCTAAACCCTAACCCTAACCCTAACCATAACCCTAACCATAACCCTAACTCCTAACCCTAACCCTAACCCTAACCCTAAGACCCTAACCCTGACAATAATGCACCTTGCCTCGGACTATGCGGTTAGTGATATACCGTATTGCGGCCCATTATGGTTGCAGAAAGAAATAAAGCTTGCCGGAGACCCCTTTAATAAATTTCCGTTAGAATGAACATAGAACGTGTCATAGAAGCGTGATAATGGGAACAACTTGAAAAGAGCAATTGATTAAATAATACCATTGATGGTACATTTATACAAAATGGCATAATACTTATATGCATAGATTGATTGTGATGAAAAATATATTTTTTAAACATGAATAGCAGCAATCCAGGCACACCAGGTCGATGACCAGCATTCTAATTTAAGATAGTTTCCCCTAATTTTATTTTAAACTACATGACATACAACAATAAATGCCGTAATTCATAACATATTGTTTTATTACAACTGATGCGCTTGTATCACTAGGATCTACAAACATGCTCATTTAATATCAGGGCACATTTCTTGATGTGAAACGGCCAAAATGGTGAGAATTTAATTTTCTCATTCTTTTGGATGAGAAAATAATAATGTTTATTTTGCGGGGATTAGCAATTCTCACCAGTTTTAATAAGACAATAATGATTGACACGCACACCAGGAAGTTTCTCATCCAAAAGAATGAGAAAATTAAATTCTCACCATTTTGGCCGATTCTCATCAAAATGTCCGTTTTCTCATCCAAAACTTCCACTAGTGAATGACGTCCCAGTAATACAATGAAGGATGACGACAATTGAGCACAAACAACCATTACGTCATTGCACTTAGACAATTTCGGCGCGGGAATTTTGAATATCGCGTATTGAGAGGCGACTGCTTTTATTCGTTTTTATGGTCAATATGAGTTTGTTTTAAATAAAACCACGTGATTCGTGCTTGATAATTATTTTTCTAACATATAAGGCATAATGTTATGATTGCCGGAGGCGTAACTTCTTTCTGCAACCATAATGGGCCGCAATGCGATAACACATAGTACATACATGTAATTATAGACGAATCCAAATTCACGCATTCCTATACCTTAATGGCTGCCAAAGTTGGGTCCCCGTCGGCTTAATCTCACATAAAATGTGAAATAATGCGGCCTTGGAGGGTATTTTAAACTGCATTCTATCACTCGTGTTACACGTAGACAAAAGAATGATGCCAGTTTACAACACAAAATAATCTAACATCGATTTTTAAGCGGCTTTAATCCACCCAATTGGGCAGTCACTACACCAGTTTGGTGCATGCGGGGACCCGTCATGGCCGACCAAATCCTGACCATGACTTGGCTCGTTGGATTCGTCTATATGCCTATGAGGCTAGAGTTTATTACCATTATTATTTCCTCTTACTTAATAAAATAAAACGAAATCGATAGAATTAAAATTCTACAACGGTGTACCTGGGGTTCGAACCCACAATCTATGTACCCATAGTCTAATGCCTACACGACTGTGCTATGATTCGTTGTGCCAGAAAGGTGTTTGTTTATGATACTTATTGATTACGGAATAAAGTGCATACACACAATATACTATTACTAGTATACCGTAGAATTCCGTCTGGAAGCATATACCGTAAACGTTCGCCTAATGGCGCTATAGAGTTCATGGAAATGAGAGAGCGCCATCCCTGTAAAAGCCGACTATTATCACTGATCATTAAGGGTACGTGTAGTTAAAGGGTGAAACCTATCGACACATACAATTATGAACAAGATCGAACAAACTTGTTCATGATAATGCGGTAATTATTCACCTGATACGTTGTGGCCCAGTGAGCAGAGCATTAGACTATAGTGCGAGGATAAAGAGAACTTGTGGAGAAGATTGATGGTTCGAATCTCATGCAGTAATTTCTGACAGATTATGATGTCTGTCAATGTTTTTTTTCTGATTTGAGGAAATTTTATTCTCTATTTTCTTGATTTTATCTTTAACATTGTTTATATAATTTTATCTTGTATGTGTCTTTTTCATGATTCTTTGTTTTTATCGTTTCATTTTAGAGTAACTCAATCCATTCAATCAAATGTTGTAATGAACCTATTTGATTGTATAGGCATTTGTTATGTGTGTCAGACGAAATGTCGCGTGCGACAAGTCTTTCAATTCGTGCGAGTGTCCTTGCCTATGCATCAGTGGTCATAAGAGGTATATCATTTTATTCGAAAGGGGGGGGGGGGTCCCAAATATATGGGGGTCATAAAGTCTTGGAAAGAATAATAGGAGGGGGTCATAAAATGTTTTATGACCAAAATGTAGGGAGTCACACGATGACCACAGAAAGTGTGTTATTTTATTCAAAAAGACTGATTTCAATACAATTTTTGGGTTTGGGATCATAAATTTTGTTGCCAAAATAGGGGTGCGTAATTTTATTGACGCAGACATTTTGTAAATTTGGGACCCCCTTCCGAAAAAAATGATAGCCCTCTAAGAGGATTCAAAAGATAACCTCTGCCCCAATAATCCCTAGCTATATTTGTTTGAAACTGTTCCACGGAGGATGTATCATAATAGGCTCAGTCTTCAAAATTAATGATATAAATAAAATTTGAATGAGTGAACGAACAAAATCACACAACGACCAACTGAATAGAGGCTGTGCATATGACATATCATCCCGTAAATATGGCGGACTACTCAAATGCATTCAACAAAAGCATGATTGCATCTACCGCGACAGTTCGTCTCACACACATAACAAAATGCACTACGATCAAATAGGTTGATGACAACATTTGATTGAATGGACTGCACTGC
This sequence comes from Amphiura filiformis, assembly GCF_039555335.1. Lineage (NCBI taxonomy): Eukaryota > Metazoa > Echinodermata > Ophiuroidea > Amphilepidida > Amphiuridae > Amphiura > Amphiura filiformis. The sequence continues at coordinate 1,914,489 of NW_027305488.1, read as the reverse complement.
GCCATGATTACGGGGAAGAAACCGGTTCAAATCCTTTGTTTGGAGCCAATCGATAAACGCAAGGCCTCTATAGCTATCATTGAATACTGGCTAGGATTCCACAACACAATGAGAACATGTTATAAGGCGCTTTGGACGGCACACAATACCCCCAATGGCTTTCCATATTATGTGCACTCAACAACTATTCAGTATCGAAGCCCGGTATCGAAGTTACGTAATGTTACTATGTCAACGGGATCACGCGCTTAAGTAATGAACCACGATCGAAACAATCAGTACACAAAAAAGGCATACCAAAATAGCGTGATCGTAATGATCGCCATACAAACAGTGCTTGGTTCCGATACCATCACGGAGTTACGTAACTACTTCGTGGTCTGATAGATATGATCAATGGTCTGATCTACTTGGGTTCGATCCTTTTAAGAAAAGAAAAAATAGCTGATCATTTATAATGCATAAATGAATAAAGTAATGTAGTTACACAATTTGAAACATTGAGGCCGTTCTATTTTTCAAAGGTCATTTAACTGTTAAATGTAGTGGAATATATCACGCATTGATAGGTAGCAGGTGGAGCAAATTTTGTCAGCGGTTTTTGTTGCCGTTTGTTCGCAGTGCCTATTTATCTAAAAAAAATAAGAAAATTAAAATTAAATTTAAAAAATTCACAATATTCGTTCGTAAAATGGGGACAAAATCCAAAAACATTTCTTGACCCTTCTTCACATAAAAGTGGGGGCAGAAATCAAGATTCGAACAAGTACCATTCACCATTCAAGGCGCACCCTCTACCGACTGAGCTAACGGGTCAGACAATAGAAGGGTGTAATTTTGAACTGAAGAATAGGAAAAAAAATATGAAGAAATTACAATGTTATAAATAGATTTACCAAAATGAGTTAGGTATAACGTATGAATCGATTTACAAATTAAGTCTAATGGTACTTTGAGAAAGAATACCTGAAGAAACCCCAAAACATTTGCTGCTCTAGCAACTAACCTAGTGACCTAAGTATTGGGTCATGTCACGATATTTTTTTCTTAGGCATTATGTCCAGGTTGCTCAATTTAACATATACGTATCCTTAATGCTGTTGAGATTTTACAAGGATGGCGCTCTCACATTTCTAAGAATTCAAAAGCGCCATTAGGCGAACGTTTACGGTATGCCTCTAAACGAGGGTTTTTTTAACGAAAGATATGAAAGGCCAATACCCTTCTCAAAAACATTGCAATAGATTGGTCTTACAAATATACATGTTTGTACAGCCGCCTTTATCAGTAATATAGTTGTTCAAACTCCAAATAACGTTTTTGTTGAGAGTGTCTGCCTCTTGTCTCTTGTGTCAAAAAAAACCTCGTTTAGAGGCATATATATGCTTGTAGACGGAATTTTACGGTATTAGTACTAATAAATACGAATATAATCCTAACCCTAACCCTAATCCCTAACCCTTACCCTAACACTAACCCTAAACCCTAACCCTAAACCCTAAACCCTAACCCTAACCCTAACCATAACCCTAACCATAACCCTAACTCCTAACCCTAACCCTAACCCTAACCCTAACCCTAAGACCCTAACCCTGACAATAATGCACCTTGCCTCGGACTATGCGGTTAGTGATATACCGTATTGCGGCCCATTATGGTTGCAGAAAGAAATAAAGCTTGCCGGAGACCCCCTTTAATAAATTTCCGTTAGAATGAACATAGAACGTGTCATAGAAGCGTGATAATGGGAACAACTTGAAAAGAGCAATTGATTAAATAATACCATTGATGGTACATTTATACAAAATGGCATAATACTTATATGCATAGATTGATTGTGATGAAAATATATTTTTTAAACATGAATAGCAGCAATCCAGGCACACCAGGTCGATGACCAGCATTCTAATTTAAGATAGTTTCCCCTAATTTTATTTTAAACTACATGACATACAACAATAAATGCCGTAATTCATAACATATTGTTTTATTACAACTGATGCGCTTGTATCACTAGGATCTACAAACATGCTCATTTAATATCAGGGCACATTTCTTTAACCCCAATTTTGTACATTCATTGAATGAAAATTTGGGTACAAAAACTCATACTCTGCAACTTGAGGTCAAATTTTGCACTATGATTGTTTAATTGAGGTTATTGTGAACTATGGCATTGTGATGAGACATTGTGGTCCATAGTGTATTATGATGGTTAATCAAGCTCATGCAAGTGCATTCGTCAAGATAATCGGCGATAACCACGGAGTTATTACCATTAGGTCTCGTGTCATGCGGGCTCTCGATCTACATGGTGTCTCATTAAAATATGTGATGCGATCAAGCAAAATCAGTCGGAACTCGGCAATAATAAATTTTCAGTTTCTTATAGGATAGTAAAAAGGATTTACGAAGCTGGATTTTGCAGAAACCCCATTGACATTGAACAACCAGTTCCAAAGATATGAGCAATTAAAGCGCTTCCAAAACAATAGGAAACAAAAGGAAATATTGCCTTTGTTTGGCTATATCTCAAAATCAATATTTCCGAGTTCCGACTGATTTTGCTTGATCGCATCACATATTGTTGACATAATCATCAGGTTTCGGAACCGCAGGGAACTTTGCACTCTGATCAAACTCGGCGTACGCATATGAATATTCATAAGAGCTTAAGGTACGAGTTTGTATCTTCTCTCTATCGTCAGAAGCCGTATTATTACTTTCCTCAGTAGGTCTCTGTAAAGAGGTATATACACTTTTATCCGTTGGCCCCAACTGGGTGTAAATGCCCATGTTCTTGGTGGTTTTATCAATGTTGCAGTAATCGGGCGTATTTTCAACAACCGTTGTATGTTTTGCCTCCAACTTTTTATTAGTGTTCGTATTAGGTAAACTTCCTTCTCTGTTGTCATTTGTAGCTTTTGAAGTTTCACCAGTAATTTGATTTGATGAATAAGAATCTACATTTTCCATAGCTTTCCCATGGTCTTCATTACAACGTGTTTTCCAGCACGCCATAATTACACGGATGCAAATAGCTATCATTAGAAGAGCACCGACAGGAACACAGGCAGCGATAATAACAACAGTTCGTGAAAAATGTCCGGGAGGAATGTCTTTGGTAAGTTCGGTTGTTGTGAATAATTCGGTCAGTACGGCGCTAGTTGTGACTTCGAGTGGCTCAACACTACAAGTTAAAACTTCTTCAGGAAAGAGATTGCTCTTTATAAGACAAGAAAAATCATTATTTCCCAACTCACTTTTTTTGAACAGTAACTTCGTTCCTAATATGAGTTCCATTTTTCTCTAGATTACCACTTAGTAGTGAATATGCGCTTCGCCATTCTAGCGTTATGTCATTAGTGCAGATATCCCTTGACATGTCTGATATGCACTGTAGAGTTATCTCATCTTGATTGAGATCCGAATATGAGCAATCTGGTGGTCGTACAGGTGGATCCGAGACACACACACGGGTTACATAACTTACGGACTCACTTCTACTACCAGACTCCGGGTTTCCAGATGGGTAATAGAATTGGCAAGTTATTGTACCTGTATCTTTCGTGCTTAAATTTGCTATCTGTAACACAGAACTTGAAGAATAAAACTCGAAATTATCAGTAACAATGACGCGAGAATCAGATGTACTTTGTGTATCGTACAGAAATACCATGCCTGACGCCTTTGTATGTTGCCATATGAACTCTGTGCTGCACAGTGTCATCGACCCTATATCTTCATGGCAGGAATCGCCATGGTAGGTTGAATCCACAGCCACGATTAGCCATTTGGTTCAAACCTTTAAAGCTCTTTAGAACTAATAATTAGTCGAGGGACATAACTAAGGCTACTCACAATAGCGTGGTAATTTATCTTGGTTGTGCGTGAATAAGCTTGTATACCCCATTGAGATCAATGGTCATCGACTTTTATACTGCCTACAGTGAGTGCAGCTGTACTACACGCTGTAGTCCATACAGGGTATTACAGGACCAACGCAATATAAAATGGTCAGATTTGAGTTCAAAGCGCACGGCCAATTTTCAAAGCGCATTCTAGCGACTATCATATCTGTTCAACACGTATTTTCAAGTTTATGAGACCACATCTGGTTTCTTGAGAAAAATTCATTTGCGGGAGATATTCATCAATTTCTAACCCAGTATTCGAAGATTTTCGTCTGATATGAAAATCGTGCATAGCAATTCACGTGTATCGATCCCGTGTATTCATTTTAGTGTCCCTGCTCCACCAAATAATTATTAGCCAGGCGGTGTCGGTGTGTGCTGACGAGTGCGTTTAGATCTGTTCCGATGCTGCTCATCATGTCAGATGTCACCTGACAACTTAGCTCCAACATTCCTCCTACCTTTGCCGTAACACTTGAGTGTGAAACCTCTATAGTGGGTACTTGCTGAGCGATAGAAGTCTGCAAAACTGAGAAAAATATAATGAGATACTGAAGTCTCAGAAAGATGCCCGTTGAGGATGCAGAAATTCGGTGATGTTGACAGTGGCTATAGATGCCATAATGAACGAAAATCATCGTTGTAATACAAGTATAGTGATATCTTGTGGATTAACCTGAACGGTACATTATATTCAATAAGTCTAGCAGTGAAGAAGTGATTTTTGTCATCACTAAAACCTGCTTCAGCTCAATAATCTTTACCTTTGAAGCGTACTAATTTCAACTCAAATGATTCACAAAATAGTCGCACCCAAAGATAGGTACAGGTATTATGCAATGATACGCCTATTAGTCATAAAGACAGAAAGCACGAGCCCTGGATCGATACGATTTGCTTATTTCTGTGACGGTCGTTTGATACGTGTTGAACTTGAACCACGCAACCGATGCCATGTCACCAAAACGGACACATTTGCTCCAATGTCATACGTCAATCGACTTTAATATAGGCCCCACTTGACGACCCGAACATGACAACGGTGTCACTTTATTGTACGTATAAAAAAAGTTATTGTAATTTTTTTGATTACTTTTCATGACGTTGTTTTAATTATACTCAAATTGCGGTTCTGAATACAATGTTAGCAATCGTGACATGATTTTAATTCAAGAACATTTTGTGACCCGCGAAATACACATAACCAGTATTCTTCGACTATATTTATAAACACGTATTTATAAATACGCACGTGACCACCTCCGCGCTGCCATAAAAATCTCGAAGTCACTTTCTAAATAGCGGGTGGTCTTCCTGTACATTTGAATGCAAAGGCGGTAAACAGCGCGAGACTTTGCAGCAAAACTGTCTATTTTGTTCAACTTTGTGATTATATTGCAAACGTTTCCGTCGTTAAAATATATTTTTCCGTCGGCAAATACTTTCAAAATGTTGTTTTTGATAACATATTACAAATTCAGAATCCTCCATGTGTAATAACTTTGTTATTCAAATAATACTCAAATTTGATGATATTTATCTAAAGAGTTCATATCCTTTTCAACGGCATGAGGATTTGGACACGCTTGCTGTCTTGGTATGTCGTGCCCATGGGTCACGTGCGTATTTATATATACGTATTTATACAGAATGGTCGACTGCAGATCCGTCGGATAACGCTTTTTCAATGGGAAATGAATTTTGCTGCTTGGATGATGTCACGATGAGGTTAGCATTTATTTCAATGGTTAGGGTTAGGGTTAGGGTTTCCGACGGATCTGCACTCGACCGGCCTCTATAGTCGAATGTAGCATAAATATTTTAGTTTGATACGGATGCGACCAGATCGACTGCCTCATCGCTTGGAGATTTTGGCATCAGAAAAAAGTTCACATTTTTCTCATAATTCCAGTGAAACGTATTCCGTTTATATGTTATTAACGAGCCTCATCATCATGTACACATTCCACCATACTACTGCGTACTGGCCGTTGTGCAACACGTTTTTGCTTTTAATATCAAAACCGGTAGTGCAATTTAAGTCAAAACTTAGGAATCAGTTTATTTGGTACAGGCCTTAATGTCATGAAACACAATATTTGATGCAAGAAACGCCTATCTGCAATAGCTGCCCTATAAACAATTTGACCATTTCTGTATTCTATATGTGACTGTACGCCACGAATGAGCCGTAAATGTCCTAGTTATAGTGTAAAATGTGCTTAAAGATCGTATTCATATGTACCTCAATTTGGTGCGACATGTATCTCATTTTGATAATCCTATTGTTGAAGCGGATGATAAGCTTCTACCTATATGTCTATAGAATTTGTTTGCTTCGGCTAAATCCTGTTCAAGTGGTGGGAACATCGTTGACTTGAGGATGATTTGAAATGACCGCCAATTATGACTGTTTGGTATTTATTACCAGCAATGTGGAAAAAGAGACACATGTAGAACCGAATATAGGTTACCATTTTGTTGAAGGAGCAAAGTTCAACAAACCATAACCCCGTTCCAGTCAAATGATATACCATTTTAAATTTACGGCTAATTATTTTTGTCGTGTACAATGTCTCATATTGTGCACATATGACACCTGGCAGCTATTGCAGAACGGCCTTTCTTGCACTGCACCCTCGATTTGAAAAATCTAACCGCCCACTTTTAACTTAGTAAACAATTTAAATGTAGATTTGCGTACAAAACTGTACTTTTTTAATTTGATGAGTTAACATAATGTAGGTCGCAGGTTAAAATCTGTTTTGTTCCGTGATCATCGGGTGATCCTGGTTCAATCATCTTTTCATTATTATTGCGTCGATGTTTCAGGACTAATTATAGACCTTGCTTTTCATCGATTAACTAAACACAAAGAAGGGGAGTTAGACAACGGTCATGTTCAGCCCCTTGTTAAATCCAATTTGATACAGTATTCACTACCAAACGTTCTAAATTGACAAAGATTGACACCAGTATTTGCCATTTTCAAAAGTTTCAAATCAAAATGTTCAAGCAGTTTAAATTGCCAGGCATCGCCAAGCTCGCTTGCCCGCGACGAACCACTGTCGACTTTCCCAAGTACCTGTACAACGCGCGGTTTATTCAATTGTTAATTTGAATCGCATGGATTGTTGCAATGCTTTACTGTGGTACACGCGGGCATGGTGTGATCGCTATTACCTAGCGGTCGTTTTGGGCAATTTCATGGTCGTGATCTGCAATTAACCTCTGTATATGAACATGATGATGCTATGCGTGCTCCTTTTAATTTGCAAATTTTATATACTGCTATCATACTTTGTCAATTTAGAGCTTTTGGTAGCAAATATGGTATCAAATTGGAGCCAGAGCCGGATTTACCTTTTTCGGGGTTCTGGGCCAGGCCAATGTTTAGAAGCACCTAATCTATTAACTACTTTATTTGGTACATTATATTTAGTGTCTTTAAGATACTGTATTTGATTAACGTGTTTGGATACTTTTTGTGTCCAGTATATATCGAAATATGGCAGAAGTCCAATTCTTGATTTGCATTGACGAGGAATACTGATGTATGCAAGGTATACAAGCAATATAAACACGGCATGCAATACCTGAAATCCCAACTGGCAGCCTTTGCCAGAAGAAGGAAGTGAATTATGTGCAAAATCGCATCCGAAACAGTCATTAGTATCAAAGCCAAGGTTAGCATCATGACAATGTAATTTGGATTTAACACTTGATTAGTTTTGAGAAGTGTTCTTGCCCATATAAGGCTAACACAGTAAGGTTGGTTATTACCATGGTATACGGAAACTTTTGGCCTCATAACTGCTAAATTGTTGGTCAAGAGTGTATCAAAGTAGACATATTTAGAATGGCAAACCCTTGACAAATCCATCTGTGACGTCAAATGGTTGGTAAAAATGCGGTAAAAATCATATACAGAGTGATTTTCACCAAATTTCAACCTTTGTTTGGTAACGCTGGTCAAAATTGAAATATATTTATAAAAAGCCTTTAAGATATTTTTTATCTAGATGTTATAAATGTATAAAAAACAACGAAATTCGCGTGAAAATTATACTTTTTTAATGATTTTTTTTGCATTTTTTTGCAACCAATTTAGTGAGTATTTCTAAAAATTGGTAATTAAAAAGTTTATAACTTTTAATTTTGAAAAAAAACCTTTTAATTTATTCCTAAAAGTCTTAGGAGGAATTTAGAACTTGTGGAGGGTTTTCTTTAACGCACAAATCACCCGTATGTACACCGTCACGCACTTTTTTTTCTTTTTTCACCTGCTCATTCATTATGCTTATTTATACGGATATAAAGCTGAATTTATACTAGATCGCTGAGCGATAGAGATTGGTTTTTAGCCAATGAGATAGCGCATTGTTTGTTGCATTGGAAAAACGCGCTACCTTATTGGTCAAATACCAATCGCTCGTCGCTCAGCGATGGAGTATAAATTCAGCTTAATATTGTTAAATTCAGACCAAATGTTAGTTTCGTGATGGCTCGTAAATCATATTATCCACAAAGCCTTCCTCTGATCCATCACCTTCACACGAGTGTCCCGCAGGGGTCGATTCTTGGTCCAACTGAGTGCAATTTGCTTCTTGTTTTTTAATCTGTGATTTGTCACGTGTATCCGGCTTCGCGTAAATTGGGAACTTGTCATCACCAATCTCTTTGTCACCATTTTCTTCTATAAAATAATGATGTGCGTCAGCTGAGTTTTGGTTGGTGTCCCTTTCTCTCTCGTCGTTATCTCTTTTCACAGATGTAGCATCTCCGTTCTTTTTGAATTCAGCATACGCATATGAATATTCATTATCATTCTGAGGAGTCTCCAGCTGTGGTCGGTTAATATCGGTACCTACGATCATACTGTCATTTATTTTATCATACAAACTTGATTCTCGGGTGTTATCTGAATCTACCTGATCATATGGACTCTCATCACTAGGCATATTGTTGTCATGAATAGGATTATCATGACCATCAGTAGTTTCGATTCCATTGGTTTGTTTTCGACCACTGGGCTTCTCATCTAAACTGGCATATGTGTTCGAATCGTGTTCGGAGTCGTTAGTGCCTAAAGTCTGTTCGTCATACTCTCTTTCCTTTAAATTTACTTGCCTAGCTTTGGGCGTTGATTCCTGATCGTGATCGTTATATTTATTTGTATCTACGGTAGAATAGAGAGTTAACTCTTTACTTGGATCATAAAATATAGAAACTTGTCCGTGCACAATGGTGTTTGTTTCATCTGGCTTAGAATGAATTTGCGCAGTTGCGACAACAGTTGTATCATCAAGATGACTATCGTTATCGGAAGTAGTGGCTTGATTAGTCGAACCTTCTAGTAATCTTGTCTTTTTAATCGGTTTGGCATAGATTGGCGGTTTGTCACTTTCCTGATCACGTGGATCGTTTCCATCAAGTTCAATGGAGCAAATATCTTTTGAATGGTCTAGTCCTGTTTCTTCATTTCGTAACGATTTCGTTTCATTGACCTGTTGAAATGTAATCTTAAAATTACTTTTGTGTGACTTTCTTGACACACTTCGCTTTCGGCAAATGATGACCAGGATTATCATTATGAAGATGACGATTAGAAGCGCGCCACCTCCAGACGCGACAATAACGTAGATAAGATACTGATTAGAATCTTCGACAATTGCTGTTGATAGTCCTTCTAGACGGACTGACGGCGTTGATATAGTCCTTCTAGATGGACTAACTGTTGATGACAAACTAACCGAACAGTTGTGCTCAAAATCTGGATAGAGTTTACTTTTAACTTGACACATATAACCGGGAGAATTTTCATTTGGTGTCAACAAACTTAGGAATTCTGATTCATTGGCGCCTCTAAACCGAAATGTTTCATTTACCTCTTGAAATGCTTGAAGGTTAAACCAGCGAAATATAATGTCATCGGAGCACATCGAAGCAACTGAGCAGAATATGTCTTTGGTGTCAACAGAATTTAGAATACCACATGATGGATTTCCTGGTAGTTGTGAAACAACACATATCGGTTTTTCAATTTTGATCGTCACAGATGAACTAGAATTATTTGGGATAGTCAGGTACGAGTACCGACAGCTTATGAAGCCTGTATCTTGTGAGGTTGTATTGGATATCAGAAGTGATGTGTATAATCCACTACCGACTGTCATTTGAGTCACAGTAACTCTTGGTATTGGCACATCCACATAATAAATCATTGTCATACCAGTTGCAATAGAAAAATGATCCCATAAAAATATTGATCCATCGACAAGGTTTCTGACGGTACATAAAAACTGAACGGTTTCACCTTCCCTAATAGTTTGGTTGTTTTGCGATATACTGAGAGTAGGTATACCCTGGCTTCTGACAAGCATGAAAGCAAACCATATGATTGCACATGTAATCAGTAAGCAGCCATTAATGTTGGTATTTCCTTGTGTAGATCTCATGGTGTACATAGCAACATTCAACGCTGTATAATTTAATTTGAACTGGACCGACCAGGGGCGTAGCCAGCTTTCTTGGTCAGGGGGGGCAAAATAAAATTTTGGGGGCACAGACGAACAAAATTGCAGTTGCATCATACAATACATAGAGACTGTATGTCTTCGAGCTTCCCGAAAAGGGCCTTATTGGGATAATGTGCGCACGTGGCGCAAAAAAAATGGTATTTTACACTATTTTCGCCCATTCTCCGGCTAAAAAAGGGCTTTATTGTTACAATTTGCGCGCGTAGCGCGGAAAATTTTGTATTTTACACTATTTTGGCCCTGAATTTTGCTAGAAAAGGGCTCCTTGCCCTTTTCTTTTCCTTTGCCCTCCTGATTTTCTCTCTCATTTTTTGTCAGGGGGACACTTTTTCTTTCATTTTTTGTCAGGGGGGGCAATCTGCCCCACCTGCCCCCCCGCTGGCTACGCTACTGGGACCGACAATCCTGTTGTACAATAGATCAGTTAGTGCATAGTAACTGCATACTCTTGATCAGGTTGATGTGGTCTTCGAAGAGTTAGATTGAACGACTTTCCAGTAATATGAAATGACGATAGTCAGGTTGGTTATTACATTTTTCTTCGTAAGAACACACACCTGTCAAGCTATCTGTAGGCCTTATATATAATAATTCCCTTTGTTTGGTCCTTTTTTACTTTTAAACTTTTAAGTTCCGTGTAGGCTTACTCCCCATTCCAGAAAAATACAGCACTATGTATTTTGGATTTAAAAAAATCATCCTACTTTGCGAAATGAAATATCTTTTAGTAAGTTCTAACTGACAATAATAGTCAAATATCAGGGGATATTGGTCCAAATGATATCTGACAATGTCACTCACATAACTCAAACACTTGACACAAATCTAAGGATTTGTAGTATAGACTATGAGTTTGCTCAAAAATTTAATGTTTTATGTTAAGGTTGGTCTGAACCCTGGAATTATGGAAACTTTCGGGCCTCATAACTGCTAAATTGTTGGTGTAAAGTATATAAAAGTATACTTATTTAGAATGGCAAAGACTTGATAAGTTCATATGTGAGGCCAAATTTGGGCTAAAATGCCATTTTTGGCCCAAAATCCCAAAATAACGTTTTTGGCCCACTTCTTTTTCGTGCAACGTAACAAACAAATTCTTGGGCCAAAATTTTTTATTATTAATTAATTAAAACTAGATAAAAATATCTAGGAGCCGTTCAATTAATTTTTTGAATTTTGACCAACTTCCCCAAAATTTTTTTAATTTGGGCAAAAATCTGGCTTTTTGATGATTTTTTGAAAATTCAGCATTTTTTGACCATTTTTGGTGCAAATTTCCCGAAGTTGGTCGAAATTAAACAAAAATGAAATAACGGCTCCTAGATATTTTTATCTAGTTTATAAAAATTGATAAAAAAAAAAAAATTGGCCCCAATTTTTTTTGTTACGTTGCACGAAAAAGAAGTGGACCAAAAACCGTTATTTTGGGGATTTGGAGTCAAAATGGCATTTTGGCCCAAATTTGACCTCACAGATGAACTTATCAAGTCTTCGCCATTCTAAATATGTATACATTATGAGGCCCGAAAGTTTCCATAATTCCAGGGTTCAGACCAACCTTAATTTTGACAATTGGTTATAAAGATATGAAAAAATTTGTTTTCCAAAAAGTAGAATGCATAGCCTGTAATCTTTGGGCTTGATTTTCACAGCATACGAAAAACACTCTATAACGCTTGTTTTTGGTCATTGTTTCAAAAATATTAAAACTTGACTTTTATTGTCAGAACAAACTGGCAACTAGGATTAGGATTTAGCTGTGTTTTATTTGGCAAAACATGATGTTTTTTAATCGCAAAAAATAGTGCTGTATTTTTCTGGAATAGGGAGTATAATTATTAATTACCCTTTCGATGTGTTCGACCTGATAAAATAAAACCGGTCATGCGTCAATGTATACAGTCATTGACAATGATATGGTTCAACATATTTTATTTATGACATGAACTTACCAAACTGGTAAACATGGTAATGTGTTGCAATTTTTTATCAAATACAACAAATTTACATCAATAAGTTCACTGGGACTGTAATCAGAAGCGGATAAGAGAAAGGATCTTGTCAGTATATTAATCCTGGGAGGGGGACACAGGGTATCGAGGGGAGGGGGCGTAGAAACAGCAGACTTAAAGGGACATTTTATTCACTCCTAGATAGTGAAAACCAATCAGAGCAAACGTTAATATTACCAGCCATGCATAAATATTGTATAATTGTACGGGTGCGTACTCCTCGTAGTAAGCGCAGTACTTTTGGACGCGTCCATTTTCCTTGCAGGTGGATGAATTTATATTTGCTTGCATTTTCCAACATTGTTAGTGATAATAATAGAAGAGTTACAGAAATAGCAAAAATCACGGGATATTTTTAGTCCTCCTATGAAATAGGTTAATAAATGCGTATCACTTGTTGTTCGAGAAATTGTACAAAATAATGCACTTGTACTGAGATGTTGATGCATCTAATGCACTCCCCCTTCGGGGCTCGTGTATCAGACGTATCCACATCTCAGTACACGTTCATTATTTTGTATAGTTGCACGCCAAACAAGTGATACGCATTTATTAACCTATAATTAGAAATCCACAGCCTCATCCCACCACTTTTCTCAAAAAAAAATTGAGATTGTTATACCACTGGAAATCTATGGCTACATAATATTCACATACAAAAAAATTCTTTCAGATTAATTGGTTTAGCAGAAATATCGTTAATTTTTTTTATTACTCAAACGCAAAGTCGGGAATCAACTGACATTTTGGGAAGAAGCTCTTTTTGTGGATATCTATATTCTGAAAAAATGTCATAAAAAGAGGATGATAGGATCACAAAATACCCCTTTAATGAAAACCCCTATACTGCAAGCATAGTCATTCAGAGAGGTTTAAATGTTTATAGAAAAAAGAACGTTGTTTTTGCGCAGCAAATGATGACTCATTATTTTTTGATCGTGTCGCATTAAATATTGTTCTTTTATTTATTTATTGTTTTAACTATGACACTATTCTTCTCATTATCTGCGTATATATTGAGAGCAAGTGTTACTTTTGTAATTTCTCTTAACATCCGGCCGGGATTCCCGCACCAAGCAGATGGATCAATAACAACACCAATCGCATTGAGAAAGCCAGAAGGTTTCTGGCGAAACTGTCACGAGGGGTCTTGACAAAGAACTTTAAATAGCTGGCTCTTAATTATCCACAGAGCATGACATTGCTGACATTGGCTCTAACACGTATTTGCTCTAACACGTGATTCATGACATTTCTTGTCCACCATTTTGATCCCCTATAGCTTACAGCACCTGATTCTTCGAACTTTTACGATCTGATTTGAAATGGTCTATGATCCTCTTGTAAAATTGTAATTCATTGAATTCATTGAACTCAAGCGAGAACTGTAGAAGCCTTTATTTCTTGCTCTCATCCACAAGATCTAATTTACTAGTACACCACCAGATTCCTGATCCTGCCGTGCCAGAGGTACACTGCTGCCCAGCTACTTTATGTACTCTAGAGTACTCACAAGGGTACTCTAGAGCCCGGCTCTAAAGTACCAACGAAGTAGTCTGCAAGGCGACCAGCAATAAGAATCTGGTACTGGTAGTGTAGGTTTTGGATCAAAGTATTCTGCAATATACTTCAGACTACCATGACTATGTTGGTTCATAAATAGAGTTATCGACAAATCGAGGACTATCGGGACATGTCGAAAGTATCGTCGACATATCGGGGTTCGGAACCGTCGGGAGTTTTGTACTCAGATCAAAGGTGGCGTATGAATATTCATGAGGGCTTAAAGTAGGAGTCGATATCTTTTCTCTGTCCGATGTCGTATCATTACTTTCCTTAGTAGGTAAAGGACTGTATAAATGTTTATCGGTTGGGCTTCCCGCCTGGGCGTAGATGCCCGTGTTGTTGGCGGTTTCATCGATGCTTGAGTAACCGGTCGTATCTCCAAGAACAGTGATATAATACGGCGTTCTAGTTTTACCAACCCTTGTATTAGGGTTCACACTATTGTCATTCGTATTTTTTGTAGCTTCGTCAGATTTTAAAACTGATTTATTAGATGTAATTTGATTTGATGAATAAGCGTTTATATCTTCCATAGCGATTTCATGCTTAGGTTTCTCATGGTGTTTCTTGCTACATGCTTTACAGCATGCACAAATGATACAGATACAAATAGCTATCAACAGTAGAGCACCGACTGGAACAGAGGCGGCGATAATAGTAGATATATCTTTGGCATTTTTGATGGGACGCTGTGTTGTCGTGAATGAGTCGGGCAGTATGGTGCTAGTTTTAACTTCGAGTGGATTAACGTTGCAATTTAAAACTACCGAAGGAAACAAATTGCTCTTTAAACGACAAATATAACCATTGTCCAACGCAGTTTTTTGAACTGTAACTGCGTTACTGATATGAGTATCATTTCTTTCCAGATTACCGCTTAGTGGTGAATCTGAACTTCGCCATTCTAGTGTTATGTCATTAGGGCAGATATCGCCTGACATATCTGATAAGCACTGTAGAGTGACTTCACCTTGATCCGGATCAGAATATGAGCAATGTGGTGGTCGTACAGGTGGATCTGAGACACAGACACGGGTTTCATGACTTATAGACTTACTACCACTGCCAGAAGGATAGTAGTATCGGCAAATAATTGTCCCAGAATCTGCCACGGTTAAATTCGCCATCTGAAGCACAGAAAGTGTAGGATTAAATAGGAAATTATCACTGACAGTAACACGAGAATCATATGTACTTCGTATGTCGTACCAATAAATAATTCCTGACGCCTTTGTATGTTGCCAAACAATCTCTGTACTGGATGGTCCGATGAGAGTATCGCCAGATGTCACCTGACAACGAAGCTTCATCATTCCTCCAACTTCTACAATTACATTTGAGTGTGAAACGTCCATAGTGGGTATTTGTAGAGCGCTGGATATCTTCAAAACTGAATAACATAAAATAATCTGCAGGCTCAGAATGATGTTCCTTGATGATAAAGAAGTTCGGTGATGTTGACAATGGTTAAACGCCATAATGCAAAGGTCGGTGCAACAGCGGTGTTACCTGCAAGTTGATTAATTATATGTCTCGAACTGTGAAGTAATTAATGTAGTCACTCAAAAGTGGCTCAGTTCAATAGTCTGTGCATTTGAAGTGTACTTTCAATTCAAAGGATTCACAAAATATACCATAGGTATTATACAGTTATCAGGTTGTAGACTTAGTCATTTTAATAGTATACCACACCAATGTTATTGTACTCGTTTCCGTGAGGCCCGGCGTCAAGGTCGTTTGGTGTTGAACTTGAACTACGCAACGGAAGCAACGACAAACTTTTTCCAATGTCATGACAACGGTATCAATTTATTATTTCTATAATAAGTTATTGCAATGTTTGATTATTTCTTATGTTTTACGTTACTTTATATTTGTAGGTTAAAATGTGTATCTGTATGGTGGGGAGTGCATTAGATGCATCAACTTCTCAGCATAGTACAAGTGTATTATTGTGCATAATTTCGTGAGCAACAAGTGACACACATTTATTATATTTCATACACGAGAAAAAAACCCACAATATTTGTTATTTTACAACAAAATTGTCACTAAAATGTTGGAAAAGACAAGCAATTAATATAAATGCATAAACCCGCAAGAAGAATGAACGCAGAGTGCGCGCCTGTGCATTAAACACAATATTAATGCATGCGTCTCATTTTCCTAATGTTGGCTCTGATTGGTTCTCGCTGTCTAAGAGTGTATGAAATTGCGATATATGTGACATGCATTACATTCAGGACTTTCAGGACAAATAGGAACATTTTTTTGTGATCCACGAACACAGAGATTTGTTAACATGGTGAAGAAATCTCAGTAAAAGCTTTAATATAAATAATGTACGTCTTCGAGCATAACTGCCTTGTTGTTGTGACGTGACGGGTCATGTTTAATGTAGGTCGTGAGCTACACGTCTGTTTGTTTCGTGACCATAGTGATACTTGCAAAGGAACGAAATACAACGATAACTATAAGGCCTACATAGTACGGCAGATTAGTGAATCAATTGATCCCAACGTGATACAAGCAGCAGAATTGGTATCCCACGTATTGTAGGTCACTAATATGAAAATACGCTAGCCAATCAACGTTAGCCATTTGGGCAATATCAGAAATCCGAGGCCAACGTTTATCAAGTGGTCAAACTTCAAAGTTGCTCAACTTTGTTTCAAACTAATTACAAAATACTTCTCTTGCAATAAGGAATAAGAAAATAGGCTATATAGTTTGACCTATATCTACGACTTATCATTCTGGAGTTATGAGTGAAAAAGGTCGAAGGTCAATATTTGTGCTCTATACAGATGAAAATGGTCTAAACTGTTGTGTCTTGGTTGATATTCAAAACAACAGTTTATATGATTTATGATTTTAAACTTTTGATCTCAACACAAGATTAGACACACCTCAAATTTTCGGTCGAAACTTCGGTTAAGTGAAGGTTAACTCTGATGTATTAGATGGCCTCCTTGACACCCCTTTCGAAATCTCGTAATCTTATATTGGCGAAACAGAACGATCTTTGAAAGCCAGATTCCTTGAGCACCGTCGACCAAGTTCCAGCTCGTCAGAAGTCTCCAATCACATCCATATCGAATCCCCGGGGCACCAAGTTGACTTGGAGCAAGTTAAGATCCTCGACCGGGAACCAAAGTATTTCGAAAGGGGTGTCAAGGAGGCCTCATCTACATCCTTCACTTTACCGTGACGGGGGCCGATACCAATTACCAAGAGTCTACGACCAAGTGTTGGGGTCAAGTGTCCAAAAGGTCATTGATCCAAAACTTGGGTTGCCAGTCTCCCGATGAAGGTCGAAGTTACGAACAAAAATTTGAGGTATGTCTAATCTTGTGTTGAGATCAAAAGTTTAAAATCATAAATTATGATGTCTACCAACACAGATGAACTTTCATGCTAGAACAATTTATGTGATCTAACTTATATATTCTATGGCGTATATTTATGTGTGGTCGTCTCGCCTCGTTCCTGAGTCGGTGTTGTTTGTTTCACACGCACCTGTTAAAGCCAGTGGTATGTCTATGTAATTAAGGAAAATCACGGCTTAAGGGGGTACTACACCCCTGCCCAATTTTATGCCTATTTTTGCATTTTTCTCAAAAATTATAGCGCATTGGGAACAAGTAAGATATGTATATTATAGGGGCAAGGACTACAACTACTGCACTGGAAATTTTATTTCAGCACAGACAACAGTTGTGGAGTTACAGTCAAAAATGAGGGAAAACCAATATTTGATCAATAAATCAATAACTACTTGCTTTGAGTTGCTGAATTTTCAGTACAGTAGTTGTAGTCCTTGCCCCTATAATATACATATCTTACTTTTCACCAATGTGCTATAATTTTTGAGAAAAATGCAAAAATAGGCACAAAATTGGCCAGGGGTGTAATACCCCCTTAACCCACCACTAATTGTAACAGAACAGAGAAGATTATTAAAGAAAATATCAAAAGTCCCCAAAAGTCCAAGTAGTGGAACAGTGTCTAATTTGCATAAATCCAAAATGGCCGCTTCTGCAGGGGGTGAAATTTCAAAGTTGGTCAAATCTTGTTTAAAACCATACCAATGTCTTGCTCTTATCATACGGATTCAGAAAAGTATAGTTTCTATTCCTACTCAATGTTTAGACAGTTTCGTCAGTCGTCACCCAGGTCGGACGACTGCTTCAGTAATGCGATGATCCGCCTACTTATCTTTCCCGCAAAATTTATCATTCCTCGGGAAAGTAGGCAGATCATCGCATTACAGAAGAAGTTGCCCAACCTGGGTGACGAAACTGTCTAAACAGTGAGTAGAAATTGAATTTGTCTATATAAATTATGAACTTTATGACTTTATACAATCCTGATGAATCTATTCCAAGATATCTGTTATTTTATCATTTATACTTATTTATCATGCTTTATATATCTGCGCATATTGTTAAATTGAGAACAAATTTTAGTTTCGTGATGGCTCGTAAATCATGTTATCCACAAAGCCTTCCTCTGATTCATCACTTTCACACGAGTGTCCCACAGGCGTTGATTCTGGGTCCAATTCAGGGTAATTTGCGTGTTCTTTAGTCTGCGATTTGTCACGTTTATCCGGCTTCGCGTAAATTGGGACATTATCATTAACACTGTCTCCGACACCATTTTCTAGTACAAAGTAATGATGTCCGTCAGTTGAGTTTTGGTTGGTGTCCGTTTCATCCTCGTCGTTATCTCTTTTCATTGACGGAGCAGCTCCGTTCTTTTTGAATTCAGCATACGCATATGAATATTCATTATCATTCTGAGGAGTCTCCAGCTGTGGTCGGTTTATGCCTGTGTCTACAACCATGATGTCATTTATTTTATCATACAGACTTGATTCTCGAGTATTATCTGAATCTACTTGATCATACGGGCTCTCATTACCGGACATATTGTTGTCATTTATATGATTATCATGACCGTCAGTAGTCTCGCCTATACTGTTGGGCGTTTCATCGTCAGTTTGAATGCTATCATATGGGTTGTAGCTTTCTAATGAGTTCTTTGTGTCCAGACTTTGCCCATTTGATTCATCGGAAATATTTTCATCCTTTACTACCTTTGGCTTTGTATACTCATTATCTGTAGCGGTAGTAAGAATGGACAACCGGTTGATTTCATTGGTTTGTTCGCGACCACCAGGCTTCTCGTCTACACCGGCATTTATATATGTGTTGGAATTGTGTAAGGAATCCTTAGTGCCTATATTCTGTTCATCATACTCTCTTTCTTTGTCGGTATATTCATTTTTATCTACAGTAGCATAGGGGTTTAACTCTTTACTTCGATCATTAATGGAAGCTTGTACGTGCATTTGGGTGTCCGTTTCTTCTGCCTTAGAATGAATTTGCGCAATTTTGTCATCTGTTTTATCGTCAAGAGTACTATCGTTATCGGAAGTAGTGGCTTGATTAGTCGAACCTTCTAGCAATCTTGTCTTTTTAATTGGTTTAGCATAGATTGGCGTTTTGTCACTTTCCTGATCATGTTGCCTTTGGTCGTTTCCTTCCAGTTCAATACAACAAAGATCTATGGAATTGTCTTGTCTTATATCTTCATTTTCTGTCGATTTCTGTTCATTACCCTGTTGAAATGCAATCTTGAAATTACTTCTGTTGGATTTTTTTGAGAAGCTACGCTTTCTGCAAATGATGACCAGGATCAGTATGAAGATGATAATAAGCAATCCGCCACCACCAGAAGCGGCAATAACATAGATACGATTAGATTCTTTCTCACTAGTTGTGGCGCCTTTAGTCGTTGTTGCCATTGTATCGGTATGAGGTGTGCTTGTTGAAGGCGATGATGCCGTTGTAGTAAACGAAGACAAAAGGAAATCAGTCGAGGGCGATTCAGGCATGTCTGTGAAAATTGAGGAAGTTGGGGATGTAACATCAGAAGAGACAATAACTGAACAATTTTGTTCAAAATCTGGATAGTGTTTACTTGCAATTTGGCACAAATAGCCGGTATAATTTTTTTCTGTTGTCAGTAAACTTAGAAATTCTGATGTATCTTGACTTCTGAGGTTTGACGTTTCATTTAACTCTTGAAATGATTCAACATCAAACCAATGAAATGTTATGTCATCAGGACACATTGTTTCGACTGAGCAGAATACTTTGTTGTTGTCGTCAGAACCACAGGATGGATTTCGCGGCGGTGCTGTAATAACACATATCGATCTATCAATGGTCACCGTCACAGATGAGCTTGAGTTATTTGGGATAGTCAGGTACTTGTACAGGCAGCTTATGATGCCTGTATCTTGTGAGGTTGTATTGGATATTTGAAGAGATGAGTATAATCCACTAGTACCGACTGTCATTTGCGTCACAGTAACTCTTGGTATTGGTGTATTTACATAATAAGTCACTGTCATACCTGTTGCAATAAAAACATGATCCCATAAAAATATTGATCCATCGACATTGTTTCTGACGGTACATAAATAATTCACTGTTTCTCCTTCCCTAACAGTTTGGTTGCTTTGCGATATGCTGAGAGCTGGTGTAGGCATATCTTGGCTTCTCACAAGCATGAAAGTAAACCATATGATTGCACATGCAATCGATAAGCAGCCATTAATGTTGGTATTTCCTTGTGTCGATCTCATGGTGTAAATGATAACATACAACGCTGCATAATTTTGACTCCTTTATAATCTAGATGCTGTACTTTGATCAGGTTGTTTTTCTTGATTATGTTGACGTGGTCTTCGAAGAGTTAGATTGAACGAATTTCCAGTAATATGAAATGACGACAGACAAGTTGGTTATTAGATTATTTCTTCACACGAGAACGTATAGCTTATCGTACTATCTGTAATAGGCCTACATGTATATAATTATATATAGTATTTCCCCGTTTTAGTCCTTTATTCTTTTTACACTTTAACTTCCGTGTACGTATGTCAAATCGCTCTTTCATTACGTTTGACCTGTCACCTACAAAACCGGTCATCCATGTACATGTACAAAATGGGACGATTCAAAAGAACGGCATTTATGACATTAACAATATGTCTGTATACATCTTCTTGGCGGTGTGTGTCGATTTCAAGTTTACATTTACAGTCACCTACTCCAAGCACTTCCTTGTTCCAATGGAGTAGGTATACTAAGCTTAAGTTAATTAAAGCATAACATTGTACGATCTTTTAAAATGGATTTGGTCTTCTTTTTTCCAAATCTAATTTGTTGGCATATATTTGTAATGTTTACCCATGTCCCAACTTACAAATAATTGGATTCAGCCAAATTCATTGTATTTTAGGAGAACAAAGCAAAATTGAATCAAAGTCACATTATGACTTTAAATCCCCATAGAACACCACAGTTAAGCGTACAAGATACGATATAGTAAATGAATTTTCTTTCATTTGGTTTAACAGTTGTTACTAATAATATTTCACAATATTTGGCAAAGAAGAATAACCAAATTAATATTTTACCGAAATCGTATTATTAAAGCTTTAATGGAAAGCATAGGCACTATTTCAAAAATAAAATCTGAAATTAAATATAGTGCACTCATGAATTTTTACCCATCATTGGGTCGCGTAAATGCGTTATCCGATCAAATTTAGCTTTCGAACTAACGATTTTATGAGGGTTACTGCAAGATATTCGTAGGTGACATTTTTGTCATTTTGCAGCATAAGCATCCATGTGTTTCAATATTTTAACTTTATTGTTTTTAAACTTATTAAATTAAAATATTATTTAATTAATTCCTTTTAATACTTGCAAAATTTTTGCATACCTCTATATTTTCATAACCCATTCATACCTAAAATAACTTGCACTATAACTTCTGCATTAATATTAGAACATAAATTAATTTATCCGACTTTAAGATACCCTGAACATTTTATGTTGCAGATGGCAGAAATATTATAAGATTTATAACGTTGTCTTAAATAGACCTAAGCAAAAGGATGGTGTTTTAGAGATTTTTTTGTGCCACGCGTGTGTGTGACTTCAAAAATATCTCAGTTAGAACCTCTTTCTTTTGTGTAATTCACATAATGTAAATTGAGCTATATCTTCAGTAGATAGCATGCAGCGTTCACCTAATGTAATTATAGCTATATCTTCAGTAGATAGCATGCAGCGTTCACCTAATGTAATTATAGCTATATCTTCAGGAGATAGCAGCGTTTACCTAATGTACCGGTAATATTAGCTATCTTCAGTAGATAGCAGCATTCACACAATGTAATATTAGATATCTTCAGTAGATAGCAGCTTTCACACAATGTAATATTAGCTATCGCAAATAGATAGCATTCATACAATGTAATATTAGCTATCTTCAGTAGATAGCAGCGTTCACACAATGTAATATTAGCTATCTTCAGTAGATAGCAGCGTTCACCTAATGTAATAATAGATATCTTCAGTTGATAGCAGCGTTCACACAATGTAATATTAGTTATCTTCAGTAGATAGCAGCGTTCACACAATGTAATATTAGCTATCTTCAGTAGATAGCAGCGTTCACCTAATGTATAATAATAGCTATCTTCAGTAGATAGCAGCATTCACACAATGTAATATTAGCTATCTTCAGTAGATAGCAGCGTTCACACTAATGTAATATTAGCTATCTTCAGTAGATAGCAGTGTTCACCTAATGTAATAATAGCTATCTTCAGTAGATAGCAGCATTCACACAATGTAATATTAGCTATCTTCAGTAGATAGCAGTATTCACACAATGTAATATTAGCTATCGCCAGTAGATAGAATTCACACAATGTAATATTAGATATCTTCAGTAGATAGCAGCGTTCACCTAATGTAATATTAGCTATCTTCAGTAAATAGCAGTGTTCACACAATGTAATATTAGCTATCTTCAGTAGATAGCAGCGTTCACACAATGTAATATTAGCTATCTTCAGTAGATAGCAGCGTTCACCTAATGTAATAATAGCTATCTTCAGTAGATAGCAGCGTTCACATAATGTAATATTAGCTATCTTCAGTAGATAGCAGCTTTCACACAATGTAATATTAGCTATCTTCAGTAGATAGCAGCGTTCACCTAATGTAATAATAGCTATCTTCAGTAGCCTAGATAGCAGCATTCACACAATGTAATATTAGCTATCTTCAGTAGATAGCAGCGTTCACACAATGTAATATTAGCTATCTTCAGTAGATAGCAGCGTTCACCTAATGTAATAATAGCTATCTTCAGTAGATAGCAGCGTTCACACAATGTAATATTAGCTATCTTCAGTAGATAGCAGCATTCACACAATGTAATATTAGCTATCTTCAGTAGATAGCAGCGTTCACACAATGTAATATTAGCTATCTTCAGTAGATAGCAGCATTCACATCTAATGTAATATGAGCTATCTTCAATAGATAGCAGCATTCACATAATGTAATATTAGCTATCTTCAGTAGATAGGATCCATCTAATGTAATATGAGCTATCTTCAGTAGATAGCAGCATTCACCTAATGTAATATTAGCTATCTTCAGTAGATAGCAGCATTCACACAATGTAATATTAGATATCTTCAGTCGATAGCAGCATTCACACAATGTAATATCTTCTGTAGATATCAGTATTCTATCAAAAGTATTTGACATCATCTCCCGGCACACCCCAATTTAGCCCGTGATGTTTATACAGACCCATTTCAGACTATAGTTTTAGCACATCGTTTAAAGAATATTCCATACCGGTACTTAATGTCAAGTCTATTACTTAATAAGCCAGAGAAAAATAATTTAATCCTCCTATACGGTACGCGGTTGCTAGCGGCCAGAATATTTAGATTTAAAGCCATTTTTGGTCAAATTTTGCCCCTCTTAAAAGTCTTAGATATACCATTAAGTAGGCTAACTATATTCACCATTTTAGACTCAATAACTATGGCAAATTTTTTTTTTTGCGCGTCAATCAGGGTATAGACTTGATTGTCGCCTCACCCCGTCTGTTCTCTTTTATTAGCATTAATATTCTAAATAATATTCTTACGTGCGCCCTCATCTAATTTTTTTTATTTTTAATATCGTACATATAGAATGATGGCGCTATTGGACTTTCAAACTGACATAAATTTTTCTCTCAGTGTTATGTTTACTGCTACTGCTAGTAGAGGCATGCGTGATATATACTAGTATTGCTATCTACTGGTGATAGAGACATGGATGACGTACTAGTATTGCTATCTACTGCTGATAGAGGCATGGATGACATACTAGCACAGGGCTGTCAACTCTCACGCATTGGCCGTGAGTCTCACGCATTGGGTCACTTTCTCACGGTCTCACGCCAAGGGAGTAGGCCTATAATCTCACGCCTAGGTAGTAAATCTCACGCAAAAAGCTGGAAAATGAGTAAAATCTCACGCATCGTCATGAATAATATGTTGCACCTAACCCCCCGCTTTTCACATTCTCGAGCGCCGTGGCTCAATGAATCATGGTACAAAATGAACATTGGAGTCGGCAAATCCCGGTACACGCCAAGCAATTCCAAAAAGTTGACAGCCCTGTACTAGCATTGCTATACTGATAGAGGCATTGATGATATACTATAGCCTATTGCTATCTACTGCTGATAGAGGCATGGATGACATATTATAGTATTACTATCTACTGCTGATAGAGGCATGGATGACATACCAGTATTGCTATCTCCTGCTGATAGAGGCATGGATGACATACTAGCATTGCTATCAACTGGTGATAGAGGCATGGATGACACACTAGTATTGCTATCTACTGCTGATAGAGGCATAGATGACATACTATAGCATTGCTATCTACTGATGATAGAGGCATGGAGCCATAGTATAGTATTACTATCTACTGCTGATAGAGGCATGGGTGACAATGACATACGGTACTAGTATTGCTATCTACTAGGCCCCTACCCATAGAGGCATAGATGACATACTAGCATTGCTATCTAATGCTTGGATGACATACTAACATTGCTATCTAGGCCTACTGCTGATAGCTTATAGGCATGAATGACATACTAGTATTGCTATCTACTGCTGCTGATAGAGGTATGGATGTCATACTGGCATGCTATCTACTGTTGATATAGAGGCATGGGTGACATACCTGTATTGCTATCTACTGCTGATAGAGGCATGGGTGACATACTAGTATTGCTATCTACTGCTGATAGAGGCATTGATGACATACAAGTATTGCTATCTAATGATGATTGAGGCATGGATGACATACGAGTATTGCTATCTACTGCTGATAGAGGCATGGGTGACATACTAGTATTGCTATCTATTGCTGTTAGATGCATGGGTGACATACAGCATATACAGAAGTCTCACATGATTCGCATATACGAGGGCGGTCTGTGATGAAAGTTGACTGTGACCACATAGTGACGCCCCATGTCAAAAGAAAACACCTTTGGGCAGGATCGTAAATGGAGAAATGGCCAAAAGTCTGGCCGGGTGATTTTTTCACATAAACAATTTGGGTTTGTTGCGAATTTGTGATGTTGTTAATGTTTTAAATATTGTCTGATAGTTTCAGATCGGAATATAACTGGCATCTTGTATTTTTTGAGACATTTTTCAAGGTAATTCCTACTCTCAACATTTGTCAATACTATTTTTAAAGGCCGATATCTCAATTTCCAATTATATAATATACCATTATATTAATAACTTACGAACTCAATATCATCGCTTAGGAATGTCCGGTCCGATTTCATTGGGGGGAAAACGGCGTTGTGGAGCAAATAATCTCTACGGGCCTATTTCAGATATGTAAAGAACCTGATAACCTGCCCAAAAGTGTCTCCTGTTGACATGGCACGTCACATAGGCCCTAAATGATGGAGATACAAAATTAGGTATCCGGGACTAAAACCTTTGTTCATGGTGCTCCTTTGGTGAAAATGAATGCTGCTATTTACTGAAGATAGCATAATATACATTATGTAAATTAATACTGCTATCTACTGAAGATAGCTCGATATATTACATTATGTGAATACTGCTATCTATAATTACTGAAGATAGCTCGATTATTATATTATATGTGAATGCTGTATACTAAAGATAGCTCGATATATTACATAATGTGAATCATGCTATCTACTGAAGATAGCTCAATATATTACATTATGTGAATGCTGCTATCTACTGAAGATAGCTCAATATATTACATTATGTGTATGCTGCTATCTACTGAAGATAGTTCAATATATTACATTATGTGAATGCTGCTATCTACTGAAGATATCTCAATATATTGCATTAGGCCTATATTATGTGAATGCTGCTATCTATAAGATAGGTACGTCGATATATTATGTGAATCATGCTATCTACTGAAGATAACTCGATACCGGTATATTACATTACGTGAATGCTGCTATCTACTGATATAGCTCAATACCGGTACATTATGTGAATGCTGCTATCTACTGAAGATAGCTCAATATATTACATAATGTGAATCATGCTATCTTCTGAAGATAGCTCATATATTACATTATGTGAATGCTGCTATCTACTGAAGATAGCTCAATATATTACATTATGTGAATCATGCTATTTACTGAAGATAGCTCAATATATTACATTATGCGAATGCTGCACTATACTGAAGATAGCTCGATATATTACATAATGTGAATCATGCTATAACTGAAGATAGCTCGATATACATTAAGTGAATGCTGCTATCTACGGAAGATAGCTCGATATATTACACTATGTGAATCATGTTATCTACTGAAATAGCTCAATTAGGGCCTATATTACATTAAGTGAATGCTGCTATCTACTGAAGATAGCTCGATATAAGTTATGTGAATCATGCTATTTTATACTGAAAATAGCTCAATTACATTAGGTGAACATGGTGAATGCTGTTATCTACTGAATATAGCTCGATATAGGCTATTACATAATGTGAATAATGCTATCTACTGAAGATAGCCCGATATATTACATTATGTGAATCATGTTATCCACTAAAGATAGCTCAATATAATTACATTAAGTGAATGCTGATATCTGCTGAAGATAGCTCGATATACATTAATTGAATGCTGCTATTTACTGAAGATAGCTCGATATATTACATATGTGAATGCTGCTATCTATTGAAGATAGCTCAATATATATTAAGTGAATGCTGCTATCTACTGAAGATAGCTCGATATATTACACTATGTGAATCATGTTATCCACTGAAGATAGCTCAATATATTACATTAAGTGAATGCTGCTATCTACTGAAGATAGCGCAATATATTACATTAAGTGAATGCTGCTATGTAGCCTATACTGAAGATAGCTCGATACGGTATATTACATTATGTGAATCATGCTATTTTATACTGAAGATAGCTCAATAGGTGAATGCTGCTATCTACTGAAGATAGCTCAATATATTACATTATGTGAATGCTGCTATCTACTGAAGATAGCTCAATATATTACATTATGTGAATGCTGCTATCTACTGAAGATAGCTCAATATATTACATTATGTGAATCATGCTATTATAACCGGGCTTTATGAGGTCTGTTGATGTTGGTCTGGGGAATTAACTCTGGTAGAGACTTGATGACTATAAAATACGAACTTAATATTCCTTTTGCTTGAGTATGATATTTATTTGAGATCCTTCTTCTTCAACTTCCAAAACTTAACTCTCTCAAAACACATTTCTTAACCCACATCACTTACATCCAGCTTAACCATCCAATCATCATGTAGGAAACCATCACTTTCCTAGAACTCATCTCTATTGTTTTACCATGATACATTAACCAGCCTTGCTTGTACTATTATTAATCTTAAGAAGATGATGGGCGGTAGCTTCCTTTAAAGGTCCGTAACCCGATCGACAGCATCATCCCCGATTTTTTCATTGTTGATGAGGTTTTGGTATCACATAATAGATACTATTTTTCTCATTTCTATCCTCAAATTTGACGCTCCAAGTCGATGTATTTCCGGAGAAATCATGAAACACAGCGGCTTTTTACAGGTATACCAGTTTGTAAACAATGGTAAATACTTTGGATCATGGGCCGGGAATTATGAACGAAATAGCTCGTAATATCAGTCGCCTCAACAGCTACTTTGGTTTCGCGTCATACACATTCTGTGAAAAAAGCGAACCACACTAACTGCTGAGGAGACGCGTCTAGACGGTGTGCCGTATTTAATTATAAAATTTCCAAGATGGGGGCAGCGGGCCGATTAGCTCAGTCGGTTAGCGCGCGCTTCATGTTTCAACCCGAGAGGTAACCGGTTCAAAATCCGGTGTCGGAATGTTTTTTTTCCTCTCCATTTTTAACCCAAACTTTTTTTATATTCATTTGAAATGTACATATTGCAAGGGGAAATATATTTTGTTTCCTTTTTTTCTGAAATGTTACGAAAAAACAAATATTTTTCGTTCAATACGGGCCGGGCATTGATTGTACAGCATGTCAGCATTAAATTCGTCATACGAACGGAAATAGTTGTTGTTGCTTGCCTACCCAGAATGCAATTCACGTATACCAAGGTATTGGATTGCAAATTTGGCTATTTATTCACATTTACGCCGAAAATGCTCTCGTTTTTCACAAAGCAGCATAAAGGGGCGATATTTGATATTATTATGTAATTTTAAAGACAATCCATATCCAAAACCAATAGTGTTACCCCCCTTTAAGAAATCATGCAAAACCACCTTATGAATGATATACAATTTTGTACTTGGAAAAGGATGAAAGTAACATTTGTTCTCTGGACGTCATCAGGGCGATGGCCTAGATTGTGGTTTCTTAATTACTAAAAGAATGTCATAATTATGCCAGGTAAGTCATGAGAACCAAAGTTGACTGACCATCGTGATTATTACTCATCAATCATCAAGGTTGCAAACATAGAAAAACATAATACATTTCTAAACCATGTTAATTAACTATACAAAATAATTAGTAATCATTATCATAACCAATATATAAACAAAACAAAACAAAAGTAATAACAAACAGTTTCTTTGGCCTATGATACTATTTAAAGAAAATAGCCCACTTAGGCCTATATTAAGCGAATGCTGCTATCTACTGAAGATAGTTCGATATATTACATTATAGGTGAATGCTGCTATCTACTGAAGATAGTTCGATATAATTATGTGAATCATGCTATTTTATACTGATATAGCTCAATTATTAGGGGAAGGTGTGGCATAACGGACCCCGGGGCAAAACAGACCCACGGGGCAAAATAGGCCTTGGCAATACTGCCGTCTATATGCAAACTATATTGAGGGACACAAGTATGGCCACGCAGATTTACAACAAAAATTTGATCTGAAACAATCCACTGACATCCGAGCAAGATCAAGTCAAAAAATTACTACCCGTCTGGTCTGATGTAAAATATGTAGTGTTTAGCCTAATGTGCTGAAATTTTACTTCATTAATATCGGATTCCCAAATAATTGTGTATATTGCAAAAACGAAGGTATAAATAGCTTTGAGCTCTATGTACTGCATGGCTAGGGGGCCTACGCTACAATGTATTATGCATGCAACCTATTTCTAAAAAATCGGGTATGGGGCAAAACGGAACCCCTAGGTGTGGGGCATAACGGAACAGGGTTCCGTTTTGCCCCGGACGTTTTGCCTCACAGATGGGTTCCGTTTTGCCCCATTAGACATAGGCCTACCGGTAACACGTCTTCACTCAAGGAAACGTAGGCCTAGGCGTTATTTACTCGAGCTTGGTAGACCTAAACACTTTGCTGAAACACAGGCATTTAACTAGGCTTACAGATAGAATTAATGATTAAAAGTTAACCACTTACTCCACAGATATGCATGGGCAGGCCTACTTAATATTTCTTTCTAATCAAATATTGGTCATACATAGGCCTATACAGATTAAACTAATCATATAAGAAGTTACCACTCACTCCACAGAGATGGTAGGCCCACTTAATATTGTAACTGAATATATGCCTATATAACTAGGCCTAGGGCCTACCGATGGAACTACTGATATAAGTTAACACCCAGGGTGCCGTTTTGCCCCATATTCCGTTTTTTGCCCCGATAGTGGGGCAAAACGGATTTTTTTTTTTGGAAAATATTTCTTCATTCTTATAAAAAATTGTAAGATTCAAGTTGTATTGGTTAATGGTATATTAAAGGTAAATACAAACTTCAACTGAACATATAATTTTTACAGTCATATTACTATGGTGACAGAGCATCCTCGAAGTTAAGTGTTCCGTTGTGCCCCACCTTCCCCTACATTATAGGTGAATGCTGCTATCTACTGAAGATAGCTCAATATATTACATTTAATATGTGAATGCTGCTATCTACTGAAGATAGCTCGATATATTACATTATGTATAGGCCTATTAAAATGCTGCTATCTAGGTCTACTGATGATAGCGCGATACAAGTTACGAGGGGCGGCGGTCAGTAGGCCTAGGCCTATGTACCGGTATTAAACTTGACCTTTGCCCCATAGGCCTTGAATAGTTGGATGGAATTTCTTTGTGATAACATAACGACTGTATAGGGCCTAGGGGCCTATCCGGTCCGGAGCCGGGGGGGGGGGTAAAGTTTAAAAACAAAAAGTTTTACGTTTTAGGCATAGGCCTAGGCCTATAGGTCTACCGGTAGGCCTATATCAATATCCTTCAATGTCTTAAACGTAACCCTGGTAACATAAACAGTCAAAAAGGGAAGAGTCACATCTAAGATTTGAGCGACATGTAGGCCTAGGCCTAATTGTTCTTTGGTTATTCACCCGGCCCCGCGGGGCCCCGCACACACAAATTGTCTATTGTTGACCCCCAATGTTCCTAATCTTAGCCAAAGCCCGCCTATAGCCTAGTGGGGGAAGTTTTATTTTTTTTCAAAAACTTCCAGCACCCCCCTCCCACCTGGAAGTCAAATGGTCAGTGTGTCCCCGACCTCGGGACAAATACCTGGCGTCCGCGGTCAGAGCCCCTGTATCCCATCACTCAGACATTTTAATTCATTCTTGCGAATTCATTGACCCATTTTCGCGTACGTAAACATGGTAAAGCACTGTTTGTCCTTTGAGTGACCTTTGCTACGTCCGCCTATGTACGCGTATAAATTTGGTGATTGACAGGTGCAGTGACGGTTTCGAACTTTCTACCAATCACATTATCTCCAACTTCAACCATCAGCAATGCACTGTTTAGCCTTTAGGAGTGGGACGGAGTTCTGACCAAAAATCCGGCAATTTTTTTTTTATCCCTCCCTCACATCCGCTAAAAATATTCCCCTTGTTTTCCCCATTTAAAACTTAAAATCCCGCTTAAAATCCCCCACATGGTTCAAGTAAAAAAAAAAAAATCAGATTCCCCAAAAAAAAAAAAAATCGGATTTCACCTTAAAACTCCCACTCTCCTGGAGGTGGATTTAGGCCTACTCCCTATGATACTGTGTTGTAGGCCTACGCAGGCAGGTTCAATATATCAAATGATTTTTTTACCTACTGATTGTACAGAGTAACTAAAAACTTTATATGTGTTGAATAATGTGAATAATATGGTATTGTAGTCCCATTTCCATTTTTGTCTGTGACGAGATTGGATCGAGATCAGAGTGGGGATGTGACCCCGGAATCGGATGTGACACTTGTTTTTAGTTTATTTCGGCTAGTTTATAGAATAAACATTTTGGCAATATTGATCTGTATTAAACAAAACCACAGAATGTCAGGTCAGGAAACATAAAGAAATATTAAATTATAATTAAAACTGCTCCCGGAAATTTGCGGAAAACTGAAGTAAATTTGGCGGCAAATTGAGAAGTTATATTTTTCGTGAACTTTTTACCAAAATAGGCGTGACTCTAAAATGTTTCTATGCAAATTAAATATACTACAGACGAGTCCACTACAAGGCAGGGGTGGCAAAGTGTGGATGGGTGTTTTTGAGCGTAGTCTCGTCCCAGTGATTTTTATAGTTCCGGACCTGGAAAGCCCGCTGGAAAGCAACTGAGCTAAAGCAGTCCTGGCCTCCCTGCCCTTTACAGCAGCACTGATCTCATCACGTATGTCTGGCTTTGTCTAAAATCTAAAATAATTTATTAGATTTTGTTATGATCATCGCTCGAAAAATGAAAATTCACCCGGAATTTTAACCGGTACTTGAGTAGCTGTTCATGTTCGATGTTCCGGGATTCCGGTCATAATATTTAACTAAAATATTTATTTTTTACTTTCATTTCAATGACATTGGTATATGAGTTCAAATGGATCATTTCAAATGGGATAAACCTTTAATTTATTCGAATGTTTCATAAAATAAAATAGTCACAGTGCAGCAAAGTGAGCGAACATATTCCAAGAGATACATTCTTGAAATGCCTTAGGTACTGGGACATCCCCACGTTTGG
The DNA here is from genome assembly GCF_039555335.1 of Amphiura filiformis. Lineage (NCBI taxonomy): Eukaryota > Metazoa > Echinodermata > Ophiuroidea > Amphilepidida > Amphiuridae > Amphiura > Amphiura filiformis. Next base: position 1,882,004 of record NW_027305488.1, on the reverse strand, counting down.
AATTATTGGTATGCGCCAAGTCCCAGCTGTTTTGACCAGGCACACGCGCGTGTACTGTACAATGTACAGCTCTCCATTGAAATCTACAGCACATGTGAATGATGATGATCAAATTGAGCTGCGTATTTTCTGCTGATGAGATTTGTAATACGGATGACTACTCGAGCTTCACTCTAAATTGATGGAAAATATAAGCGTTTTATAGGACCGGAATCTTAAATTTATCAAGCTTGTCATCATGACAGAATCACAGATTCTGGTAAGTATTACTTTGGAAAAGGCGATCGTGTAGAAAACTTGAAGAGAATACAGTGAAAGTTTCATGCATGGATGATGTACACACGATGATCTGTGCATTCATGCATCATTGGTGAGTTGTAGGGCCAGGGATATCTCAGCCCTGGGGTCAATAGCCCGATCATAAAACTTACACGGGTAATTAGTGTTGTATTGCTTCCGATTGTGTTAGCGCATGACACCATTGATGTCTAGACCAGGCTTCCTCAAATAGATTTGTTGAAGCGCCACATGAAATTTAAAAAAAACTGCAAAGCGCCACTCAATGGCTGCGAATTCGCGGGGGAGTCAGAGGGGGGTTCCCCCCTGTGAAGCTATCGAATTTTTTAATTTGAGGTGCAAATGACGCCATTTGGTGCAACATTTTGTACTATTTTAGCCTGTCTTTACAAGGATAACATGGGAATCGCATTGTTTATTTATTTATTTTTAAATCTAAACGGCGCCGCGCGCCACTCGGGAAGCCACGGCGCGCCACATGTGGCGCGCGCGCCGCTATTTGCGGAGCCCTGGTCTAGACCATCGAAACATAGCCTCAACAAGTCAACATACATGCACACACGTGGATCTTTTGCATGTTTTATTGGAAAATGTGCTGCACATGCTTGCATGCTTGACATTGTAAAAAAAAAAAAAATTTCAGTAGATATCCACGAAAAAAGCTTATTTCCAAAATTTCAGTTGATTCCGATTTTCATGGTTTTGCGTTTGCGAGTTATGCATGATTATGTGTATTACACTGCTCCATCATCATCATGTCCATAGACAATGTGTTGTAATTTCATTTAATTTCGTTCTGGTGCACCAGAACGAAATTCAAATTTGGCGATATTTTTGCTAAGGCTGCGTTCACATAGAAGTATACTATTCGGGTATACGGTGCACGTTTTGCAGGTTCACGCGTATAGCTTAAATCGAGCAAGGCAATTTCATAGTACCGGGTCACATAAGGCTACGATCGCATAGAAGTATACTATTCGGGTATACGATGCACGCGTTTTGCAGGTGGACGCGTATAGCTTAAATCGAGCAAGGTAATTTCATAGTACCGGGTCACATAAGAGCTATTCGAAAAGGCCGTATACCTGCGTTTAGTATAGTATAGTGGGAATCATCGCGTGTTCGATTTTAGTGCAGCGTATACCGTCCAAATTTTAAAAACCTAAACCATATGTGGGTAAATTCATTTTTTTTTTTTTTGTACTATCTAATTCTGCACATTATGACACCTCATTGAATGCAATGTGACCTCAAGAAGTAAAGTTACAAGCATTTGATAAGACGAAGAAAATGGGTAAACTGACATACTGCGCTGTTAAGCTATATGAATATCGCTCATTCGATCAGGCTGAGTTCACATAGTATACTCCTATATGAACTCAGCCTGATCGAATGAGCGTATTTCAGTATAGCTTAATACCGTGATACTTCTATGTGAACTCAGCCTAAGCGAATTAATCTGCAAGAAATATTAGGTACATAAACAATATGTGACCTTGCTTCGATACAGGTGAGTGGTTTTGAATAGATCAACGTACGTCCGATGTCTACGTTTTGAAATCGCAATGTCTCTATTATGTGTATTTTTTACACTGCTCCATAGACAATGTGTTGCAAGTTTCACGATATCTTTTGCTAAACAAAGCAACTTGCAAGTACATTGTACATAAACATTATGTAGTCGGAGATTTCCAGTCATTGCCAGTGATATAAAAATCTCAACTTTTTTTGAGCCAAGCGAGGGGATGATGCTGTGGATCTGATCACGAAATGCCCTTTAATTTAATTACCCCCCTTATGAATGACCATTTTCATCACATGTGACAAAATTTGACATGTCATTCATATTTCATTGCATTTTTTGCACCTCACTATAAAATAATAAAAGTATTTACCGTATTTCGTCAAATAAACGCCCCCGGGGCATTACATTTTCCAAAAGGGGGGCGTTTATTCAAGGTCAATTTTAGAACAACAATTCCCGTTAAAATCATTAGCAGTCCAAGAGAGCGCCAAATATGGATCAGGAGTATTACATACCCTGCTATGACAATAGCTGCACTAGGTTAATCGTATAATCTCCTCAAGTGGTTAGCATGGCTGGGCCAGGAAATCCACAAGGTCAGCCAATGTATGTACATGTATTCGGTACATGTGCCATATCTTTTACAATGGGTGATAATATAAATTTCTGGTTTGTTTTATTTCAAAACATAACATTCGATATTCTAAAGCTTGGTCCAAATCCAAGAGAAGAACCAACTCTAGTAATTTATGTGGTTTCAAATTATATCGGCCGTTGCCTTTTTGATAGAAATGGTGTTTGTTGATGTGCACAGTTTCCCATTAGATCATAACATGCTGTTGTACATCCAAGGTCAAAGGTCTTTTAATCCATATTTGGCGTTGTTCTGGGACTGAATAGGTAAACTTAAAACTCACGCTAAAATGACGAACTATGATGAACTAGAAACACTGACTTCTGGTTCACTTCCGGGTTTCCAATCCAGATTTTCGCCAATTATTGATGCTATTATCGACCATGTGGGGAACTTGGTAAGCTTACTACACAAGATAGCATGGAAATATCGGCATTTTTGAAACATCTTGGTTGAAAAAAGTGGTGGGGGGCATTTATTTGAGGGGGGCCGACTATTTGACGAAATACAGTAATTACTTTTGCATTTAATGAGGTCTACTGGTCTAGTGTTGCATGGTCATTTCATTTTCACGGTAAGGGTGTTTTGGATTTTTAACACTTTGGTCCGTACTGGTCTAATAAAGCTACAGAATTCCATGATTTTTGGCCACATAAGTTATCTAGTCACATGTAGCAGCTACCTTGGGTAGCATAATCATCTTTGGGAGTAACTGCGTTCAGTTTTGGCAGGCTAAAATGTCCATAAATATGGCCTTTTTGATGTACCGTAAAACGGGGTGGTCTTTGTACAATTTTGATGTACATTGTGGTTTTGTATTGTCGTAAATATTTTGATAATGATCAGTAGAATTCTGAATTTCATGTTGGGATTGGCAAGTACCAATAGAGGACAGTTCATGCCCATAGAGTCAACTCAAGTTTATTTTATTTTCCAATTTGGGGGGGGGGCAAAGTTTGTCCAAAGTCACCCCTAGGTTTGGGGTTACTTTGGACACCATCATCATGTATTCAAGTGAGTGTCCAAAGTCACCCCAACCTGAAGAGTAGAGCAATGGAGAGTGTGGAAGTAGTTGTGTGGTGAGTAGGAGCACAGAGGACGCTGTTGGGGTAGGGCATGGTCACTGTGGTGTATTTCGAACAAAGTGTCAAATTTTTGGTATTCGTTTATTATGTCCAAAGTCACCCCGGAAAGGAAGGCAAACCCTGGGGTGACGTTGGACACAGCCTGCTTTTAAATTCTTATTAAAGAGTGAGTAGATATCATCATGACTATCCAGGTAGGTTCTTAATTTATCTGTGTTCACTATCCAACCAACAGGCTTGAGTTTCCACTCATTATGTTCCGGTGGAGTACTGAAAGTTTGACCACCACAAAAATCCTGTATTTTATTGGCCCAGCTAAAAAGTTATGAAAAACATAACACATTATACTGGGAAACTTTATTCATTTGTAAATTATTGTAATGTCCATACATTACCACATAAGAACATATAAAAATATTCTTAGAAATATTAAAAGGTAAAATAGCCTACATGAAATAATAGTTTTTCCTATGTGTGTCCAAAGTCACCCACCGTCCAAAGTCACCCCGTTTTACGGTACTAAAAAAATTGTAACATTTTTGTAAAGCCCTGTGTTTTCTTCAGTTAGTTCATGGATAATTTTTCTTATGATGAAAGTGTAGTCATATGCTCAGTAAAAACTGCCACGTTAGTTTTAATTGTGAACAGCCCTGTAGGGGAGATTGGGGTTAGTTGGAACGCGGGGTAAGTTGAAACATTGTATTTTTTTCTGACACAAAAAATTAATTTGGTAAAATACTGGCACCTAGTAATAGGTATTAGTAAGGGTCATCCACCAAATTAGCAACAGCACTGATGCCCCACCAGTGTTGGCTTGGGAAAGGAATATCTGATTTTTGACTTACTGACTAATTTTTATACCTCTCAGAAAAGATGCGTTATCTCCATGTTGTTTGAAGATTCAGGGGATTATTTTTTGAGTATCATAAGCACTAGTAGTAAGTCCCAGAATAATGTTAAATAAAAGTTTTACTGTATTTCTTCTTTTGTGTAATGAACTTTGAAATGTAAAAATAGGCATAGGGGTTAGTTGAAACTTTTGAGGTGGGGTTAGTTTCGCATAGAAAAATATGGTTAAAAATTTGACTTAAAAAAAATTTGTAACATGTTTACCATTTCTTCAATATTGCTTTAATATGGTTAAAAAGCAATAATACAAGCAAAAAGTGCACACAGAAAGTACATTTTATAATATTTTAGGCTTCTCATATTTTGGTCCATGGTGACACTCGTCACCTTGTGTCCAAAGTATTGACCCGAACTCCCACATATTTATTTATTCATTTTTTCACACTGATTGTATGTTAAAGGGTGCCTTCAAGGGAAGTATAACCCTAACAACACAATAATAATTATTTTGAAATTTTTACAAGCCGTGTTTCAACTAACTTCATTCTATGTTTCAACTTACCCCAGGGGTGGGGTTAGTTGAAACACTTTTTTTTTTTTTTTTTAATTGGATTATATGAATAATCATAAGCAGGTCCAATAAAGTTTAAGGCTGTATTTGTAGCATGTATGTATATGTTTATACTGATGTGGTTAGTGTTTCTTGAAAGTAATCGGTTTGCGTTAAAAAGACGATTTTGTGAAAAATGTTTCAACTAACCCCAATCTCCCCTATTTTTGAGAATCTGTCAATCGGACTTTGATATTTGTCGTTTCGGAGGCTTCATTTTCCGTTAACAAACTTTGTGGGTATAGCTTTGGTTCATAATTCTTTGTTATTTCTTCATTTCTTCTTGATTCATAACAGTTGATTACTTTAACTTGAAATAGGTAACAAAAATTAGCCGATTTGCAAGCTTTGAGTTTCAAATTTTTTATAAAATCTTGACTTTTGAAGCCTCCGAAACAAACTGTTCAGCTAGCTTGTGCAAATATAAATAAAAGAGCTCATCCAATCTATTTATCAAAATGTAGCAAAGTAGATCCTCAAGTCACTTGTTTTTAAAGAGTGGAGATACAAACTGGTATACGTATACATCACCGTTTGAAAATGGGACCCAATACAAACTTTCCGTTAACACTTGAAGCCTCCGAAACAAATGAAGTCTCTGAAACAACAATACGATCAATCATCATCTTTGCGCATCTAAATTGGTGTGTTTCGTTATACTGATATCTGCATGTGCAGAATGTCATAAATTTAAAAAAGTGTTGATATTATGGTTAATGTTTGAAAAATATACTGATACCCAAGAAAGCCTGTTTCGGAGGCTTCACATGCAAGTTTAAACACCATAAAACAAATGGGGGAAAAATGTAAGTGTCATAAATCTACAATATCTGCGGCATAGAATTATTGATTCAATGCACACAAGAAAATAACAGCTTAGATGATTCCAACAGTGTTCTTTTCAAAAAAACTACTTCTGCAATGTTTAACCATTGTTAACATGAAGCAAAAAAAAAAAAAAAAAAAAAATGACTTGCTGTGATAATTTACTTTTTGTCACAACTGAAATTCAATACTTACATTGTAGAAGCAAAGCATGAAAATTGGTAAATGTGATATTTTTTACCTATTTTTTCATGTCAACTTGTAGTAGCTATATAGCCAAATATTTTACTTTTATGATCACTTGTGTTGTTAACTGTTCAAGCCTCTGAAACACAAATCGCTTGAATTGCCAATTCTAAAAAATAACTCCAATTTCTGTGAAACTTAGCTGGGAGGTTCCTTTGTACATGAAGTTAGACATTCAAATTATTTTAGGAACCCAATTAAAACTTAAATTTCCATTGTACATAAATTTGTAAATGACACTTGATGCTAAAAATTTTCAAAACTGCAATTACAAACATAGCAAAACATGGTATAAAATTTATCTTATAACTGTTGACTTACTTTGGAATGGAATTTCACATGTATCCATTTCATAATTTTCTGGGCTTATGAAAATATATTTTTTCTTAGATTTTAACCTAGAAATGTTATGGAAATGTCAATTTTTTAAAAATTATAAATCAAAAGGTTTAAGCCTTGAAACATTATTTTTTACTGGAATTTAAGTTGCTTCTATGCATGATTTCAGTATTTAAGTGGTTTGAAATTTTGACCATAAAAATCAAAAGTTACACCCTTTATTATTATCCCAACCTGCAGTCCTGCATTTTGCATTTTGCATTTTTTCAAAGTACCAAATGGTTACATTACATTACAAAAACCAAGAAAAAAAGTTTGGATCTTGATGGTGCACAAAATCAACAAATCCAATGTTTGATGAAAAGTGCTCTTGTGCTAACTTCAATGTGCCATTGAGATCCCAAGTCCAAACAAGTGTGAAATTAATGACATCCATGGTAAAAGTTTCATTTGATTAAATTTGCATCTCCTGTGCATCATCCTGAGTGATTGGTCCTCCTCCACTTCACATATTTGCTCAATATTGGAAAGTAAAAAATATATTAATTACCTGTTTAAATTAATATAGTTTTTACTTTCCAATAATGCTTTCATGCTGCTAAAACAGCTGATGTGTTACTAATCACAAGATGCTTAAAATAATTTGATACCAAGTTCACAATGTATCAAAGTAAGAAAAACAAATGCACAGTACCCCAAAGGTCACACAAATGTAACACATTGCTGATTTTGAAAAAGTGGACTTGGCGGGGGGGCAATTTTGATGTAAAGTTGGATCGATTGAGCCCAAATTTATTGGCCGAGCTACATGTATGTGTTTTAAAATATTGGACTTGACTACATCTCGTCCAATATTTTATAACTCAAAGCGAGACCAATAAATATTGGACGTAAAACATCCAATTTTATCATTATTATGTTTTGGAGCCAATATTTTCATCCCAAAATTTGGACCTTTTTTTGGCCAAAAAAGCATAAAAAAACTGATTTTCTGGACTTCTTGTAGGCCTATAATATGGTACTTAAATTGCAAATTTGGGGTGGTGCGGCCACCCACACACTAGAGTTGGGCAATAATCACTTTTTTCCTAGTCGACTAGTCTCCAGCAAATAGTCACGACTAAGACTAGTCTCCAGCAAATAGTCACGACTAAGACTATAGTCGCGACTATATGTTAGTAATAGTATTTGGTTGGTTTTGGTGTGGATATCTGGCGCTTTTAATATGTTTTTTTTTTTAACATAAAATAAAAATATACAGTGTAGTTGTGTCTAGTCGACTTTTGGTTTTCAATAGTCGTAGTTACGACTATTAGCGACTTAGTCGCCCAAGCCTACCACACACCCCGGTCCCCGGCGTACAGGCCTGTCACCGCCTGTGATCAAGCAAAATCAGTCGGAAGTCGGAAATTTATTGATTTTCAGATGTACATGATATATGTACAGCCAAACGTAGGAAAAATTCATTTGCGCTCTCTTATAATTTGGAAACGCTTCAACTGTTCATATCTTGGGAAATAAATGGGGTTGTCTGCAATTAATGTAGCTTAATTTTTTGCAAATGAATATTAAAAAACAATGTGGGAAACTGAAAATTGAATATGCCCAACTTCAGACTGATTTTGCTTGATGAAGCCACATATTGTTACAACTCAAAAATTGAATGGCCAGGGTGGCCCTGCAGTGTGGACAAACAGAAATGAGTGTAAATCTTTATGATACCCTCATCTACGTAATTGATACATAGCCACAGGCTGTGTATACTGCTTGAAGTTGAACTACAGTACTACAAACCAACATCAGCTAAGAAACAAAATGATACCTATGGATGTATAGTGCAGTCACAGTGTACGTACGCTTGTTGTGTACAAGACTTGGACATTAGTGTGTAGTTAGGAACTAACTGCATGATACCAAAAAAGGTAGTGTGCACTTATTTTATTGATACAATTTCAAAATGCGATGAATTCTAAAATTATTGATTGCACTATATTATGGTTTGATGACTGAATGTTTCAGGGAGATAAAACTGATAGATGAACATGGGGGGGCATAAGAGAAAATGCCCCCACCCCCGTCAGAACCCCCCAGTTTCCCCGTAAAATATTTACAAAAATGTCCACTTTTTGTGGTAATTTTATGCAAAATTTGATTTTGCCTCCCTGCAGTTATGTGGCGAGAATCCATGGAATCTTGCAAAATTCCACTGGGAGAATCCAAAAGGATGTTGCGAATTTCTGACCTTGCAATTTCTGGTAAAAAGGGTGTCTGGCTAAAAAGCATGGCAATAAAATTCAAAAGGGGGGATTTGACCCTGTGACAAACAGTGCCAAATGTTAAAGAGAAGGAATAATTGTCTGAAGTTAATATTATACAGTTTTGGGGATCATGGCAATTGCCTATTTGCCTTGGGTGTCTTTCAAAGCTGGGATGTCCCCCCCCAAAAAAAAAAGAAGTTCTTTTCTGTAATATTGTTGAAATTACTGTTTGTCCATATAGCTTAAATTATTGTTTTTTTTAGATATTTGAATTTTTAAAAACAAAAAAATTGTGGCCAAATTATCAAAGAAAATAAAGTGTTAGCAGTAACTTAGCACACCCTTTGACCCAACCTGATTTATAGGCCTACTTTTCAAATTACAAAGTTCAATTTGAAACCCATAGTCTTTTCAATTTTCAATAAATTTTATAAAACAAAATTGAAAAGTGGGGTTTCAAATTGAAATCTGAAAAGTATAAATCACATTGGTCTAAGTGTGTGCTAAAACTTTTCTTTGATGACCTTGACGGTTGACCACTATTATTTTTTCAAATATCCTAAAAAACCCAATCTAAGCTAATTGAACAGACAGTGAGTAGCCCTTTAAAGGAGTATTTTCATGAATTGACAAGGGTGGGTGTTTTTTTTAAAAGCAAAATTAGCATTGGTAGCACTTGTCAATAATGAAAAGATCAATTTTAGCCTACAGTCAGTCTTCTCTGAAGTACAAAGTACCGACGCAGACGCACACATTGTGCCGACTTTGAAGGCACGCATACCTGCAGCAGAAACGCACCACTGCACACTATTTACGTGCTGTATACGCGCGAGTTGTTACTTTGTACTTCAGAGTGGACAGACTGTAGATAATTGTTTATCATACAATGTAAGCTGCCCTCTCATTAATTCGTACAATGTAATTGACCAGCAAAATTTCTCAAGAAAAATGTTTTATTTTATTTTTTCTCTTTTATCTTGTATTTCAGGATGGTGTAAATAACAGTGCAACAAGTTCTAAAGCCTCATCGCCGGTTCCCAGTGCACCCAATGCTCCCAGATATGGTACAGTCATTCCAAACAGGATATTTGTAGGAGGTGTCGCATTTAATGTAAGTAAAATCAACAAACAGAAAAAATGCATGGAATGAGGAACATTTTTTATCCATAGACTCTTCATCCATTTTCCTCTGTTTTGAAAGAATAGTATTGACAAATTATGCTTAACATTTTACGGTGAATTTATATGGAAATATAGGGACAGTCTTTTGGAATTCGCAGGAGAGCATTAAATAGCTCTTGGACAGCTACTTTGAGATTTACAAACAGAATGTAAGGAGAGAATGGTCAACTAAGGAGAGCTAAAAATCATTCTCCTATATCAGATTTAAGGAGAGCAGTAGAGAGTGATTGCTCTTGCTCTCCTCAAAAGGCAGTCCCTGGAAATACTTCTTGTTTTTAATCAAATATGCATTAAAAAAAATGACTAAAATAAAAAAATAAAAAATGTCCTTGATACTGTCAAAGGTTATGGTGTCTTTTAAAAAAAGTGATCGATAAATTCTTTTTTAAAAACCCGACCCAAGATTTCCAATTTTTTTCGGACGGTTGCGGAGGGCAACCAAACATCTTTTTTGGGCCTAATTTGGCAGTGAAATAGTGGCAAGTCTTGTCGTGAGGTTCTTGAAACTGACATTGAGATACATTCAAGCAATATTTGAACCCCAGGGTGCCGATACTCCCTGTTTGGGCAGATGTACTGCCAATAGCAATTTGCGCAAAATGTTAAGGAGATGATTTGTCAATCTTGCTTCCTCATCTTCTGGCATTGAGATAATTGCTCAACTGAGACGTGTGCCGGCCAGTCGGGTTTTGTTTCAATAACAAAAAAAACAGGCGACCCACCGGTGATCGACTCTGCAGTTCAGTAGCTCATCTTGGGGTTAATGTCACAATTTAATATAAATGTAAGCTGGATATATTAGAAGTCACTTACTGTATGACCTTACTAGTGCCCTGGGCTCTTAAGTCAGTTTTTTAAACTTTGGAGCTCTTGTTAAATTTAAAACTTGAATGAAATGAAAGTCTGCAAAATGAGGAATTTAGAAAACGCAATACATTCTGAAGTCATACCGTCCCCTTCCGCCTCAATTTCTTGGCATTTGTCTGGATTAAAAAAAAATGATTTTTCCAAAAATTTAAGACTTTGGCATGATTAGAACAAGGATCACTTCCTGACTTCCAAGACTTTTTGATGTGGTAATCTTTGGGGCCACATAATTCTAGTTTTCTTCTTTTTGTGGCCGGTTAATACTTTATTTCTTGAATAATTCTTTTCCATTTTAAACTGAAAATTGAAACCTGTTTTGTACATTATGCTTTTTATTCTGTGTGTGATTTCAGACAAGTGAAGCAGAGCTAAAGAATTTCTTCTCGTCATATGGGCATGTAAAAGAAACAAAAATCATCGCAGATAGAGCAGGAGTTTCAAAGGGGTAAGTAGTAGGCTCACAGGCTAACTGCATGCCCGAAGCACAAGACCTTTTTGTAAGCCTCTGGGTTTTGTGCGAAAGCACAAAGGGATTTTTGTCTCCCATTACACATTTTTCAGGAAAATGGAAATTGACCCGTACGTATATCCTCTAATAAATGCCCCTAGGCTTGAAATTTATGAAAGGGGGCGTTAAGGTCATTTTTACAACGATGATACCCAGGGAAAAAGGTAAGCTTAAAAATCATGTTGAACGAACTATGAATTAATGGTCAATGACTTCCTGTTCACTTCCGGTTTACGATGTAATTTTTGCCAATACCAACCACCAAATACCGATCATGTGTGGACCGTAGTAAGCTTACTTACACAAGATTTGTAGCATAGAAATTGTTTCTTTCAGGGGAGTTTGGGGGCATTTTAATTCAATTTTTTCAAAGTTTGGAGGGGCGTTTATTAGAGGAGGGGTGTTTATTTGAGGATATATGATTATACGGTAGGCACATCTTTGAAAGCATAAAAAATATTGCATCTGGATATTGAAAACTATCGTAATATCATCAGGATATTGCACACCCTTCGAATTCGTGGGTTTTTTTTGCATAGCAAAAACTGCTATGCAAGTTTTATCTTGCATAGCAGTTCCAAAATTTTGTATAGCAGTTTAAACTGCTATGCAAAAGATGTTTTGCATAGCATTTTTTTAAATTTTAAAATTTGCTATGCAAAATATGTTTTGTGTAGCAAATTTACTTTTATAATGTTATGTATTATTATGTTAAATGATTGTTGTGACTTATAATCATTTATTAAAGATACTGATTAAAATATTGTTATTTGTTAAAAACAAGTTTTAATAAACATTTCAATTTGTCATTGCAAAAGTGCAAACATTCAGACTTTTCACTTCTTGACTGCCAGTTAGCTTGACTAATAAACAGATTTCAGTAACAGACAGCAGCCAAATTTGGCCAACACAACACGGCTGAAGAAAAATGGCTGAATGATGAGTGATGATTCAAGAATCAAGACTAAAGACTGTCAAAACTAAAAGTATTATTATGGCCAAGTGTTAGGCCTACTAAAAATAAAATTCGGTTTCGTAACCCGCCTCGTCCCTCTTTTTGGTGCATAAAAAAAAATTATGCCACTTTTGGAAAAATAAAATTTTTCAAGAGTCGTCTGCGGTCGAAATTCTGACATGAAGTTGTTGGAAATCACATATATTTTATTTTTCCCCGACTTTCTGCCATTCAATGATTAAAGAAATACAGTTGAATTGATAGATAATATTTATCGCGACATACGCCAATGCACAACTTTTTTATTTTATGAAAACAGCGTGCAGCAGGACTCGTAATATTAAGTAGGCCTACAACTATTGAAAACCACTGAACTATTTTGTCTGTGAAAAATTAAAGCACCAAACATCCGCACAAAACCAACCAAATAGGCCTTGTAGCATAAAACCCGCAAAAAATTTAATAAAAACGGTAATAGTAAAACTAATTCCCATAAAGCTCGTATTAAAAAGAGCAAGTAATAAAAAAGTTAAAATGCTAAAAATGATGTAGGCCGAAAAATTGTGTAATCTTCCTTGTCCTAGACACTCAACGATAAACCCCTATCAAGTATGAATAAAAGACTGTTCATTGTCCAAATATTTCAATTTATAAACGTTGAGGAAGTTGTGCATTTTGTTAGCACCGAAATAACAAAAATTAAAATAACTAACCTGGCAGATTTCAGGATTAACCAACATTTATATACCCGCATGCGAAGCATGAACGGGTATATTGTTATCCTTATACCCGCATGCGAAGCATGGACGGGTATATTGTTATCCTTTGGTTTCTTCTCCTTCTTATCTATGCCTGTGGAACAGGGCATAGATATTCTGCTTATGCTCTTTAGTCTTCTCCTTCTTCTTCTTCTCCTTCTTCTTCTTCTCCTTCTCCTGACCCTTCATATTGACAGGGCTATCTCCAAAACTACAAGGGCCCCAGGGCTCATATTTGGCACACTTGATGGCCCTACCCCGTAGATGTGCCTTTTACCCATTTGGGCCTCATAGGTCAAAGGTCACGGGCCCCAGGGGCCCAAATGTAAAAATACAAAGCATGCCGTTTCTCATCAAATAAAGCAGCCTCAGGGCCCTGAGTTGGTGCACTGATAGCCCCAGGAGTACTCTATATTTACATGTATACATGAGCCCCATATGTCATATATTATGGGCCCCAGGGCCCCAAATGTTAAAAAAGGGCAACAGTTTGACAAGGTTAGCTGTGAAACTACAAGGGCACTAGGGCTCATATGTGGCACACGTATGGGCCCGAACTTGTAGATATGCATTTTACCAATTATGGCCCCAGATTTTTAAGACTAGGGGCCTAGAGGCCCAAATGTTAAAACAAAGGGCCGGCCGTTTCTCAGCAAATAAAGTAGCTACAGGGCTCAGATTTGGTACACAGATAGGTTTTCAGTATAGGGTGATGGAACAGCCATTAAAGGGACACTCCGTTTTGGGATTAAAGGGGTATTCAGATTTTTTTTTTTTTTTGTTTTTTTTTTGTTTGGAACATGTTTGTTGCATTATTTAAGGAGGAGCGCCCTCAAGCGTTTACACAGCAAATGCAATTAAAGGGCTATTATTTGATTTTTAATTAATTAATAAATTTTAATTTTTTTTTGTTGGTATACTGATAGCCCTTTTAGAATATGGGGTGTCAGTGGGTGTTAGGGTGATGGAACAGCCATTAAAGGACACTCCGTTTTGGGATTAAAGGGTATTCAGATTTTTTTTTTTTATTTTTTTTTGTATGGAACGTGTTTGTTGCATTATTTAAGGAGGAGCGCCCTCAAGCGTTTACACAGCAAATGCAATTAAAGGGCTATTATTTGATTTTTAATTAATTAATTAATTTTAAATACTGATAGCCCTTTTAGAATATGGGGTGTCAGTGGGTGTTAGGGTGATGGAACAGCCAATAAAGGGACACTCCGTTTTGGGATTAAAGGGGTATTCAGATTTTTTGATTTTTTTTTTTTTTTTTTTTTGATTTTTTTTGCATGGAACATGTTTGTTGCATTATTTAAGGAGGAGCGCCTCAAGCGTTTACACAGCAAATGCAATTAAAGGGTATTATTTGATTTTTAATTAATTTATTTATTTCAATTTTTTTCGTTGGTATACTGATAGCCCTTTTAGAATATGGGGTGTCATGATGGATTAAGAGTGTCATGGTGGGTTAAGGGGGTTAGGGTGGGAAACACAGGCATAGATATTCGTGTTTGGTCAAACACAACTGTGCCATCTAGTTCTTCTTCTCCTCCTCCTTCTCCTTCTCCATCAAACACATCATTCTGTCAAGGCTAGCGCTAAAACTACAAAGGCCCTGGGGCCCATATGTGGTACACTTATGGGCCCTACCCCGTAAAAGTGCCTTTTGCCCATCTTGGCCCCAGAGGTCAAAGGTCACGGGCCCCAGGGGCCCAAATGTGAAAATACAAAGCACGCCGTTTCTCATCAAATGAAGCAGCCTCGGGGCCCTCAGTTGGTACACTGATAGCCCTAGGGGCACTCTATATTTACAGCTATCCAAGAGCCCCATATGTTATATATTATGGGCCCCAGGGGCCCAAATGTTACAATATGGTGCAACAGATTGACAAGCCTAGCTCTAAAAGTACAAGATCACTAGGGCTCATACATGGCATATGTATGGGCCCTAAGTTGTAGATGTGCCTTTTGCCCGTTTTGGCCCCAGATTTACAAGGCTAGGGGCCCCAGGGGCCAAAATGTTAAAACAAAGGGCCGGCCGTTTCTCAGCAAATAAAGTAGCTACAGGGTTCAGATTTGGTACACAGGTAGGTCTTTAGTATTGTATTGTCAAATGTATGTATAACCCCCATAGGTCACATAATATGGGCCCCAAGGCCCCAAACGCTAAAACATAGGGCCGGCCGTTACTCAGTAAATAAAGCAGCTACAATGCCCAGCTTGAGTTTACTGATAGCACTTGAGAATTATACTTCAACATATGTACATGAGCCTCATAAGTAAAAAAAAATATGGGCCCCAGGGCCCCACATGTTAAAACAAAGGGCCGGCCGTTTCTCATCAGTTAAAGCAGCTTTAGGGCTCAGAGTTTGTACACAGATTGCACCTGAGAATTTCATTGTTATATGTACATATGAGCCCCATATACCACATAATATGGGTCCCAGGGCCCCAAATGCTAAAACATAGGGCCAGCCATTACTCAGTAAATAAAGCAGCTACAGGGTTCAGATTTTGTACACAGATAGGTCTTTAGTATTATATTGTCATATGTATATATAATCCCCATATGTCACATAATATGGGCCCCAGGGCCCCAAACGCTAAAACATAGGGCCGGCCGTTACTCAGTATATAAAGCAGCTACAATGCCCAGCTTGAGACTACTGATAGCACTTGAGAATCATACTTTAACATATGTACATGAGCCCCATAAGTCATATATATTGGGCCCCAGGGCCCCAAATGTTAAAACAAAGGGCGGCCGTTTCTCATCAAAGAAAGCAGCTTCGGGCTCAGAATATGTACACAGATAGCACCTGAGAAGTATATTGTTACTAACACCCACACGCCCATCCACCCCACACACGTGGGACTAAACAGACATATCGTATTATCATAATTGGAAATACCAGCGTGAAGCGTTAAGGCTGTTCCAGTTAAATTACATACCCATTGGCTGTTCCATTTAATTTACATACTCCCTCTGAAATGGCCCCCAAAAGGCTGTTCCGTATAATTTACATACTCCCTCTGAAATTTTCTGCCCAATTGGGCGACTTTTTACAATTTCGTTATTTTAAGTCCTCAGCAAATAAGGACTGTAAGTTTGGGTACATGCGGGTATAGCCGTATTTGTGTACAAATATATAGCCTTCTAGTTATACCCGCATGCGAAGCATGGACGGGTATATTGCCATCCTGTGGTTTCATCTCCTTCTCCTCCTTCTCCTTCTTCTATCAAACACATCATTCTGTCAAGGCTAGCGCTAAAACTACAAGGGCCCAAGGGCCCATATGTAGTACACTTATGGGCCCTCCCCCGTAGATGTGCCTTTTGCCCATCTTGGCCCCAGAGGTCAAAGGTCACGGGCCCCAGGGGCCCAAATGTGAAAATACAAAGCACACCGTTTCTCATCAAATGAAGCAGCCTCAGGGCCCTGAGTTGGTACAGTGATAGCCCTAGGGGTACTCTATATTTACAAATATACAAAAGCCCCATATGTTATATATTATGGGCCCCAGGGGCCCAAATGTTAAAATATTGTGCAGCAGATTGACAAGCCTAGCTCTAAAAGTACAAGATCACTAGGGCTCATATGTGGCATATGTATGGGCCCTAAGTTGTAGATGTGCCTTTTGCCCATTTTGGCCCCAGATGTACAAGGCTCTGGGCCCCAGGGGCCCAAATGTTAAAACAAAGGGCCGGCCGTTTCTCAGCAAATAAAGTAGCTACAGGGCTGAGATTTGGTACACGGATAGGTCTTCAGTATTTTATTGTCATATGTATATATGACCCCCATATGTCACATAATATGGGCCCCAGGGCCCCAAACGCTAAAACATAGGGCCGGCCGTTACTCTGTAAGTAAAGCAGCTACAATGCCCAGCTTGAGTCTACTGATAGAACTAGAAAATTATACTTCAACATATGTACATGAGCCTCATAAGTCAAATATTATGGGCCCCAGGGCCCCAAATGTTAAAACTAAGGGCCGGCCGTTTCTCATCAAATAAAGCAGCTTTAGGGCTCTGAGTTAGTACACAGATTGCACCTGAATATTACATTGTTATATGTACATGTGAGCCCCATATATTACATTATATGGGCCCCAGGGCCCCAAACACTAAAACATAGGGCCGGCCGTTACTCAGTAAATAAAGCAGCTACAATGCCCAGTTTGAGTCTACTGATAGCACTTGAGAATCATACTTTAACATATGTACATGAGCCCCATAAGTCATATATATTGGGCCCCAGGGCCCCAAATGTTAAAACAAAGGGCCGGCCGTTTCTCATCATATAAAGCAGCTTTATGGCTCAGAGTGTGTACACAGATTGCACCTGAGAATTACATTGTTTTATGTACATATGAGCCCCATATATCACATAATATTGGCCCCAGAGCCCCAAACGCTAAAACATAGGGCCGGCCGTTACTTAGTAAATAATGTAGCTACAGTGGCCAGCTTGAGTCTACTGATAGCACTAGAGAATTATACTTCAACATAATTATGTACATGGGCCTCATAAGTCAAATATTATGGGCCCCAGGGCCCCAAATGTTAAAACAAAGGGCGGGCCGTTTCTCATCAAAGAAAGCAGCTTCCGGGCTCAGAATGTACACAGATAGCACCTGAGAAGTATATTGTTACTAACACCCACACACCCATCCACCCCACACACGTAGGATTAAACAGACAGATCGTATTATCATAATTGGAAATACCAGCATGAAGCGTTAAGGCTGTTCCAGTTAAATTACATACCCATTGGCTGTTCCATTTAATTTACATACTCCCTCTGAAATGGCCCCAAAAAGGCTGTTCCAGTATAATTTACATACTCCCTCTGAAATGGCTGTTCCATTTAATTTACATACTCCCTCTGGAATAGTTTCCCCTGAATCATATTGCATAGCCTCACTGTGAGTAAGAGAGACTGACAACAGCACCATATGGAGAATAAGAGAGACGACTCCCCTGTGAGGGGACATTTTACAACTTCTTTATTTGAAGTGCTACGACAGTGCAACCTACATTCAATTAAAGCTTGTGACTTGGACTTTCACTTTTTACACATTTTCTGCCCAATTGGGCAACTTTTTACAATTTCTTTATTTTAAGTCCTCAGCAAATAAGGACTGTAAGTTTGGGTACATGCGGGTATAGCCGTATTTGTGTACAAATATATAGCCTTCTAGTTTGGTTTCTTCTCCTTCTCCTCCTTCTCCTTCTCCTCCTTCTCCTTCTCCTCCATCAAACACATCATTCTGTCAAGGCTAGCGCTAAAACTACAAAGGCCCTGGGGCCCATATGTGGTACACTTATGGGCCCTACCCTCAGAAGTGCCTTTTGCCCATCTTGGCCCCAGGGGTCAAGGTCACGGCCCCAGGGGCCCAAATGTGAAAATACAAAGCACGCCGTTTCTCATCAAATGAAGCAGCCTCAGGGCCCTCAGTTGGTACACTGATAGCCCTAGGGGCACTCTATATTTACAAATATACAAGAGCCCCATATGTTATATATTATGGGCCCCAGGGGCCCAAATGTTACAATATGGTGCAACAGATTGACAAGCCTAGCTCTAAAAGTACAAGATCACTAGGGCTCATACATGGCATATGTATGGGCCCTAAGTTGTAGATGTGCCTTTTGCCCGTTTTGGCCCCAGATTTACAAGGCTAGGGGCCCCAGGGGCCAAAATGTTAAAACAAAGGGCCGGCCGTTTCTCAGCAAATAAAGTAGCTACAGGGTTCAGATTTGGTACACAGGTAGGTCTTTAGTATTATATTGTCAAATGTATGTATAACCCCATACGTCACATAATATGGGCCCCAAGGCCCCAAACGCTAAAACATATGGCGGCCGTTACTCAGTAAATAAAGCAGCTACAATGCCCAGCTTGAGTTTACTGATAGCACTTGAGAATTATACTTCAACATTATGTACATGAGCCTCATAAGTAAAAAAATATGGGCCCCAGGGCCCCACATGTTAAAACAAAGGGCCGGCCGCTTCTCATCAATTAAAGCAGCTTTAGGGCTCAGAGTTTGTACACAGATTGCACCTGAGAATTACATTGTTATATGTACATATGAGCCCCATATACCACATAATATGGGCCCCAGGGCCCCAAATGCTAAAACATAGGGCCAGCCATTACTCAGTAAATAAAGCAGCTACATGGTTCAGATTTGGTACACAGATAGGTCTTTAGTATTATATTGTCATATGTATATATAATCCCCATATGTCACATAATATGGGCCCCAGGGCCCCAAACGCTAAAACATAGGGCCGGCCGTTACTCAGTAAATAAAGCAGCTACAATGCCCAGCTTGAGTCTACTGATAGCACTTGAGAATCATACTTTAACATATGTACATGAGCCCCATAAGTCATATATATTGGGCCCCAGGGCCCCAAATGTTAAAACAAAGGGCCGGCCGTTTCTCATCAAAGAAAGCAGCTTCCGTGCTCAGAATATGTACACAGATAGCACCTGAGAAGTATATTGTTACTAACACCCACACACCCATCCACCCCACACACGTTGGACTAAACAGACAGATCGTATTATCATAATTGGAAATACCAGCGTGAAGCGTTAAGGCTGTTCCAGTTAAATTACATACCCATTGGCTGTTCCATTTAATTTACATACTCCCTCTGAAATGGCCCCCAAAAGGCTTTTCCGTATAATTTACATACTCCCTCTGAAATGGCTGTTCCATTTAATTTACATACTCCCTCTGGAATAGTTTCCCTGAATCATATTGCATAGCCTAACTGTGAGTAAGAGAGACTATTACCAATTGGCTGTTCCATTTAATTTACATACTCCCTCTGAAATGTCCCCAAAAAAAGGCTGTTCCGTTTAATTTACATACTCCCTCTGAAATGGCTGTTCCATCTAATTTACATACTCCCTCTGGAAAAGGGACTTTTTACAATTTCTTTATTTTAAGTGCTACGATAGTGCAACCTACATTCAATTAAAGCTTGTGACTTGGACTTTCACTTTTTACACATTTTCTGCCCAATTGGGCGACTTTTTACAATTTCTTTATTTTAAGTCCTCAGCAAATAAGGACTGTAAGTTTGGGTAGACCGATAACATGCGGGTATAGCCGTATTTGTGTACAAATATATAGCCTTCTAGTTTATTTTCTCATGCCGCTCGCCCATGCCTGCATATTTATATCCCGTCAAGAAACTCAACCCTAGGCCTACATTTTACAACATGTAAATATAATTCCATAGTGATAAATAGTGAACGTTGCATTGGAGATGAGGATGCTTGGATGATAGGCCTACAGATATTAAGCACATGTTAATTGGGGGTATGGGGATGTCCCATATCTGTATTATTATAGGTCTACGTTATTTGTTTAATTTTGTAATGATAATGCTAAAAATAAATAAGACCCCGGGAAATACCCATGCCGACGGAATGGCTCAAATATGCGTCCAAATTAAAAAATTGTGCAACCATGTAAAATTAGGCAGGCTAAGATCATGATACAACTAAGCAAAACTTGCCGCTGATCCCCGATGATTTTTTGTTCGATCAACCCCCATGGGAACAAACGGTCAAAGAAATGTCCCGACCGTCATATTGGAATCGCAAGACTTTCGGCTTATCCTGTTGAGGACGATTTCATCTCTTAATCTCCCAACACATGAATTCTGTAAACAGCTTTGCACAACCAACCAATCACGAAGGGAATTCCTAGGTATTCCCTAGTACGTCATATGCATAAATTATTATAATGTCGATGGAGCTGCAGTTGTTAAAATCAGCTGTCGGACAAGACAAGCAAGGTATTAAGCAAATGTTTTTATTAAAATTTCTCTTTATTTAAAACTTTTCTCACTGACGCGACGTCAACATGATTAAATTTACATAGTGAGTCAACATTTGTCAGATTTTGCAAGATACACATTCTGAGCATGCCGCATCAAGTTTCTACATGTGCGGACCGTGGACGTTCATTGTATGAAAGGGGAGATTTGGGAATCCGGCCGGCGCGATAATTATTTAAAATAAAATAATGAACTCATTACCAGCGCTATTAATTATAGTTCATAACGGGCAATTAGTCCATAAAATGTCAACTGATACAAAGTAAGACCGTATTTCATATTTAAAGGGGCATTTCGTGATCCACAGCCTCATCCCCCCACTTTTCTCAAAAAAAGTTGAGATTTTTATATCACTGGAATACTCTGGCTACATATTGTTTATGTACAAAATATTTCTTGCAGATTAATTCGTTTAGCAAAGATATCGCGAAATTTGAATTTCGTTCTGGTGCACCAGAACGAAATTACAACGTATTGTCTATGGAGCAGTGTAATACACATAATCATGCATAACTCGCAAACGCAAAATCGGAATCAACTGAAATTTTGGGAATATGCTTTTTTCGTGGATATGTACTGAAAAATGTCATAAAAAGAGGATGCTAGGATCACGTAAATACTCCTTTAAATTATGTTTTACTTAATTTTTCTCCACAACCCTCGATTCACGCGCCACGCCGCACCATAGGCCTACATGCCTTACCCATGCCAAATAGTGAATCGTCCCAAAAGCATCACTCAATATACTCATGCATGATGCATATATGCTAATTAACTGCCGAAGTCAAGTTTGGCTGTGTACGATATTACTGTCCTCCCTGCGCAACATGTATTATGAAACGCAGTAGGGGAGATTGGGGTTAGTTGGAACGCGGGGTAAGTTGAAACATTGTATTTTTTTCTGACACAAAAAATTAATTTGGTAAAATACTGGCATCTAGTAATAGGTATTAGTAAGGGTCATCCACCAAATTAGCAACAGCACTGATGCCCCACCAGTGTTGGCTTGGGAAAGGAATATCTGTTTTTTGACTTACTGACTAATTTTTATACCCCTCAGAAAAGATGCGTTATCTCCATGTTGTTTAAAGATTCAGGGGATTATTTTTTGAGTATCATAAGCACTAGTAGTAAGTCCCAGAATAATGTTAAATAAAAGTTTTATTGTATTTCTTATTTTGTGTGTTATGAACTTTGAAATGTAGAAATAGGCATCGGGGTTAGTTGAAACTTTTGAGGTGGGGTTAGTTGACACGTGAAAATCGCATAGAAAAATATGGTTAAAAATTTGACTTTTTAAAAATTTGTAACATGTTTACCATTTCTTCAATATTGCTTTAATATGGTTAAAAAGCAACAATACAAGCAAAAAGTGCACACAGAAAGTACATTTTATAATATTTTAGGCTTCTCATATTTTGGTCCATGGTGACACTCGTCACCTTGTGTCCAAAGTATTGACCCGCACTCCCACATATTTATTTATTCATTTTTTCACACTGATTGTATGTTAAAGGGTGCCTTCAAGGGAAGTATAACCCTAACAACACAATAATAATTATTTTGAAATTTTTACAAGCCGTGTTTCAACTACCCCCACCCTATGTTTCAACTTACCCCAGGGGTGGGGTTAGTTGAAACACTTTTTTTCAAATTTTCAAATTGGATTATATGAATAATCATAAGCAGGTCCAATAAAGTTTAAGGCTGTATTTGTAGCATGTATGTATATGTTTATACTGATATGGTTAGTGTTTCTTGAAAGTAATCGGTTTGCGTTAAAAAGACGATTTTGTGAAAAATGTTTCATCTAACCCCAATCTCCCCTACACTGCTTAGCATCAGCGGGGGTAGAGATAGAGAATATAAAAGCATAAACAAGGTAAAAAAGAGGGGTATCGAATGAGTCGTTCGTAGCACAACACAGGTGGTCAAAATGATTTTAAAACTGTTTATTGTTATTGTACAAGCGTTCACGCGGAAGTATGGATGAATTTCAGAAACCCAGTCGGCTATTTGGATGAATAATTTGGTAAGCTTATTTAGGAATTTATAGGGAGAAATTATGCATCGCACATGTTGCGATGTATAGCAGGGAAGTGTTTAGCAATTGACAAGTTTTGCATCGCATTCTGCGATGCGATACGGGCGAATTCGAACCCTGCTTAGTGTACATGCACTGTAAGTGTAAGCATACCATTGCCATAGATGCACAAAATATTATTCCTTCACCATCACAATATCTTTTACTGCAAAAGTGAAAATTTTTGCGCAATTAATTTTTCAGGTTTTGCCAATTATGAACCGTTTCCTTTGATTTTTAAATTTGCGATTCTAAGTTTCCTTACATTGGCCTATATTCAAAAGGAATATAATTATTTGCTTGTTGATATTTTCACGGTAGCAGCTTGAAATGCCAAAAGCGCGAAAATAAATGAAGTGCGAAAATTTACACTTTTACAGTATTACTGCCCTTTCACTTCAGTGCAGACTATAAGGGATACCACTGTACTTAGCAAGTCTCACTGAGTAATGAGATAAGTAGAAGTAAATAACATAGGAAACATGGTGACCTTGACTGACAATGTTATTACATTATAGTGCTGATCATGAACAGCGGTAGGTATGTTATAATGGAACACACCCGGCTATCAGGAGGCGTAACAAGATGACAACATTTAAATGGTCTTATAAGCAGCCCTCAAATTAAGGATCTGAAGGGGCACGGCAAGTTTTTTATGGCAAGTTGGAAATTGTTGTGGATTTTCACTTAAAAGGCAAGGCAGCACGGCAGTTTGTAATATTTCAAGAGGGCATCATGGCAATTGTTGAAAATTTGAGAAGGGCACCAACTCACCAAGGCAATTTCTCAAAAGTGAAGGAAACACACACAAACATAAATAGATGATTTTATAAATGAAGGGGCAGGGCTGGGGCACCGACAGCAACTTCGTAAGAGGGTACGGCAAGTGACTGCCTTGCAGGGTTCGTAGCGGTCATTAAATTCCTTAAAAGTCAGTGAATTTGAAGCAAGGTCATTAAAGTCATTAAAAGTCATTAAATTTTGTAGAAAAGTAAAAAAGTCATTAAAAGTCTTTGAAATATATTTGTATGAAGGAAAAAATAAAAATACGATGTATTTTAATAATTATTTTATTTAATTTATGATTTACATACCTGCCAACCGTTCCGCTTTAAAAGTGGAACTGTTACACTTTTTAAACCTCAAAGTCGGTAAAAAGGGGAATGTTCCGTTTTTCCGAGAAAAAAGAAATATTAATGATGATTCTTTCTGGACACATATATTTCCAATTTTAAAATGAAAATTCCTTAGAACCCTGACTGGATGACTAGGCTAGATAATGGTACTCATTTAACATGCATGTGGTCACCTTTTCATGCCCAAAAGACTCCCAAAATTGATGCATTTTGGTCGATTATCGGACCTGCATGTTATCAGGTTTTGCGTTCAAAAACTCATCACTTTTTCCTCAATGAATATTACCTTAGTAAGAAGTATGTAATGTGTATTAATGAACGATGACGTTTGAGATGATGCTGGACTGATGTCGTGTAGGCCTATATGTATACTCTAATATCAAGTCATGTTTAAGTCTAAATTAAATTGAAGCAAACTTGGGTCAAAGGTTTGATATGAACCTTTAGCTGTATCCTTTGGCTTTGTGTGGCCGTCAGTCGGGGTGGACTTGGGGTGGGGGTGGGGGAGGTTGGGTGGGGTGGGTGGGTGGGGGTGGGTAAGTGTGTGTATGTATTTCCCTTGGGATAGGCTTACTATTTTAGTCCCAATTTGTAGTGACATCACTCTGTATGTTTAACATACTGAATTTTACAAATTACTTTTATCATACAATGTATTCTTCATGCACATTAGTACCCCCCCCCCCATGTGGGCCCCCTCCCACATACCCGAAGGTGTGGGGGGTCAAAATTTGATGAATCATTGTTTTTATATTGCGCATTATATATATATCAATTTCAGTCATGTAGGCCATGTTATTAGGCAAAAAAAACTTTGAAGAATGTCTCTC
Organism: Amphiura filiformis; assembly: GCF_039555335.1. Lineage (NCBI taxonomy): Eukaryota > Metazoa > Echinodermata > Ophiuroidea > Amphilepidida > Amphiuridae > Amphiura > Amphiura filiformis. Next base: position 1,857,148 of record NW_027305488.1, on the reverse strand, counting down.
ATGTACAAAAGTATAGGAAACTGAAAACTTTAAAGCATGTTTTCTGGAAGAAGGAAGCACTTTTTATTAAAAGTGTAAAACAAGCCAGGAGCTTTGAAATACACATTAGCACCCCCTCCCCATGTGGGCCCCTCCCACATACCTGAAGGAGGGGTGGGGCAAAATTTAATGAATCATCGTTTTTATATTATGCATTATATATATCAATTTCGGTCATGTAGGCCATGTTATACAGGCAAAAAAAAACTTTGAAGAATCTCTCTCATGTACAATAGTATAGGAAACTGAAAATTTAAAACCCCTTTTTAGGATGAAGGAAGCATTTTTTCAAAAAGTCTAAAACAGGTCAAAAATGGTGTAAAAACCCTCTGGCTTCGGGGGGCTTCATCCACTCGACCCCCACCGGGGCTTTGCCTCTGAACCTCCGCTGTTATATGCTCGGTCGCACAAGTGCTCCCGCGCAATATGTGTTCCACTTTTGGGGTTTCTGGGGTTGGCAGGTATGTGATTATTATGTATTACTTTATACTTTCCCGTTAGATAAATTAGAACAGTAGATTAGTTGAGTAACCCTTCCGAATTCAGCAGCTGAACCTGCAGGCTGTAGTATCAATGTATATTTAAAATAACTGGTACTTATATTAAGAGGTATATACAAACATAACTGGTACTTCTATTAAGATGTACAAACAATACTGTTCAACACATCCGAGGTATGAGATTTAATAAAAAGTCATTGAAAAGTGTATTTGAAAGTCATTAAAAGTCATGATTTCACTGTGGTCTTGACACTATGAACCCTGCCTTGGGTAAAGGACATATTTTGAGGGCATAACGGCAGTGGGGATGGGCACCCACGGAAAATGCCATGGGTGCCGTGGGTTAATTCGAGGGCTGCTTATAAGTCATCTAAATGGGCAGGTATGGAATTCATAAAAACAAATACAGGTAATTCAAATGGTCAAAATTTGAGCTTGTCAAAACAAAAAAAAGCGGGTTCGCCGTAGGACAAATTTAGAATTGTCTAAACTTGTCCGACCGCTAAAAACATGCTAATTATCATGAACTCCAGTCATAAAAACTTTTCCCGCAAATTAGTAATGTATCATATGTACATACAGGGTACAATTTAACTGGTGTCATGGAGCAAAATGTTCCCCATTTTGGACAACCTGCTACACAAATTTCAGCTTGTATAGTAATTTTTTACAATGTAATTATAAGAACATCACCTATATTCGCTAAAAATTGCTAAATCGAACTCTGTGTACATATATGTATGGTTTCATGAAAAAATCAGTGTTGAATTTCACAAAATTTATTATTTATCAGATTTAATGCCAATCGGCCTCGGTTACCAAAACTGCTAAACTAGTTATTCTTGTTGACATTGGAAACAGAATTTGCATGTTTTCAAGTTAGTTGTGTGATAAACAATACATCACATAAAAACAAGGCCTGGAAAATATTAAAAGTTATATCCTGGAAAATGGCGAACAAGAATTAATTGATCCGTGAGAGATTCTGAGGTTGATTTCGCTGCGAAATAGCAGTTACGTGATTTAGTGGACATGAAAATTTGTATTTTTTTTTGGAATAATTTTAATCTATCTACCAACATGTTTCTTCCTCTCCTGAGGCGTCAAAATATTTTAGGTTGTGGTGGGGGGAGGGATGTCAGAGCTATGGTTGACAGGGAACGCTATTAACCACACATTTGTTCCTTGACTTACATAATAGTTAGGCCTCGAAATAAGGAGGGCCCACCTTGGCCCCTGAAAATCAGTGAGGGCCTGCAAAAGATACATCCGACAGGCCCGCAAAAAATTTACTATTTTTCTCACTTTTTTGTGGGGTTCATAGGTTAAAACCAATGGCCCAAATTTGGGCCCACAAAAATTTGTGAGGGCCCTCAAACATTTAAGATCAAGGGCCCAAATGACCCTCAGAAATTCTGGCTTATTTCGAGGCCTGATAATGGTGGTGTAGATAAGATATGATTACACAAAATAAGATTGAGATCTTGGTAGACTGAGAGGCAGATGTTGCTATAAAGGTTGCCTAGCAGGGTGATGTGTCATCAATGTGAACTGTAGCTTACATTGGAGCTACATAACACAAGGTAAACCTATGTGCAGGGATGGATCATGTTGAGTCAAACCACACCCCAATTTTTTTGTGGTGTATAATACTGATAGGGCAGTGACGGCACCAGGGGGGTTGTTGATGGGGGAAAATTCTCTCAAGAGTCAAAACTTGTTCCCCCTCGGATGTTTTACTTCACCCAAAATTTCTACTTTCTGCTGTCATTTTATGCAAAATTGGTTGATTTTTACCCAGTGAAATTCACCTCCCTCCCCCACACCCTGAAAAAACCTGTCTGGTGCTGCTACTGAGTATTATAATATTATCGCTTGCAAAGTCTACTCTAAGGGTAGTTTTGGCAATGTTTGATTGAAGGTCTTTTTTGCATGCTAAGTACTGTCCCCCCCCCGGATATTCTACTACACCCACAATTTCTGCGGTCATTTTATGCAAAATTGGTTGATTTTTACCCACACCCTGAAAAAAAAACATCTGGTGCTTCAACTGAGTATAATATTATCGCTTACAAAGCATACTCTAAGGGGAGTTTTGGCAAAGTTGGATTGAAGGTCTTTGTTGCATGCTTGACAAGCATGACCATAGGCACAAGACCATATGCATAGTCAGGGGCAAGGGGGCAGCTGTCAGCTCCCCCTGTGAAAAGCCTTTCCCCCCTGATCCTGATACATAAGATTTTAGGCCTTTTTTTATGTTTTGTACTTTTTTGTGCCCATTTTTTTAACCATTTTTGTCAAAGTTTGCCCCCCTTAATAGTTAGCTTGTTCCCCTTTTGGCCTCTGAGAAAGTGCTGGCTACACCACTGCACAAGACCAAAATGTCAGACAGTTTACAATTCCCCAAACCCTGGACTCCATAGTCCAGCAATAATTGATACTAGAAGGTATAATTTTGTTTGTTTTCTTAATGCATCCTTTCAGGTATGGGTTTGTCACATTTGAGTCAGAAGATGAAGCAAGGAGGATATTAAAAGAACAGGTAGGGACATCATCAGGCATGCAAGAAACCTGAATTCGCTGGTGTAATGCATGTTAGTAACCATTGGCAGGTGGATGTGAGTTCATAAGAGCAATGTTGGGGATTATAGATCACAATTTTTCAATCGATGTGGAGAGATGAGGTCCCACCAACAGCCATTTATAAATTAATGGTTCATGTTCAACTAATTCCAGCGGACAGTCTGTGGCTAGTAAGGAATCGTCTTTGACCATGCGCTGATCTGGCTGGTCAGGAAGATATTTAATATCCCGAATTTATAATATGCCTACCAGTTCCATCGTATAACCGATTGCTAGAGAATATGTGTTACCATGTTTAATAAATTTGTATTTATCGTATAATAAAATGTGTACATCCATATCAAAACGATGCACTTGTCGGCTGCTACATGTGTCTCATTTCACATAATAGCCAGGAATAAATACCATACCAGATTCATATCAAGTGTAGGTTACTTCAAATCATCCCAAGTCAAATTGTATAAGAAATATTATCTGTATTTCTAAACCATGTGACTTGGGATAATTTGAAGTGACCTCCACTTCGGAGATGAGTCTTATCATGTGAAATGAGACACATGTAGCAGCCGACAAGTGCATCCTTTTGATATACGGTATGGATGTACACAAATAAATGTGGCCAAATGTATAATGTGTACATAGTGTGTGGATTCACTGTGTGCGAACATGCGTGAGAGGCAATTCCCGATAATATATTAAGTTCCCTGCCACTGGTTACCTAGCCATTGGCCTAGGCTCATGTTCTGAATTATGATATGCCTTAGTCTTTGTGTTGTGATTATTTCGATGAGTGGTTCATAACAAAGAAAGCATGATCCAGTTGACCTAGCAAGGGTCATACTAGTATTCTAATGTGCACTACACCAGCGAATTACCAAGAAATCTGCTTAACTGTGAAAGTATCGGACAGCAAAAATGTTTGAAGCTTGCAACTGTAAAAATATCTGTTTTAAACATACACAAAATATTGGCTTACATAATACAATGTAAGTGTCGCACATCTTTGCTATGATTTTAAAGGGCTGAAGGGAGTACGTGGATCTAAAAGCTCAATTTTGATTGGCTTACTCAGATGAGTATAACATGTAATCAGCCAATCAGAGGCACTGTAGAATAGCAGTTGTGCCAAAGGTGTCATTTTGAACCACTTCTGGTGACACTTTATTATAAGCATCCCACAATGCACCTGTTATAAGAATTTTCGTGTTGTGCACATCATTAAGGGATCTAAAATGAGCGTTTATTATGCTTTCGACAGTATTTTTTGGGACATGAGAGCACCTCAGACCTATCGAATTGCATTCTGAATACGAAGCATGTCTTTCTGATATCAAATAATTTTCATTTTTTGAAAATTACAATATAATACAAATTTTATGACAAATTATAAAAATTTGATATTTTTCAAATTGTTGATATATGGTCATTTTCACGGTAAAGGGTGTAACTTTTGATTTTTATTTTTAAATTTTCAAACCACTTAAATATGTTTCTGTTTACTGAAATCATGCATAGAAGCAACTTAAATTCAAGTAAATAATGTTTCAAGGCTTAAACCTTTTGATTTCTAATAAAAATTTGACATTTCCATAACATTTTAGTTAAAATCTAAGAAAAAATGTATTTTACATAACCTCAGAAAATTATGACATGAAAGGTGGAATACATGTGAAATCCCATTCCAAAGTAAGTCAACAGATATCAGTTAAATTTTATACCATGTTTTGCTATGTTTGTAATTGCAGTTTTGAAAATTTTTAACATCAAGTGTCATTTACAATGGAAATTTCCAAACCTGAAACATATTTTTTAAGTTTTAATTGGGTTCCTAAAATAATTTGAATGTCTAACTTCATGTACAAATACTACTTGATGAAAGGAACCTCCCAGCCAAGTTTCACAGAAATTGGAGTTATTTTGTAGAATTGGCAATTCAAGCGATTTGTGTTTCGGAGGCTTCAGTTAACAACACAGGTGATCATAAAAGTAAAATATTTGGCTAACTACTACAAGTTGACATAAAAAATAGGTAAAAAATATCACAATTACCAATTTTCATGCTTTGCTTCTAAGTATTGAATTTCAGTTGTGACAAAAATTAAATTATCACAGCAAGTCATTTTTTTTGTTTCAGAGGCTTCATGTTAACAATTGTTAAACATTGCAGAAGTAGTTTTTTTGAAAACAACAGTGTTGGGATCATCTAAGCTGTTATTTTCTTGTGTGTATTGAATCAATGAATCTATGCGGCAGATATTGTAGATTTATCACATGTTAATTTTTTCACCCATTTGTTAAGTATGGTGTTTTTTGCATGTGAAGCCTCCGAAACAGGCTTTTTGGGTATCAGTATATTTTTCAAACATTAACCATAATGTCAATTTTTTTTTAATTTATGACATTCTGCACATATCAAGTAATAATTACAATGGAGATATCAGTATGAAACACACCAATTTAGATATGCATAGATGATAATTAATCTTATTGTTGTTTCGGAGGCTTCATTTGTTTCGGAGGCTTCAATTGTTAACGGAAAGTTTGTATTGGGTCCCATTTTCAAACGGTGATATATATCTCCACGATTTAAAAACATGTGACTTGAGGATCTACTTTGCTACATTTTGATAAATAGATTGGATGAGCTCTTTTATTTATATTTGCACAAGCTTGCTGAACAGTTTGTTTCGGAGGCTTCAAAAAGTTAACGGAAAAACGGCTCTTTGAAGTCAAGATTTTATAAAAATTTTAAAAGCTTGCAAATCGACTAATTTTTGTTACCCATTTCAAGTTAAGATAACAACTGTTATGAATCAAGAAGAAGTGAAGAAATAACCAAGAATTATGAATGAAAGCTACACCCACAAAGTTTGTTAACATTTGTTAACGGAAAATGAAGCCTCCGAAACGACAAATATCGAAGTCCGGTTCTCAAAAATACAGGGCTGTTCACAATTAAATCTAATGTGGCAGTGTTTACTGAACATATGACTGTACTTTCAGGATAAGAAAAATTATCCATGAACTAACTGAAGAAAACACAGGGTTTTACAAAAATGTTACTGTTTTTTATAGTTTTTCAAAATGGCAATATTAAGTACATTTAAGCCTGCTAAAACTGAATGCAGTAACTCCCAAAGCTGATTATGCTACCCAAGGTAGCTGCTAACTAGATGACTTATGTGGCCAAAAATCATGGAATTCTGTGGCTTTATTAGAATAATACGGATCAAAATGTTAAAAATCCAAAGTTACACCCTTTACCGTGAAAATGACCATATAACAGTCCTTGGAAGTAAATTATATAAATCTAATGATATATTCTTAAAGTGTATGTAGCAGGAAGGAAAAGCCGACGGTCAATTGAAAATTTTGACCTTTCATATTGAAGATATGGATTTTTTCCCAAAAAGACCTAATTTTTTTTTTGTGTTTTGGGAAAAAAAAATCCATATCTTCAATACGAAAGCTCAAAATTTTCAATTGATCGTCGGCTTTTCATCCCATCTACATACACTTTAAGTATAAATCATCAGATTTATAAAGTTTACTTCAAGTACTGTTAAATATTAAAAATATCAATTTTTAATGATTTGCCATAAAATGTGTATTAAATTGCGAATTTCAAAAAATCAAAATTATTTGATATCAAAATGACATTCTTCGTATTCAGAATGCAATTCGATATGTCTGATGTGCTCTAATGTCCCAAAATAAATACTGTCCAAACGTTCATACCCCAGCCCTTAAGTGAATTGGATGAATTGCTGAATTTTTGGACAATATTCTGATACCAAATTTTTTAATTCAATTGCTGTTGAAAGCGATTTGGAATGGATATTAGAAGCAAAAAATGTGTATCACACTGGCCCATGGAACACTACGACGTGACTTCCGAGGTATTAACCTTCAATCTATGATGTTTTTGTTCATACTCTTAAATGAGAAATGACACATTTCGAGTAAAGTTTCACTAGGGATATAAGAAAAATATGAGCTTCAAATCTGATACCAAATCTCAATTTTGATGGGGGTAAAAAGGAGGGGGTGAGGCTAAAAATCGAACGCAATACTTTTAGGCTTTATCATGGTACATGTGCCTACTTAATCTCAGTGATTGTTGATTTCAGTCAGTAACCATGGAAGCATTTTAAACCGGTGTTATTTCATCATTACTTCCAAGATTTTGTCTTTTTTTTCCAGCCCAACAGTTTAATCTTCAAAGACAAAAAGTTGAACATAGGCCAAGCAATACGTAAACAGCCAACGAGCTTTCCAAAGAATGTTGGTGAGTTCAACAATCGTACGTAACAATGTGGTTTGTATAATTACTAACCAATGAGGTTGAATCAAAGAGTACCGACTCTGACATGTTTGTGTGTTGCTCATGGAGGCCACTTGTACCTCAGGGTTATTTTGCTTTGCGCCTGGCAGACTTAAATTCAAAGTGTGTGGTGGTTTGCGTTTTGTATGTAACATGTGTCAATAATGCATGCTAAGCGTTGCATGTGCAAACTTTTGAATACACAAGCTAAAAGAATTTCAGACTCTTGACGATAGATGCTGGAGGTAACATTAAATGACCTCCATGAGCGACAGACCAAAATGGTGGATTTGCCATAGCGTAAATATGGTTTGATTATGAGTTGGTATTCTTTGATTTTTATATCTTTGTACCTAACCAAAGAGTTTAGACTTGGAGAGCCCAGACTCCAAATATCTGCTTAGCACTGTTGTAAATCTGCTGTATTGGATTGTTACAATGGGGACCAAATAGTGTACTCGGGCAATTATCAATAAGAACCTGAAATCAAACGATAACTGGCTCCTTTTCAGCTTGAGCGTTTACTGAGGCTTGTGACGCTTATCGTGCCTTATCGGTAGTGTCCGAAATAAGGAAAATATGGAGGTTATCCCGAGGATAACTGAAGCATAAATTCTGCTTGTCCTCAATACATTTTGGTTGTCCCCAAAATGTGTCATACTTTTGGAGGTAAAATATAGTGGTTGTCCAGGGGATAAGTATATAGCTCAATATGGTTGTCCCCTGTGATTTTTGGACAAGAGGACAAGAGGATAAGTGCTTATTTCGAACACTGCTTATCGGCATCACATATAACCAGGGACAGGCGATTTGCGCGGAACTTTTTTTCCGCGCAATTGGCTATTTTTTTTCCTATGGGCAGGGATACATGATTTGCACTGAAAAAAGAGTTCGCGCAATTTGCTATTTTTTCCGCACAAATCGCCTGTCCCTGCATATAACACACAGATGCAAACAAGCATGCACATTGAATCAGTACCGGGCGCATGGCTGAATTATCCTGAGGTACACTATTTTGCCCCCTTGAGCAACAAACAAACATGTCAGAGTGTGAACTCTTTCAAGTCTAATCTCACTGTTCCTATTAATCAATTTTGTCCAGCATCAAAAACCTTGTCATTTGAGGATCAAGCAAAATCAATCGGAACTCGGCAATATTTATTTTAAGATATAGCCGAACAAAGGAAGTATTTCCTTTTGTTTACTGTTGTTTTGGAAACTCTTTATTTGCTCATATCTTTTGAACTAGTAACTGGTTGTACAATTTCAATGGGGTTTTCTGCAAAATGCAGCTTTGCAATACGATATGTTTAAGAAACTGAAAATTTAATATTTCCGAGTTCCGTCTGATTTTGCTTGATCGCATCACATATCATGCCTATTAATAAACTAATCACATCTAATTAAGTAATACTGAACAGCATAGCACTACACTAACACAACTTGGTATAAATTTGGGGGATTATGCGGAACAACTCAAATTGCATATATACCAAATCTTATTGCGTGGAGAAGGGAAAAGCGTCGCGGGATTTCACACTGCAAAAATCATTGGGCCCTGCTGGTGACATGTACTGGAAAGTGTTGTTGCAGTCTTATGTTTTGAAACATTTGTTATTATTCTTGGAACTGTTGTGCTGTTTATCAGTGCTTGAATGCTTCTATTAGGCCTTAAAAAAATTGTTTGATTGGCGTAACCCGACCGACCCTAAAAATAGGCCCGACCCTAGACTTTTTTTCTTACATTTTTTTCTTACAAAAAATTGAAATTGATAAAAAAATGTAAAATAAGTTCCGATTTATGCAATTTACAGCTTATAAAAAAAAAAAATTTAAATTGCTGACCGACCTACCCTAATTTTTTTTTTTATGTTACGCCAATCAAACAATTTTTTTTAGGCTTTATGTGATTTCAATGACACATCTGTTATGGTTTCACTAACACGCATAATATGTATGTGACCTAATTCTTGGGAAACAACAGGTGTGTTCAAATGACAGTGAACTTTAAGAGCTTTGAAATTTTTATGAATTTTATGATACCATTAAGGTAGAAGGACCCCTATTAAATGCCATTTTTGACAATTTGTAAAATTTTCCTTAACAGAAAACTACATTTCTTAGCTTTCCTTTGCTTTTTACCCCATTCAAATACAATATTCCGCTCAAAAGTTGAAATTATAAATGTGGCAAGGATTCGCAAAAACCTGAGAACTTTATGAAATTTGTATACTTTTACATGTAATTTTTTTCTTTTGTATTTTATTGTTTTTCAAACTGCGATTTTTAATAAAATCAACTTTTAAAATAAAAGCAGGTTTAGGCTAGTTTTGTTAATTAAAAGTGTATTATTATTACTTTTGGTAAATATTGTATACCTTGAAGTGTTTTTAATCCATTATGAGGTATATTTTATATTTTTGATGACAATTTACACAAAGTAATAATTATTAAATGTTATTTTGCCATTTTTTGCAATTTCTATTTTGGACAATAGTGTAATTTTTGATGCACAATATCTCATTTTTTGTTTATTCCAATTAAAAGCCATTTGGCATAGTTGTTCATTGGATATTCCTGCTTGTCCTGACATTTTAGTTTTTGAATTAATGTTTAGATTTTGTGCTATGACCTCCCGCATACTAATGAGGTGCGAAAAATATGAAATTTGCATATTTTTGAATATTATGCAAATTTGATCAATTAATTTGAAATTTGGAAAATGTCAGGACAAGTAGAATTACTCAATACATCTAAATACCAAGTTTCATGTTGATAGGTGGTATACTTTGGCCAGGAGAGTGCATCAAAAATCGGTCAAAATGGCCACTATTGGCGGCCATTTTGACTACATAATTTGCATAATTTATGCAGAAATAATTTTTTTGTATATAATTTGGTATGTGTTTTCATGTCATCAATGAACATTAAAGAAATACCTTAAAATAAAGATTTTTTGCTGAATAGGGGTCTTTCTACCTTAAACTAAATGTATAATGAACCAAACCAGTCAATTTTTGGTTCAATCTAACTTATGAAGAAATTTGATCAGTTTTGCCATTGAGCAAGCCTGTACGCAGGGGCCGCACCACCCCCCCCCCCTTCCCATTACATACAAAAAGTCACAAAATATCACAATTTGCGAGCATAGCAAGCAACAACAAAATCAGGTTTTTTACGCTTATTTGGTCAAAAAAGGTAAAAATTTTGGGAAGAAAGTCCACTTTTTCAAAATCAGCACCCCCAAAAAATCCTGCATACGACAGCGTTCAAGCTTTGACTTGCGTTTGCCGGACAGAATGGTGGAAACTTAAAGTGAAAGATATCCTACTTAAAGGAACATTTTCTAGGGTGAAATTTTGTGTAGAAACTGAATCTGACATAAAAAATGCATAATTATCAACTTGAAAATTTTCCCCATAGCACTGTACAGGCATATTTCTGCCCAAGTCCCCAAATTGGAGCAAAAATTGGAGCAAAAAAATAAGTCCTTCAAAATGGGGATACTCAGGGCTAAACAAAAAACATGTTGCTCTAGAGGGAGGCATTGGTAAGGGCAACATGTCTTTTGTTTAGCCTCAAACCTCCCAATTTTGAAGGACTTATTTTTTTTTGCAAAATCTGTGACTTTTTTCACGTCCTCAAAATCCTTAGGGGTGGGGGTAGCATTTTGCAAGTTATTTTATTTTCTGTAGATCTAGCTTACTTGTTTGTTATATCACCATTTAGCTAATGAAATACTGAGCAAATAAACACTTAAAGCATCCCTATAGCTCATACCATTGTGGAGATATGGCGTTTTCAAATTGAAAATGATGCGAATATTGTATATTTTTCTAAATCAATTGTCACCCGAACCCTCAAGTTTCTACCCCTGCTACAAAAATAAAGAAATATGTGGATCCCATTCAATGCTTTTAATATCACAATTGTACCCTTGTTACAAAATTAGAATAGAAAATTAGGCACTATTTGATGGTTTTCATGTTCATATACTCACAGGAAATCTGCAAGTCAAAATTTTTGTCACCCCAAAATGGCCATTTTCGGCCAAAATCGGACCAAAAAATGATTTTTTTCTCAAAATCTATAAAAGATAGGGAGTTTTAAGTGCCTAAATCTGAAACTAGATGACATTTTACCCTTGGAAACATATAAACATTCAAGAATTTTGGTTCTTTTCACCCCTAAATACTTTTTTCACACGTGTGTCCGCCAAATGTAAGTCAAATCTTGAACGCTGTCATACGGGCCTGCCATTGAGCAATTATTAAAGGACGAAAAAGTGATCCCACCCAGGAATTGAACCCAGGACCTCTGATTTACGAGACCAGCCCAGCGCCTAAACCACTTGGCCACACGAGGTTCATGATAAAGCAGAGTGAAAATTAAATCTATAAAAGTTCCCTTGAAAAAAGCCACTGTTTTTCATGTCAATCGAAATTTCTCATCTGTTTTGATGGATATCACCCATTATCAGTCCAAGAGAACGCCAAATATGGATCAGGAGTATTACATAATAATACCCTGCTATGACAATAGCTGCACTAGGTTAATCGTATAATCTCCTTATGTGGTTAGCATGGCTGGGCCAGGAAATCCACAAGGTCAGCCAATGTATGTACATGTATTCGGTACATGTGCCATATCTTTACAATGGGTGATAAATTTCTGGTTTGTTTTATTTCAAAACGCAACAGTCGATATTCTAAAGCTTGGTCCAAATCCAAGAGAAGAACCAACTCTAGTAATTTATGTGGTTTCAAATTATATCGGCCGTTGCCTTTTTGATAGAAATGGTGTTTGTTGATGTGCACAGTTTTCCATTAGATCATAACATGCTGTTGTACATCCAAGGTCAAAGGTCTTTTAATCCATATTTGGCGTTGTTCTGGGACTGATTATGACCACACCAATGTTATCTGTGGAAGTGTAGGTTGGAAGACAAGTGTTATAAATCAATTGTGGTCACAGTGTTTACACATGGTATTACAGTAACATCATTTCACCCAGGCATGACCTCAGATATTGATCATTGAAAAGGGGGTCACTGTATGGAGAGAGACTGTGACCTGTTGGAGTGTGGGAAGTAATTGACCTGGATCTCAAGATGTAGGCCAGTAACCTCATCCCATATCATGTATCATGATCATGGATGCGCACTGGGATGTTCCAGTTGAAATCTGTACCCCCCACCCCCCCACACACACACAGGGGTGTAGATTTCAAATGGAGTCACCCATTCAGGTAACTGAAATTCACATATGGGGTGTAAGGATTTCAAGTGGAATAACCTTTTTTTAAACACACTGTTAGTGGCGTTGCAAACAGCGGGGGCATGACAGAGTTCCCTCCTAACAAATAGAAAATTTGGAAGGCAAAGAAAGGCAAAAGGAGAAAAAAAGGAAAAGAATTCACCATGCTCATGGGTCAAAAATGGTGTAAAATCTCAAATACCAGTCCTGACAAAATGATGCACATCAGGAAAATGTGTGTCATTGCCCAATTGAGCTGATGGTTACTTGATTGAATACACTTCCTGCTATATTTTATGGTCTAGATCAATTTAAATTTAAGCGTGTTGTAAAAAAATTAAATGGCCACTGTAGCACTTTGGTGATTCCAAAACCTGTGAAAATTGGCAAAATAAATGTTATTTCATGTAGATGTTGTCACGCTTTAAAACTTTTTTTAAAAATGGCACGACCCAGTATCATTTTCTGAGCTGTGGTGTTGTATAATTCAAGGACCCCAATTGGGCGGGATGTGGCATCCCTGATCCATTTAAAGGCCCATTTAGTGATCCCAGCAAAAGTTTTGATGATTTTTCTGATCCTCGGTATGAGCACATCACTGAATAGGCCTTTAACAATGTCAAAAGATCTGGACCAAGTATGCATGTATGTACATCAATGCTTGATTCCTTCCCATTATGTAATATGAGTGTAAAGTATCATGAACTCCCTGTGCTTGGCTGATGTATTAAGGCTTCAATATGTGGAAACAATATTCACAAATCCATTTTGGGTTATATTCATCACTGATGGTGAAAATAAGAATTCCAGTGTTGTTGGATCCAGCACTATCTCTTTACCATGTAGATTTAAGGCCAAAAAAATTGCATTGCCCTTTTTGACCAACCCTAAAATCTGAAAAAATAAGGTTGCGTTTTTTGTGATTTTTATAGAAAGGGATATAAATGTAAAATTAGATTGGGATCAGGATTGGTCGATCTGTCAATTTTGTGATCAGAGATTGGCAGTGCCGATCTTGGGCTGAATCAGCCAACGCTACTTAGAACACAATGTGAAACGTTGGCAAGATATTCCATGTACATGGTCAATGTTTGCGCTTAAGCTTAAATTATGGGGTCCACTGGGCCCCATAATTTGAAATTTTGTCAAAATATTACATCCAGTATAAAATTCTATGGGGTTCAAATTCCAAAATTGTTCATGTAGCAAGGAATTAATGCATGGGTCACTTTAATACGGTATTGGTTCCGAATTTGGCACCAACAAACTATTATTGGGTACCTTTGCTACCGCAAATTCCAAACTTTTCACAGAGTATATTCAAAATTAACTCTAGAGCTGTTGCATTAGAAATCAACAAATTCTCACAGAAGTCCTGCCAAATATGGCACATCGCAGAGTAAAAAATCTCACATGGCAGAGATGATCGCCACAGCGCCATGAATTTTCAGTCTAGACCTGGAAGTAAGCATTGTAAAGATCGCAAATTTGCAATAAAAATAGATTGTCATACCCTTTTGTTCGCCGAGCCTATCCTTGCATAGCTTTATAAGAAATCAGGATTTAGAATGCTCTCTGCGCTATGGCTATTAGAGTGTTTATTTGTGACATTTTTTTTGAAGTGATCGTGAAAGATTTTGACATCTTCTTACGCTTGAAAATTATGTAGGTTTGCATTTTTTAACCCAAAACTGCTGCGTCCAGGCGAACACAATAATGTTACGTGTTGTTAATATTTAAAGCGTCCCAGTCATCAAAATCGCATTTATGGCGCAGGGACACGCTAAAAGCATGATCCCTGTACATGGTCATGTCAAATTTAGTTCCTATTAAAATAGTGAGATTTGCATCTGTTGGCACCTCATTACATTTGTTCATAATGACCCATGTACATCCCAGTAATCAGATACTATCTTGTCTAGGATGACATAAGGTGTACACACGAGAGTGATATTTGAACTGTGGGTGTGGTGTGTTTTACACAGACCTGTTTCCCGGGCCAGCAGCAAGGATTTATTTTTTTTTTTTTTGGGGGGGTAATGCAGGGGCTAAATAGTGGACCTCAAGAAAGAGCTGATTTTAATATTTTTAGGGCTGAAATTGTTTACTGAACAAAAATCAATTCAGATTAGCATGGGGGTTGGAGCTACAGCTTCAAAATGCTGTTAAGTGCGCCTCTCGACCAACTCTGCGAAATGCCAAATAATCAGATTGTGTTCTAAAAAGAGATTTGATCTTTAAAGTTAAACATAATTAATGTATAGTAATAAGTCTAGGTTTTGTCACCAGTGTTTTTCAAGTTCCTCTAAAAGTAGGGGACAGTGTTCGAAGTAAGCACTTATCCTCTTGTCCTCTTGTCCAAAAATCACTGGGGACAACCATATTGAGCTATGTACTTATCCCCTGGACAACCACAATATTTTACCTCCGAAAGTATGACACATTTTTGGGACAACCAAAATGTATTGAAGACAAGCAGAATTTATGCTTTAGTTATCCTCGAGATAACCTCCATATTTTCCTTATTTCGGACACTGGTAGGGGAAACAAATAAGATCACATACATTTAACATTGGACAGAATCCCAAATTTGTATGCGCTACATTCAAAAATTGTCCCAATAAAACCCTTTTTGGAAGTCAAGACTTTTTTACAAAGTCTCTGTTTAAAAGATACCCGGTATAATAAATAAAGAGCCAGAATGATGCACACATGGAAATTGTTTTCCTCAACCACCAAAACTGGGGAATTTGGCCCCTTCCACAACCAAGAAAGCTGGTTATGCCCCTGGATCAAGGCTCCCGCTGGACGCGAATTCTTGCGTCCAGACGCATTTTTGTATTACTGGACGCAATGTTCAACAAATTTCATCAACCCGTTGCGTCCAGTCGGACGCAAGTTGATTCAGCCCAAAAATGAGTGATTATAAGGCTAGCTTACCAACTTCATCATCAAAAAAATCGCGAAAATTATGTTGACTGATCACTCCTAATTCTCCTAATAAATTCATAACCAATGGACCAATCAGTAAACGAGTTATTGACCTTTCACATTTAACCACTCCCATTTTGCAACACTTCCGGGTCACAATGTCTGAATGAAAATTGGACAATTCTTACGGCAGCGAGATGTGATAAGCTTTCAAACACGAGAGCAAAAATACAACTTTTTAAACTATCGTACATTGTCAGCAAGTTTGCATTCACGTAATTTGTTATTGACAATAATATTTACATAAATCCTTAAAATCTCATCAGGAATCTGAAAGGAAATAGTCAAATCGGGGCTTTGTAAAATTGTATTCCCTGTTGTCCAACACATTAACATACATGTACGGACGCACACACATTTTGTGGGATGCACATTTCCCGACCAGGTTTTACAGTTGTGCGTCCGATCGGACGCAGAGTTTTTGAAGGCTAGCGGGAGCCTTGCCCTGGATGGGGGTGGGGGAAGGCCAGGGGAGGAGTGAGGGGGCGGTTGAATGCCCTCAAATACACAAAGGTACAAAAAATCCCTTCAAAATTCAGTTACCCCCAAATCCTTAAAATTGTGCCCTAAATTGGCACAACTGCACAAGATTACCTCCAAATCATCCGAAAAGTTTTCCCAGAAGTTTCCCAAAACAAAACAAAATGACCCATTTTTTTTCAGCCACTTTTTGACAATTCAGGCCGATTGTCCCCATGTTACAATTCAGGCCGATTGTCCCCCGTGTTTCAAGCCGGATTGGCGCTAATTCACATGACCATGTTTTATTGCATGTTTGTAGATTCCCCAAATTTGGCCTTGACTAAAAAATTTGATGATCTCTTCGGGTAAAGAAGTATAAGTAGACTAAAGCCTGATCTAAAGTTGAGTCTTGATTCTTGAGTCTGTAATTTGGCTACTGTGTTGTATATAATTAAAGTACTACCTATTCAGTTGTTGGCTACAGAGTAACATTCGGTCACATTCTCCATGCGTGCTAATGATGCCCAGATGTAGATGAATGTGAACTGCTCTTCCTCACTTGGCCTAGGGACATAATGAACTGATGTTCAGATGAGAATCTAAGTTATAGCCCCGGGACAGAGTAAAGGATGTTCAGACTGGTGAGAATTCCTGCTGAATTATGGCCCAGGAACATACATGAATATGTTCAGATGGATGAGAATCCTCCGAGTTATACTGAAACTGCAAAGTTTAGTGATGAATCCAACATGGCGCAGAATCGGTTATAAGATGAACTCATAGCGCATCAACATCATTATCCCAAGTTATTCAATTGGTAGGTACTTGAGGGGATGGAGGATGACCTGAAATCTCCTCTACAGTTTGTTCACTCTGAAGTACAAAGTGACAACGCACGCGTATAGTCCCGTATACAGTGTGTTAACAGTGTTTAGTACTGCATCTCTGCTGCAGGTATGTGTGCCTTCGAAGTCGGCACAATGTGTGCGCCCGCATCGGTACTTTGTACTTCAGAGTAGACTGACTGTAGTTGTAGAGGGAGTTGAAATCACCTCTAGTTGTAGAGTTAGTATAAAGACATGCTGAAGCTGAACACTAGTCCATTTGGCTTCCTCAAGAGATTGATGTCAGTACTTTGTCTGAATCGTGTGTGTACAGATGTACCACCTTTGATGGTACGTATATACACCACTTTTTTGAGTTGACACAAGCGATTTAATACTACGTGCACTGGAGAACACACTGACATTTCTCTCTCTCGAAGAAACCAAATAGACTATAACTTCCTGTTAACTCCGACTCAACATCTCAGCCCATGGAGACAATTTAACAGTGGCGCCATCGGAAAATTATTTTCAGGTGAATTCGGGATGGGAAAAATTCAAATTTCTGTTAAATCAGCCTAGCTCTAGGCACTGTGGATGCTCAGTGACGGGACACTGGCCGGTGCTGGTTAATACACGCATGGGCATTGTGCTATTCCAGTTGAAATCCACACACCCTCTATGGAAGCTTCCCATGCCCTTAATCTCCCACACGGAGAGTGAATTTCAAATGGAGTCCCCCATTATCCCATTTGAGAAGTGTTTCCCATGTGTGGGAGATTAAGGTCATGTCTTCCATGAGGTGAATGGGTTCTAAATGGAATAGCCCATAGTCAGACATAGGGGTGTACCTGTACCCCGGGGGTCACTCCCATTGTGGCCTGTACACCATCCATAATAATGAAAACACGTAAAAGGGTAGTTTTTCGTGGCTAAGCAAGATACGCGCGTAACGCGTTTAGGGTGTCAAAAACATGAAATATTGGGGAAAATTGTAGCAAAATTGCAATTGCTAATACGCGGAAATGAAATTTAGGGTATGAAATTTGATGCAAGGAATAAAATCCCTGTTTAGGGTATTGTTTTAGCCAAGGGTTAAATCCTTGTTTAGGGTGCTTTTCAAAAGTTGATTATCGCGGATGGTGTACAGGCCACAATGGGAGTGACCCCCCCAGGACCTGTACCTCCATGAATTAAAATTTGCTTGATTTTATTTGACTTTATTTTTATTTGTGTTTTTAACTCAATAGGTACTAACTACATTTTGTTTTGTTTGCTTCATTAACACCAAAGTTTATTCATGTTTAAAATCATTCACAATGCTGTATCGCTTAATTATTTTACCATGTTAACTTTATTCAGTTCGTATCATTATGAAGCCAGTGTCTTAGCTAGCAGACGGCCGAATCCGTATTTGTCTTTTGGTAAATTCATGTTGCGTGTGATTTATTTTTGAATTAGCGAACAAGGGATCAATGCTTCAGATTATGGGGGTAGCACATCAATTTTTTAATGGTAATGAGTGTGATAAGCAAGCAAAAGAGGGCAGCATACAGGGTTAGCTAACGGTGCAGAGCAGTACGGTCAACAAAGATCATCGTTAAAAAAATTATATGGGGCCCACTATAACTAAAGCGTTGATCTCTTGTTTGCTGATTCAAAAATAATTCATGTGTAACATGAATTTATCAAAAGACGAATACGGATTTGTCTGTCTGCCGAACTCGCAACAATATTAAGAATCGGAATCAATCTTTGCTTGCAAATTTGACCATGCCATGCTAAAACCTTAATTTGACATTCTTTACTTTTGAGTTATGGATAGCTTCAAAACCTAACTGGTGGTTTTGCTGTGTGTTCTATCATTGTGAGCAATAGAAAGCAGACCCAATCACTGCATGGTTCTGCTATGGTGCGGTGGGGGGGGTTAAAGCCATCCTTGAAGGTGCAAAACATGCTCTACGGACGGATGGACTTGGGGTGCATTGGTTAAGATTTTATAATTTTTCATTCTGGAAGTGGTTAAATGACTAAACAAATCACCATAAGCTTGAAAAACCTGAAAATATTTTGGAAACATTTTAAAATTCTGAATAATTTTCATGTAGAACTGGTGTTTTGTATATCATTTTTGTTGCCTTGTAAGTTTTCAAGTTTATTTGTTTATTTTGTTCCAGTGTTTTGTTATTGTTAATTAACCTAGTTTATTGTCTTTTCTTTGTTTTTTTATGTTCCTCTAACCTTTGGCGATGACAACAGATCCCGGTTTGATACCCAATGGTACGGTTCTGCATTCACCCCTAGGGTACAGCTATACCTGTCAGAATGGGATGTTTTATTTCAACCAAAATGAGATGCAAGCGGCTAGCCAAGGTCACTCAGCGATGGCACACCATACGCACACACCCCACCATCAGGTAAGTATGTGTTAAAAATGATGGCGATTTTCAGTTAAAGTTGAATTTTGGTCAAAATGTGACTTGGTCAGAACTGCGACTTTTGGTCAAAAATGCAATTTTGGTCAAAAATGAGCTGCAAGCGGCTAGCCAAGGACACTCGGTGATGGTGCACTATACGCACATTCGCACACACCACATTATCAGGTAATGTGTGTCTGAACAGGATGTTTTGTTTGAACAAAAATGAAATGCCAAGCGGTTCTGGTTAGCCAAGAACGCTTAGCTATGGCACACACCAGAAGTACCCGTGTCTGAATGCCTGTAGAGAAATTTTCTGATTTCTTGACTTAACCAGTTATAATGATTGCTGAAAATCCAGATTTTCAAGGTGTCTAAAAACGATAAAATCAGCAGAGAAAAAGGTTCACAATGAAAAATCCATAATTTTTGAGGGGCTCATTTTGAACTATTCCATAATTTGTTTATATCTTACTGCATTTCAAACTTTGTTCCTGTAACATTAGCAACTGCAATTCCAGTTGATTTCAGGAAACAAACATGGAAATCCAGTCATTTCTTTGATTTAAAATTTACTTCTCTATAGGGGTGTGCACTTACTTTCTGGAATAGCCGATTATCAATTGAAATCATTGTTGGGCTGGATAAAACCTCCTATGTGTTTGTGGGCCCCTGAACATGTTTAAAACAAAACTGTCAACCAGTTACATAAAAGGTTTTGCTTTAAACATGTTCCGGGGCCAATTACACATAGTTTTTCCTGCCAAAGGACGAAATGTTAAATCTAATGTCCATGCATGTTATGTTCTCAGACGCCAGCGTATGCACCTTACACAATTCCAGTAATGATGCCTACAGCAGCAGCGGCAACATCCCATCATCAGTATGTCACAACACAGCAACAGCAACAGCAGCCTCAGCAGTTCACAACTTACCCTCCACCAGTATCGGTATGTATCCTAGAAAGAAAGAATAAATAAATAAAATAATGAAAAATAAATAAATGTGTTTGTAAAAAATCTTCAGATTATATTCAGATTTGGGTGAAATTTTAGGGTAATTTTAGCCTCCAGAAAAAACAAAACAAAAAGAAACCGACCAACTGACCCCACTTAAGGTCCGTCCGTCCGCCGGTAGAACAGGGTTGGGTTTTTTTTCGTTGCCTTTAATTACAGATAGCTGCCAACCACTTTTGGTGGCATGATAGACAAAATTGGGGCAGCTTGGAACCAGACTTCGGTGGGCTAATATTCATTTAGGTGATTCTTTTACAGTACTTTGCAGGCATCGCACAATCAAATTAATTACTTACAAAATATATTCTTATGGTTTGCTATGTATTTTATTTGCAGTCTGCTGCTCCTCAATGGACTCAGCCTCAACCCCAATGGAGGTGGGTGCACCCATCACAGCTAACCAAACCAATTGTAAGTAGACCATTTTCCCTTGGCACTTTTGAACTGAGGCATTTAGCCCTCTCCACACAGGTCTCGACTGCAGACGACTAGTTCTGAATTGTATATTTTCATTACCATATTTGAAATGAGCATGAAAATGCATGTATTGGTTCAGTGGTTCTTAAGATAGTGCTTGATATTTTGAGAAAATGTCTCAAAACTAAATTTTCTCAGAACTTCTTATGTTGAATCCTATGGCCAGCACGCAGAGCATTTGGTTGTGTCAAGTTTCTGATAGATTAACAGAACGGTCCTAATATGGTAAAATTGTGTATCTTGAATTGAGATCAATATACCATTTTTCACCCTTTTGCTATCATCAGTAGACAGCAATGCTTCTTTGCTATCATCAGTTCTCAGTAAAACTTGTTTGCTTGCTTGCTATCTTTGGTACACAACAAAGCTTCTTTGCTATCAGTAGCACTGCAGTAGACAGCAAAGCCTGTTTACTATATTCAGTAGACAGCAATGCTGCTTTTTTATCTTCAGTAGACAGCAATGCTGCTTAGCTATCTTCAGTAGACAGCAATGCTGCTTTGCTGTCTTCAGTAGACAGCTAAGCTTCTTTGCTATCTTCAGTAGACAGCAATGCTGCTTTGTTATCTTTATCTTTGTTATATTCAGTAGACAGCAATGCTGCTTTGCTATCTTCAGTAGACAGCAATGCTGCTTTGCTATCTTCAGTAGACAGCTAAGCTTCTTTGCTATCTTCAGTAGACAGCAATGCTGCTTTGTTATATTCAGTAGACAGCAATGCTGCTTTGCTATCTTCAGTAGACAGCAATGCTGCTTTGCTGTCTTCAGTAGACAGCTAAGCTTCTTTGCTGTCTTCAGTAGACAGCAATGCTGCTTTGTTATACTCAGTAGACAGCAATGCTGCTTTGCTATCTTCAGTAGACAGCAATGCTGCTTTGCTGTCTTCAGTAGACAGCTAAGCTTCTTTGCTATCTTCAGTAGACAGCAATGCTGCTTTGTTATCTTCAGTAGACAGCAATGCTGCTTTGTTATATTCAGTAGCCAGCAAAGCCTCTTTGCTATCTTCAGTAGACAGCAATTTCAAAGCTTCTTTGTTATCTTCAGTAGACAGTAATGCTACTTTGCTATCTTCAGTAGCAGGCTCGATAATTTTTTTTTTAATTGCCCGTTTGGGCAAGCTTTTAGAAGGTCAACTTTTGCTTGCCCGATTATGCCCGAAAGTTTGAGAAAGAAAACCATCAACAAGTTGCAGTATTGCAATAGCTAAAATTGTCTAAAAAATAGCACAGGGTACCGCCACCGCGGTACGACCTAGTTGACTCACTTGAGATGTTCCACTGGCTTTTTCAGAATCAGCCAGATCAGGAGCATCTGCATCTTTCCACTTGTGAATTAAAAATTAATCCATGGTGGAATAATATCTCCAAAGAAATTAATTAACTGTTTATGTTAACATCAGAACAGCATTGTGCACTGATAACATGTTCAGTGTCGTGACCTGATTTTAATTGACAGGGAAAGCCCCTTGTTGCTGATGCTGCCGGCCAATCCCCAATATCTTTTGGTAATTCAATAGTAAGCACAACAAGAAGATCAGATGGGCTGTGAGCCTGTGGCTATAATGTTCTATGCAAATTAGATGACACTCTCCCAGGCCAGGCTTGCGACAGCCGGCAACCGCGTGCGCTGAATAATTCATGAGTCACGTGGTCATATTATACAGTACATACGATATACACTGTAACGTGTTTGGGGTCAGGGAAAAGGCATAGCGTGACAAGGTCATCAGATTGACCTCATTAATAATTAAAGAGTTAACATGTGCTTGTACGGTAACAAATACTGCGATATGCACTGTACATGTTTCGGGGTCATGGAAATACCGATTGACCTCATTAATATTGAAAACATTTTGATCGGGGGATTCCCACGATATGAACAGGTGATATGTACAGTGTAATCATGTACTAGCATGTATGCTTCGAAGAATAGCCTGCGATAAATAACAATTAACAGTCGAAATTAGTGCGGAAATATATTTTGTTTGTTTGTCTGCATTGCTATTAATGTAAGTAAAATATGCAAGTCATAATGCCGTCTTTGCACAATAATTTTGCAATTGCCCGATCGGGCAGAGTGCCTGATGATTTAGCTTGCCCGGCAGTATTTTTAATTGCCCCGGGCAATCAGACAGGCGATTTATCGGAGCCTGTTCAGTAGACAGCAAAGCCTGTTTACTATCTTCATGAGACAGCAAAGCTTCTTTGCTATCTTCAGTAGACAGCAAAGCTTCTTTGCTATCTTCAGTAGATTGCTATCTTCAGAAGACAGCAAAGGTTCTTTGATATCTTCAGTAGACAGTAATACTGCTTTGCTATCTTCAGTAGACGGCAAAGCTTCTTTGTCTCTTTCAGTAGACAGCAATGCTGCTTTGCTATATTCAGTAGACAGTAATGCTGCTTTGCTATCTTCAGTAGACCGCAAAGCTTTGCTATCTTCAGTAGACAGCAAAGCTACTTTATTTGCTTCAGTAGACAGCAATGCTGCTCTTCTGCTGTCTTCAGAAGACTGCAAAGCTTATTTACTGTTTTCAATAGATCGCAAAGCCTGTTTGAAACTGTCTTCAGTAGACAGTAATGCTGCTTTACTATATTCAGTAGACAGCAAAGCTGCTTTGCTATCTTCAGTAGGCAGCAGAGCTTCTTTGCTATCTTTAGACAGCAAAGCTTTGCTACCTTCAGTAGCCAGCAAAGCATCTTCGCTATCTTCAGTCTTCAGTAGACAGTAATGCTGCTTTGCTATCTTCAGTAGACAGCAAAGCCTGTTTACTATCTTCATGAGACAGTCTTTGCTATCTTCAGTAGACAGTAATGCTGCTTTGCTACGACTTCAGTAGACAGCAAAGCTTCTTTGTCTCTTTCAGTAGACAGCAATGCTGCTTTGCTATATTCAGTAGACAGCAAAGCTTTGCTGTCTTCAGTAGACAGCAAAGCTTTGCTATCTTCAGTACACAGCAAAGCTGCTTTATTTCAGTAGGCAGGAATGCTGCTTTGCTATCTTTAGTAGACATCAGTGCTGCTCTGCTGTCTTCAGAAGACTGCAAAGCTTGTTTACTGTCTTCAATAGATCGCAAAACTTGTTTGCTATCAGTAGAGAGCAATGCTGTTTGCAGTTTGCTGTGTGAATGCATGAATTGTCAATTATTTATAGAGCAGCTATTGCTTGGCCTTTTTGCACTATTACTCTTGATATTATGTTGATTGAACATTTTAATAGTGCAATTTTTTCTCATGAACTGGCCTTACTTTTGCCCAGACTGCAGGATCCGTCAACGGAGGCCAACTCGTATCTCCCATCTACGCAGCAGCACCATCACCAGCAGCAGCAGCTGCAGCAGCACATGCATCAGCAGCAGCAGCAGCAGCCGGCGATGGTATGGTATATGCCTCCCCAAACATATACCAGTCACCAGAAGCAATTGAAGCCGTTCCTATGATCGAACCCGCACCGGCAGAGGTAAGAGGGTTGACAAGATATATGTAGCCATGGGCAGGCCTAGAAATTTTCATAGGCACTAATTGTCAAGGCTAGTAATCAAAGGTTATGATTTATGATACAATTGACAGTTTTAGACCCAAATATGTGGGTTTCTGCTGTTGACGACAAGTGTACCTAATCTGCCTATTATAATATTTTGCAGCAAACCTTTGACGAGAGTGTATTTTAAGCGTTCATCGCTTATTTACTGCGTTGAAACGCATGTGTCTCTGATTGCTGCTGAGGCAATCTGCTGTTACCGAGCAGAAATTTATGAATGAAATTTGTGCCTTTCACGTTGTTAGCTCTGACTTAGCAACATCACGGTAGTACGGCGCTCGTCAAAGGTTTAGTGCAAAATATTATCGTGTTGCACATGGTAGTGACAATATACAATATTTTACAATCTTTAGCAGGGATGTGAGAGTTCCGTGTTTTCACGAATTTCCGCGTTTTTAGCATGCCTGCGTCGCGTTTTTATTTTTCCCAAACTAAAAATGTGCAATGAAATATAGCTTTTAATCTTCTAATATTTATGATCAAATACGCAAAAATATGGATGGTAGTAGGTAAGCTTTCTATGCGTGCTTCGAACACACTAATGGATACTTGTTTTTTTCCGCGTTTTTTGGAAAGCTCCACTCAGACCCCTGCTTTAGGCAATTCTGGAACATAAATATTTTCCACCACCATTGCATTTTGTTGCATGTTGAATTATGTTTCGTTAAATCTTTTGTTTTGTTTCAATGTATGATTTTTGTTTCTTTGATTTTGTGTATGGATTTTCAGTATATCCCCCCTATACTTTGTATACACCAGGCACAAAAAGAAACTCGTCAGGTATATTCATCCTTGCTGTTCAATAACTTGATAGTTTTGGATTATTCTGAAATATATATTTTGTTAATTGGACTTTGCTTTCTCATTTGACACCCTGTTTGTGAAAAACGAACAAGAATTGACCAAGATATGCGCCTCCAAAGCCTCAAACCCCAAAATCAGAAGTTGCATTTTCAACGATTTTCAATGGGAACGCATCGTTGTATTGCACACAAGCACCACGGGCCAATCAATAAAGCACACAGTGTAGCAGGCACAATTGAATCGTTAAAATTGCAACTTTTCATTTTGGGGTTTGAGAGTTTGAGGCGATATCTTGGTCAATTCTTGCTCAATGTTCACGAACAGGGTGTCAAATGAGAAAGAAAAGTCTAATTAACAAAATGTATATTTCAGAATAATCCAAAATTATCAAGTTATTGAACAGCAAGGATGAATATAACTGACAGTTTTTTTGTGCCTGGTGTATTTGGTTGTTTATTATTGGTGGCATATTATTGTCATGTTAATTTTATTGTGAAAATAAAGGTTTCCAGATAAAAACAACACAAAAAGAAACTAATCATCAAATTTGTTAAAATGATTTTGTAATAACAAAATATATATGTGTGGCATGTGCATGAACTGATTACTGTATATATAATGCTTCAACCTAGGAGTACAAACCAAATCTGTGGCTTCGGGGGTCGATGCTTTGTGTCACAAGTACTGCGTGTTAAAAAATGTGACGCATGAAGAGCGTGGTGCGCTCGGCAAGTGCAAATTGCGCAGCAGTTGGCATGCGCCAAAGAAGCATTTACACACAGATTGAACTGATATAATTATTCTCATGCCTCCAGTTTCACAGGTCTATTTACTTTGTACTTCTGAGTTGACGGACTATAGTGGGATATTTTCGCTGGGTTAATTTTACAAAGCGCAAAAATTTCCTGCTATACAGATTATTGTTTTTAGTGCATTATTATAGGGTTGCCAAAAACATTTAAGCAGGTCAGATAATCAAAAAGTCACCAAATTTTTCTCTTAACCGTTGGTTTCTATGGGACGGAAATTACTGAAGTCATGCTAGCCAATGTTGAAAAAATGTGTCGGTGGGGAAAATGTTTCAGTGGTCAAAAAATAAAATAAAATACCTGATGTTTTTGTGATTGCATCATGGTCACCATGGAAGCAGGCAAAAATTTTTAGAAGCTAGCATGATTTACAAGTTGGAAAAAAAGTTGTTCCTGTTGACTGCAGAATTTCAAAACTGATTTTCAGTAATTTTGGCTATAAAAATCTGGCTTTAAAAAGCTATACATCACTGTTTACATCTTAACTCTTCAAACTCACAATTGTTGTTATTTACAGATGAGGCTGTTCCAGTTGAAATCTATCACCCCCTATGGAAGACATGACCTTAATCTTTCACACAGTGTGATTTTCAAATGGGGCTACCTGAGTGGGTGACTCCATTTGAAATCTACACTCCCTGTGTGTGAGATTAAGGTCAAGTCATCCATAGGGGGGTGTATGGATTTCAACTGGAATAACCATTGAATGTCAAGTTGTTATTGTTTGCCTGTTTGTTTGTCTTGTTTCTTAGGCTAATGGAATACTGTTGTATGTCATTTCTCATTCACCTATTTTAGTATTTGGTAGTTTTCATTTTAGATTGCTTGAGTTCCAACCTTGTTATATCAGTCCACTTCATTTCATTCCATTAATTCCATTTTATCATTTATTACCCACAATGCACTGCACTGGTGTTGGTTATTTGGTGATTACGGTTGAATTTTGATTTTAGACCATAAATGCTTTAGCCTTTTTCAAAGTTTAAGCAACCTAATTTTCATAAAATAGAATAATCTTGGAGTAAACACACAAAGTGCATGACAGGTATTCTGATGAGTAGGTTAACACAGTCAACATGTATGCAAGGGGAGGGGGGTATGCAAGGGGAGGGGGCATGGTCAAATTACAATACATAGGGCAGCCTGCCACAGGCCTAGAAATCAGCGGCAGTGCGGGCAAGAGAATTTTGCGACAACTGTGCCATCCTTTCAGTAATCGGGCCTGGAAATCACCTTTTGTACCTTTGTATTCATTTTGCGACCTGGTATTTCCTTTGTGATATCGTTGTGACGAAGTTGCGATGCGTAATCAGTCAATCAGATTACTGGTCTGTTGCTATGATAGTGGGACAATTGATTTAGCCAATCGGGATCCTGCTTCAGTATTATGCTGTCTGCACGTTGTTAATAATATGTTTCCGAACATATTCAAAAGGGCAGAATGTTTTTACCAGTGCAGAAAATTGTGGGAAAGTAAAGAGAATTTGGTGTGAAAAATATGCTGTCACAGTGTGGCTGTTTACTTCCTCCCTTGTTAAGGACCCATCTTTATATTCCCTCTAGTTCAGTCAGCATTGGTTATACCCCGGCACTACTGGGCTATTCCAGTTGAATTCCTTACACCCTTTATGGAAGACATAACCTTAATATCCCACACAGGGAGTGTGAATTTCAAGTGGGGTTACCTGAATGGGTGTCGGACTCCATTTGAAAACTACACCCCCTGTTTAGGAGATTAAAGTCATGGCTTCCATACAGGGGGTATGGATTTCAACTAGAATATAGCTTTTTTTTAGAAACCTTCCTTCATTGTTTTGAATTCTTGTGTGGCAGTTGTGTTTATAAAGCATGCTGTGGAAGTTGTTTTAGTTTAGTTTGGATCCATTGGAAGTTGTTTTATGTTAATTTTTAGCCATTTGGCTGCAGAAAAAAAAAGTGTTAATTGATTTTTCAAATTTCCCTTTCCTTTCTAAACCTGGCGAGGGAAAATATTTGTCATCCAGACAATTTTTTAATTAATTGCATGCCATATTTTAATGATATATTTAAAAAAAATTGTTATTACTTTTTTAAATTTTAAATAAGAAAAGGAAATTTAGAAGTCTGGTAAAAAAAGAAAAGTCCCTTTTTCCAAACTAATGTCATGCTATTAGCATTTTAAACTGTTTGCAGGTTTCATAATATCTTGCCATCTCATAATTATCAACTTTTCTTTTATTTGATAGTTTTTACCATCATTCATCATCACATAACTTTATTCATCATGAATTTCATGCTAAGTTTACTCCTTTTTGAAGCAATCCCAAAAACCATCAATGCCTTAGATCTTAAAATGACAACCAGGGAATGTTTCATGCTACAGTTATTTCCCCTTCAAAGCAAGCAATCCCAAAAAACCATGACAAACCCATAGATCTGAGAGTGACAACGAGGGCATTTCAGTTCTAATAAAATATTCAATTACATCAAGCAGGTAATGAGAAAACCCATAATGACCTATTCCATTAGTCTATAACTCTAACCATGTTCTGTGCCTCTGTGTTGCATGCACCCCTTTGCATCTTACAGAGGTACACATTTTCTTCTCCCCCTCTCCCCCCTCCTCTGACCAGGGTGCAGTGATTGCAGCCACCACAGATCAAGTACAAGTCAGCATGGCCCAGCCACCACCACCAATCCCTCCACAGTTTCAAGCCCCTCCACCGATACAGCTTCAACCTCCGCCACCGGGGATCATGCGCCCGTATTACACCACGGCCGATTTTGCGTACACGGATCCAGCGGCCTTTCACGCTTTGATGCAACCCAGAGCTGCCGCTCCTCCGCTTCACGGAAAGTTTCCGGCTAAGCGTCCCATCAAGATGCATCGTCACGACCGGGCTCCGAAAGCGTTTCGCACTGGTATGGATGGCATGGCGTACGCTGTTAATCCGCATGATGACGTGTCTAGCGGGGAAAATTAAAGACAAGTATTTTGTGGAGGTCATGGTGGTGCGGATACCTTGATCTGTCGTCTCATCTACCTACAAATCATTATTAACCCCCTGAGCACTACCTGCCGATCTAACATTCTCTCTGATTGGTCAATTACATGATATCTTCATTTTAATCACCAATCAGTATGGAGTTTTGAAAATAATTCACCCCAAAAGTTTTTGGGTGGTGAAATTATTTTAACAATGTTGCTGATTGGTCCAATTGATAATGAAAACTTCTTTTTGACCAATCGGCAGGTAGTTCTCATAGGGATAACAGGAAAACTTGGTGCCATTTATGTTTAATTTGTTACATAGACTATTCTTATTATAGGAATGTAGATTCATATCCGATAGTTAGGGAAACAAATCGAAGGTTCAATGACGTCCTATAAACGAAAGTGCTTTTGTTAGGAGGCTGACTCCTTCCCTCCCTCCCCCTGAAACGTAAGTGTGAAATGTTGACAATTTCTACCGAAATATCAACTTGAATCGATGTTTTAACTAGTTTTTTACAAACGTAATCAGACTTTTTTACCTGTTCCACCTACCTTCTATGGGGTGCATCAAACACCTCCTATGTCAACCAATTTTCATATTACTTGGTCAAACTGTGCCACTTGTCAAAATAATAATCTCCACCAAATTCCAATTCAATCGGATGTCGTCTTCTCGGTCTTCTGGGAGCTTAAAGTTTGGACAGGATCTTTGCAGCAAATATCACAATTACACATGAGGCAGCTTTTTATCTTTACATTATTTGCACATAAAAATCATGGCTCCTGCATGCATTTTACATCTAATTACACTTAAAAGAGGGGAAGTGGAATGTTTTATGGTTTCAATCATATTTTTAGTGATTGACAAGTATCTGCATGCTTACTTTTAACCGGAAACACAGGCGCTGCATGTGACTATTATAAACACATAACGACAAGTGTTTAGGACCGACACAAACTGGCTGTGTAGGAGACGTACTAGATCATTACTTCAGAAGGGGGTGAGCCAGGGTGTTTCAAGCACCGATTGAATCTCAACCTGCACGGAGGATGCAAAAGGTACGCAATTTCCGAGAACGGTGGATATAGTGTGGGCGGATGTGTTGGTTCGTGAAACACATGGCATGTGCCCACTAACAGGTACAAACTTGTATAAAGTTGTACAAGAATTTATGGGAAGCTACTCAAACCGTCAACTTCATTGCAGTATAGCAGCCCAATTAAACGAGTGACTCCGGCCAATAAACACGGAATTGGCTTCTGCTCAGGCAAAGTAATATTGGTTGACCAGTTTTCTGTCAAAAGGATCACTTTTGAAATTTGAAGAAGGAAACAAAATAATATTTTGTGTGAGATACCAGCACCAGCTGCAACAACTTGTACATCAAAATGGCTCATATCGTCGAAGATCTCGCTTCTTTAAATGTACAGCGACGTAACCAGTGATGTAGAATTGAAGATGGCGGATGGAATTCTGCATTGTCACAAGTCTGTTTTGGCAACGTGTAGTAAACACTTTGAGGCAATGTTCTCTGATGAGTGTAATTATTCTCTTTAAGTGTAATTATATGCAAAATGCATGTGGGAGCCATGATTTTATGTGTAAATAATGGAAAGATAAAAAGCTGCCTCATGCGTATTATGAAATTTGCTGCAAAGATCCCGCCCAAACTTTGAGCTCCCTGTGGAGTCGGCGTGGACCCAGAAGACGACATCCAATTTAATTGGTATTTGGTGGAGACTATTACTTTGGCAAGTGGCACAGTTTGACCAAGTACCAAGAAAATCGGTTGACATGGGGGGCGTTTGATGCACCCTACCCCCTAGTGAAAGGACTTTGGTTTATAGGACACTCATCGATCAGTATTTGGTTAGCTGCAATGTTTTTATCTGAGAGGCAGATATGTTGAGTCAATCTGCTTCCTAAGTTAAAGGCAGTATCTGATGATAATTGATAAATCAGATACAGTATTTTTACGTGGAACAGCAGAAATGGGCTATTCCATTTAAAATCCACACTACCCATGTGGAAGATTTTGGAAATATCTGTCACAGGGGGAGTATGAATTTCAAATGGAATGAGCGCATTAGGCAGCTCCATTTGAATTTCATACACCCTCTGAGAAAGATTCAACCTGAATCTTCCCCTGAGGGGGAGTGAGTTTCAAATGGAGCTGCTAATAAGCTCAATTCCATTTAATATTCATACTCACCCTGTGAAAGATGTTTCCAAAATCTTCCACAGGGGTAGTGTGGATTTTAAATGGAACAGCCCAAAAAGCTCTGCTTATTTAGTAAGCAAATTTCAAGCTTGCAGGTGCAGGATGCCAGCACAGCAGATAGCATGAGTAAGAATTGTCTCACCTGGTGCCTTGTGCTTCCATGTGAATCTCTACTTTGCTTCCTCGAGATGGTGACGCAAGCACTTTGTCGCAGTTTTTGTACAGCTTTTGATCGTGCATGTAAACATGCTAATCTTTGAGTCAAGATAATACTATGCATACTAGAGCACTATAACGTCACTGTCTGGGGGAAGCCAAGTGGACTGTAGGCACCTATTTTTTATAAGTTCAGTACTTCTATGCAAAATGTAAATAATGTAGATAGATACATTTGAAAACTTGGAACAGTACGTACAGTACTGATTAAAAGGTCTTCGATATATTTTTTGTGCGGAACATGCGGGCAATTGTTTTGTGTGTCAGTTGCACGTGTCAGTTGCACACGCCAGTACACGCAAAGTTCACTTTGTCAAGTGATGCCATTTGCACCATATTGGGTGTCTTAACAGAGGAGATATGTGAATTAATGTAGAAGTAGCGCCCGTACATGTAGTTTAGGCATTTGCCAGGCTCGCAAACACATGGACCTGCATGTTCATGGTATTAGCATGGCAATAAAAATCCTCGCATGCCAATGAGTGTCAATTTTAGTTGCCTCACATGTCAATGTCATAAAAGTCAAAGACCTTTGATCAGTACTATGCATTTTATAAGTAAAAAACAGATTAAGACCACGTCTCCGAAAGGTGCGCTCCTGGTGAGCTCATTCTGATAGAATTTTAGTCTAGTTTGTGGATTTTTAATGGTACATAAACTATGGTGCTGACGTTTTAGTGACCAGACCACATACTAGGCAAAGGTGACTTCAAATCTTGTGGTGTCATTTGGCTATTCCAATTGACATTCTTATACCCCCGTATGGAAAACATGACCTTAATCTCCCACACAGGGAGTGTATATTTCAAATGGAGTCACTCATTCAGGTAACCCCGTTTAAAATTCACACTCTCTGTGTGGAAGATTAAGGTCATGTCTTCCATAGGGGTGTATGGATTTCATCTGGAATAGCACAATTTTCATTTGGCTAAATATTGAATCATAGAAATAAAGAAGGAGAATTTGGACTCATCTTCATTCAGGCATGGGGGAATATTTGAGGGTATTTGTGTTTTGCAATATAATCGGAATAAATCGTATACTGTAAGTGCAATTTGAAAGCGTGCATTTGGTTGTAATGAAGTAAGGAGTGACACAATTGTATTTTTTACACACAACCTTGCATGTAATAATATTGTAAGGTCATCATTTGAAATCATTTTAACAGCAAAACATTACGATGCACTCTACGCGGGAGTAGGGTATATTGTCAAAGTCCAGAGTGGTTAGTGCTATCCAGACAATAATTTACATGTTATGTATATTGTACTGCTTTTAACCAAATGTATTGATAACAGGGGTATGTCTACGTGGAGGATGCATGCACCCAGGGTGTTTATGCAAAATTAAGCTATTCTTGACTTTATATGGTGTCACTCCACTCCGGGGTCCCCCAGTCGTGGGTATGCTATAGTGGAGAGTATGGGGTTGAAACTTACATATGGTGTCACTCCACTCCGGGGGTCCCCCAGTCGTGGGTACGCTAGGAGTGAAAAGTATGGGATTGAAACTTATAGGACATGTGAGTATTTGAAGTTGCCTTTGCCAAGTCACAACAAATGAGTCGTAGATTATTATTATCGTGGTGAGATCCGGCCAGCCCTGTGTGCTTGCTTTGTAGGTAGATTTGATACTCTGTCGTGTGATTGCAAGGAAGTCTTATGTGCAAGGCTGTCTCATGTGAGATTTTGAATCCAATAGCTTAACAAAAAAATGTTAATCTCCTTACGGTATTGAGTTTGAGATTGTTCGTCACATGATCAAAGTTGCTAAAAGGTAGCTATTGCACATATAACTTTCTTGACTCACATGACGACTTGTAAATACAGATTATCGTGTGTGCTTGTAAAAAAAATATCAAAAACTAAGTAAAAGATAATCAAACTCTAATAAGCTGTATATATTGTGATCCGTACATCAGGAAAAGAAGTAGCTAGTCGTATACTTATTGTAAAAGGGGTTTTGTAAAGAGGATTTCTTTGATAACGTGGCGAATACTTTTATACAAACTTATACAGGAAATATATATTTTATTTATAAATGTTGGGTGGGTGTCTCTTTTTGACGTTTATAGCGGTAGGGATAAGTTTATATGCTTTTTTTTACCAACCACATTGATATCATTGGAACTCGAAATGTTTTTATTATGTACTGTGAAGTCGTTAAACTTTTTCTTTTTTCCTTTTTTTTTCTAGGTATAAATATATTTTTGACTAAGGCATGGCAAGGGGCAAATAGGCTGTCATTTATTTGGCCAGCCTTATTTTACTCAACTCATTTTGGAAAATGTGGACATACTTTTGCCTGATTCATGGCAGGAAAATTTATAAATATTTCCTTAAAGCTCTGAGTAAAAGTATAATGCAGTTGTCAATAGTATGACACGCTACAGGACCCCGGGGCAATTTACCGGCACGATACTCTGAAAATTCGCCTAAGGCCTGGAAAAAAAGATTTGGTAGGTACATGTAGAACACAAATTTTGTTTTGTGGAAAAATTTTGTATCCGTTCTAAACCAACAAAATTGTGATAGGTTGGGGGAAAATAAAACCTGCCTGGATGATTTTCTGCTATTAACATGTAAATTCATGTATACATTTAAAATTATCACTTAGGGAAAAGAAAACAACACTAAAGAAACCAAAATGTTAATGTATTGTTATTGTTTCCTGTAACCTGACTGACAGTGCAAAAATGTGCAGACCATACAAATTTGATCAACTTTTAATTTTTTCCCTTTTTTTTCTTCGAAAAGTTGATAAATTTTTTAAGTCGGCACGTTTTTACATGGTCGGTCGGGTTACAGGAAACGACATTATTTTAGCTAGGCCTATTAGTGCACAGGAGTTCCTTTGCCTTTTGGTAAATTTCACAAACAAATAGAGAGCTCCCTCTATAAATCCCAACAAGAATAACGACTTGGGTCTGTGCCCTTATTTGCCGGTGGGATTATTACGGGAGGCACTCTTAGTTTGTGTCTAAAATTATAGTTATGTCAGGAGAGCCCATCAGGCGAATCTTTTCGGTATTGATGCAGGTTGGTCAGCAGTCACACCTGTATCTATGGCCATCATCATCAATCATGGACAGAAGTAGTTTGTCATTTTCAAACAAAAAATATATGTCACGATTGATTTTCGTCAATTGTGCATCATAGTTTTGAGGTAGTTGTGCGTCATGACAAATGACGCATAATTCCCGGGGTCCTATAGTGCGTGATAAAGGGTCAGCTGCATAAAGCTGTATCATATATGCTGCAATAAAATATATGGGTATTGCTAAAAACAAAAGTTGTCAAGTTCACTAAAGTTACAAGACAAAACAAGTATTAAGAAAAAGATGCACAAGTAAACTTTATTATATTTTATTTTCAGATGATGATTATTTATGTTCCTGTTTGTGTGATCAAATTTGTGCAATCATAGTTTATTGTTGTGATAGATCAGCTGTAATGTAAAAGTTAAGGTTTTGTAACCGAGTACATTTTTGTGATATATATTGATGTTTTGTTTAATCTCCTGTGTGAGTTGACGGGTAAGGCAGGGGTGCATGTCGAATAGTCAAAAATAATTTTGAGAAAATTCCCTAACGGCTTGATGGGAGTAACATTTCAATTTGAGTTTTGAAAAACCATGTTTCAGAAATATTTTGCCAAAAAGAGGATGTGTAATTGCAAATTAGCAGGTTTTTTTTGTATTGCAATTTCTTCACACTCAATTCACTTATTTATATTTAATTTGCCTAATCGTTAGACAAGGAAGATAATAGATCTATTACAGTGTGTACTGTATGATAAATACATGGGCTGTTCCTGTTTAAATATATACACCCTCAAAATGGAAGACACAACCTTTATCTCCCACACAGTGTAAATTTTGAATGGTGTTACCTGAATGGATGATCCCATTTAAAATCATCACTCCCTGTGCTATGTGTCTTCCTTATAAGGATTGTATGGATTTCAACTGGAATAACCCAGTGTATGTATATGTTATGTGTGATATAGTGGAATATCATACGGTGTAAGTTAAAGATTTTATTTCATAATTACCAAGCTTCTTTTCCTTAGTACATGTATATACTGGAAGCAGCATTGGGCTAGTCCATTTAAAATCCTCACTACCCCTGTGGAAGATTTTGGAAATACCTTCCACAGAGGGAGTATGCATTTCAAATGGAATAAACACATAAGGCAGCTCCATTTGAAACTCATTCACGCTTTATTCAGGTTGAATCTTTCGCAGAGGGTGTATGAAATTCAAATGGAGCTGCCTGTTGTGTTCATTCCATTTGAAGTGCATACTCCCTCTGTGGAAGATATTTCAAAAATCTTCCACAGGGGTAGTGTGGATTTGAAATGGAATAGCCCATTACACCCTTTTAAAGAACCATAACATTGTAAAGTTGATGACCAACAGTCCCTGCACCAGACACATTTGACTTTCATTAGGCCTAATTACATTAAATTTTACTTGAATAAACGAATCATTAATGCTGTTAAGCAGTGTGTAAAATAAGGCAGACCCTCGAGCCAAAAAAGCTAGTGAAAATTACTGCTGACCTGCAAATAGACTACTTGTGAAAATTTGTCTGCAAGGTAAGCAATTTATGGACTCAATGCTAGCATCCAGTCTTCCGGGCTCATTGCTGACTTCAACATCAATCCTAGGCATTACCTGCTGTTGTATGCAAGTAGCTAAAAATAGTCTGGTTTAAAGTTAGTCTCTTCAACACATGGCACCATTTGAAGTTCGAGCCTGTGGAGATTGAGCTTGTCTATTTCAAACTCAAAAAGGACCACAATGGCCCGTGAAGAGACTGGCTTCTTTTTTACACACTGTTGCTAATGCTGGTTTCATACTTATGTCGCTTGCCTCTGTGCGGCGTAATGCTTCATCATGCCTCATGTACTTTTCTGCAAGCGGAGCGGCACACCGCAGAGTGGCAGCGGCATTACTATTAAAGCCAATGTTGCTGCTCCGCATCGAAAAAAATTGTTTTTGTTCTCGTACATCAGAGTGGCGTTGCACCGAGTGGATTTGAATTCAACTCCTAGCGATCTGCTGCTTTGGGCAAAGTGGTGGCTTGTTGCTGGTCACCGCTAGCGTTTCTGGTGCAACTGAGCAGTGAAACAAAATCAGCGGCAGGAGAGTATGAAACCAGCATAAGTATGGCTTAAATAAGAGAGAAGGATAGTTAAATCCAACAAATGAGTTGCATTTGAAACATAAGACAAAAGCTGTCAAACAAAATTAACAAGCCGTTGGTTGAAACGCAAGATAAAGAATCTGAGAATGTGCTTACATATTGACCTATGCCAAAGGGAAGACAGCCTCCTTCCTCGTTTTATACCAAAGTATGACCAGTCGCAATGTAGGCATCCCCATAAGATACATGGAAAACAAAAATCTGGTAACAGAATGCATCAATATATCTTGAAAATAGGGTGTAGATTAAAAAACAAGCCCTTCTGTGAAAATTTTTACCCCGGTGCAAGGGTAATGGTTTCAAACAACCAATACAATATGTTTTAAAATTTGTATTGACTGAACATAATCTTGCCTTTAAATGTGCCTTCAACACTGCCAGAATTGAAAACAAATTTATAATTTCATCAATAATATTGTAACTTTTATACTATATTTGTAATGATATTTAAGTTGAACCTTCGTATTCAGATGCCCAAGTTGTCTTCCGTTGATTTTGGATAAATTAATTTGAATTTTTTTAGTAAGAAAGGGAACTTTTTTGTCGTAATTGATCATCACAGAATCAAATTTTTGAAGTCTTGGAATTTCTTTTTTAAGTATTAACAAGTCGAGAATATCTAGCCACTTTTTTAATGTTACCTACAAAGATTTTTTTTACCAATTAGTTGATAAAACTAATATAAATGTGATTATGGAACCAATCAGGTGTGTCAAAATGACTTACGTCAAAATAAAAACTATTTTGTATCGGATGTAGACTAAAGTAACTTTTTATAAACCTATTTAGAGAAAATATCAAAGCCAAAAAGAGATGTGTAGAATTTACCATCGTCAGTGATTATCACAGAAAGAGCTAGCTTAACTTAACTTAAAATAAAAGATATTTTTAAGGACTTATTTAACAAAAAGAAATCTTACATTGATGATTGTTAATTAAAAGGCCCATTTTTTGGTGAATTATGGTTTTTCTCTCTCACCAATGTTCACTATTCGTCTTGGTTTTTTGGTCGTTCCGCAGCAAAATAATGATGCACCCTTTTCTCATTCATAAAAACGATTCTCTGTTGTGTTGTTTTGTGTTAAATACATATGGTTGAGTATTGAAACTTTAATTTTCAAGAATGAGGGTTGGATTTTGACAAAAATAAGTAATATAGGGAGTTGGACTGTGATTAGCAGTTGTTGTTATTGTTAAACAGTTATTGTTAAGGTGATTGAAAGTAATGTGGTTTTTATATAGTATATGCCTAGGGTTTGTATTTGCAGCATATTTAACCCCCTGAGCACTACCTGCTGATCTAACATTGCCTCTGATTGGTCAATTACGTGATATCTTCACTTTAATCACCAATCAGAATGGAGCTTTGCAAATAATTTGACCCAATCTTTTTGCATGGTGAAATTATTCTAACAATTTTGCTGATTGGTCCAATCAATAATGAAAACTTCTTTTTGGCCAATCGGCAGGTAGTTCTCATGGGGTTAAAGAATGTTTTCTTGCCAAATGTTGTCTGAAATGTTTTGTATTACTAGATTGTTAAGATACTCATAGCAGAGAGTAAATTATTCTTAAAATTTGTATTACCATATTGTCTGTAATAAATGCCCCCGCTACACTTCGATATTTAAATGAAAAAGTGACCGAAATGTAAAAATTTCAATGCCCTATGATGTGATTAAGGTTATTAATTATTTTAAACTGTGATTTGGTAGTTCACAGCATCTTACTTAATGGTAGTGAGCTTTGGCAAAAACTGCATTGCTCAATTCATAGCGAGTGTGTAGAAGAATTAAAATATCACAGATATACTTTTATAGGTGCTGCGGTTCTTGAGTTACGTTGTAAAGAGGGCTGAAACAACAACACTTTTGTAAAACGTACATAACTCATTAACAACAATAAATTAAGCAAGTTTGAAAAGTATACGATTTGTAGAATGAACCTTTGCAAAATATCAAGGTGTTATTTTTCAATAATATATTGATCTAGATAATGAAAATCGATTTTTAGGCTGCTTCGACCAACAATACTTCGTCTACCCTTAAGCTTAAAGCTTGCATAAGTGCTGGCTTTCACAATCACTAAATTTCATGGTCAAAACCTATTCTAACTTCCATCTAGTTCATTGCCCAATTATGGTAGAATTTTTGCTTAAAATGCACTTACAGGTGTAATTCTGTCGTATTTACTGTGATAGCATCCGCATACGCGGGTGCTGCCTTATAGGATTTGAGCCCGAAAACGAACTGAAGTGGATAATACTTTTGATCTTTATCCAGATTTTAAAACATTTTTTTTTTGTTGAAAATTTGCTTTCATTAAATGACTCCATTTCGAAAAATTGTGCACCCACGGGGCAGGTGTTTATTACAGACAATACGGTATATGTAATTACCAATGGAATTATATTCATTGCATCAGTATTCATTGCCCATTTCTGCCTTCTAACACATCATATTCAAAATGTTTTCTGTAATATTATATAAACTAAAAGTGGGGATTGCTTTAAACTGAAATATATGACAACTTGTTATTAAGGGTCTCCTTATAAATCAAATGCTGCAATCAAATTTAGCAATATTGTTAATATACCTGCAAAAGTGGAAATGTTTTGCGTTTTTCTGGTCCAAGCTGTTACTGCAAAAATAAAAATACTGCAATATATTCCCTTTTTATGTGTTAATAGAATGACCTTAATATCACAAGTTGAAAAACAAGGAAAACAATTTAGGATTGACAAATGCGTGCAAATATTTCCACTATTACAGTATTTATATAACAATACACCCTCAACTGGACAGCTTACAAATTTGTGTTGATCAAATATTTATTAGGCCTGATCACATATGGAGTAATTATACTGTACACAAAATTTACTTAAGGGGTCTAAAATGAGCGTTTATTGCGTTTCGACAGTATTTTTTGTGGGACATGAGAGCACCTCAGACCTATCGAATTGCATTCTGAATACGGAGCATGTCTTTCTGATATCAAATAATTTTCATTTTTGAAAATCACAATATAATACAAATTTTATGACAAATTATAAAAATTTGATATTTTTCAAATTTTTGATATATAACAGTCCTCGAAGTAAATTATATAAATCTAATGATATATTCTTAAAGTGTATGTAGCAGGAGGAAAAGCCGACGGTCAATTGAAATTTGTGACCTTTCATATTGAAGATATGGATTTTTTTCCCATAAAGACCTAATTTTTTTTTTTTTTGGTGTTTTGGGAAAAAAATCCATATCTTCAATACTGAAAAGGTCAAAATTTTCAATTGATCGTCGCATTTCATCCCACCTACATACACTTTAAGTATAAATCATCAGATTTATAAAGTTTACTTCAAGTACTGTTAAATATCAAAAATATCAATTTTAATGATTTGCCATAAAATGTGTATTAAATTGCGAATTTCAAAAATCAAAATTATTTGATATCAGAAGGACATTCTTCGATTCAGAATGCAATTCGATATGTCTGATGTGCTCTAATGTCCCAAAATAAATACTGTCCAAACGTTCATACCCCAGCCCTTAAAACAATTAATCCAATTATTGTCATGTAGCCATTGGGAGTGATTCGAAACAGAATTGATTTTTAACAGTTTTAAAATTACTGAAAAAGAAAAAGATATTCTTCTCCTGAATACTAATTATTGATGATGTAAAAATGAATACACACAAGTGCCTTGTCATTTTCAGAGTTACCACCCCGCTATTTGGAAGCCCAACTTGAATTTGAACTATCAATATTTGAAATATTGCACCTGCGAATTTGGCAATGATCTTGATCTTTTTATACAGAACACCTCCCAACAATAAAACCATGCAATATCTAACTGAAATGAGTTCTCAATTAAAAGGGTGCATGTTACGTCAAGCATAATGTTACAAGTATTACCATGTTAAATATATGTTATCAAAAATATAGTGTTGAGTACACAATAGTTGTGTTAACTTTTTCAAACTGAAGTATTTGAATATTGAAATTGTTCAAGTTATTGATAAAAAAATGAGTCGGAATTTATAGCTTTCATAAATATGATGAAAATGTGGAATCAATGTATATTTGTGATGGATTTACATGATTTTTGTTCAGGAAACTTTGATAACTGTACATTATGTGATCCATGTTCACTTGTTAATTGTTTTGTGATGATTTTTTAATTACTTGTGTTTTGCTGAATACAGTAAGAAGATAAAAAAATGCAACTGATGGAAAAAAATAGTTATATTAATTGCTTAAGATTAATATTGTAAACATTTTAAAAAGTGTGTTATTCCCTTTGAAATTCATACACCCCCTATGGAAGATGTGACCTTAATCTTCTAACACAGGGAGTGTAGATTTCAAATGGAGCCACCCATTCTGGTAGCCCCGTTTGAAGTTCACACTCCCTGTGTGGCAGATTGAGCCACCCATTCGGGTAACCCTGTTTGAAATTTACACCCCCGTGTGGAAGATTAAGGTCATGTCTTCCATAGGGGTTGTGGATTTGAACTGGAATAGCGCAGTGTTAGTTGAGTAGTTAGATTAGCGGGCCTAGCTGAATAGAATGTATTGTATGTAGTACTAAGTTTGCAAGAATGAATAAGACAGAATTGTGTACTATTTATATGATTATATAGTGTGATTGGATCTAAACCCGATGGGTGCTACTGCCAATCTTACATAGCCTCTAATTGGTTGATCATATTACATTATCATCTGAGCAACCAATCACAATAGAGCTTAGATCTTATTAGCTATTCTTACCATCTCTGATTGGCTCAATAGATGGTATAAGCCACTTTGTAACCAATCAAAACAGTTTTTAGAGGCCAATGCAAGTTGCCTATTCTTATTCTTACCATATATCTGATTGGCTCAATAGACGGTAAAGCCTATTTGCATTGCAACCAATCAAAATAGCTCTTAGATACTTTGGCTGGTAGTGCCCATGGGGTTATTAAAAATATGAACAAAACAACTTTGGTCAGAACAACTCATTTTCATAATGCTGTAAACTATGAAAGTTAAGTGCTATAACATAATACATGGTGCTGTAACTACTATGCAAGTAAATTATGGCCATAACTACTCCTTATTAAAGGAAAATACATCTAATTGTTTTGGGATTACAAAAATATCATGTTTTGCCAAATGAAATATAGCCAGGGTGCGTGCAGAACCTTGAAAAGCCAAAAAAGTGCTTGAAAGTACTTGAAAATCAAAATGCCTTTTCAAGGCCTTGAAAGTCCTGGAATTTTGTTGAAAAGTCCTTGAAATTTATGGAAAGTCCTTAAAGAAAAATTGTGCTGAAACAATAGAAATTTATGTTACAAATAAGTAAGAAAAGAAGTTTGGAAATAATTCTGTCTTGTAGGCCTATATATTTTTCATTTTATGTAGGCTATACACATTCTCTTTCTGGACTCATATATTTCCAATTTTAAAATGAAAATTCCTTAGAACCCTGACTGGATGACTCGACTAGATAAAGGTACTCATTTAACATGCATGTGGTCAAATTTTTATCTTATTGAGAACACCTTTTCATGCCCAAAATTGATGAATTTTAGTCCATTATCGGACCAGCATGTTATATGATTGTGTCGGTTTTGCGTTCAAAAACTCATCTCTTTTTCCTCAATGAATATTACCCAAGTAAGAAGTATGTAATGTGTATTAATGAACGATGACGTTTGAGATGATGCTGGACTGATGATGCTGATGCTGTATAGGCCTATATGTATACTCTAATATCAAGTCATGTTTAAGTCTAAATAGAAACAAACTTCGGTCAAAGGTTTGATATGAACCTTTTAGCTGTATCCTTTGGCTTTGTGTAGCCATCGTTGTGAACATGGGGATGGGGTGGGGGAGGTTGGGTGGGGGGGGGTGAGTGTGTGTAGGCCTATGTATTTCCTTTGGGATAGGCCTACTATTTTAGTCCCAATTTGTAGTGACATCACTCTGTATGTTTAACATATTTTACATATTACTCTTATCATACAATGTAATCTTCATGCACATTCATTAGTACCCCCCCATGTGGGCCCCCTCCCACGTACCCGAAGAGGGGTGGGGGTCAAAAAAAAATCATTGTTTTTATATTGCGCATTATATATATCAATTTCAATCATGTAGGCCATGTTATTAGGCCAAAAAAACACTTTGAAGAATGTCTCTCATGTACAAAAGTATAGGAAACTGAACATTTAAAATCACTTTTTTAGGATGAAGGAAGCATTTTTTCAAAAAAAGTCTAAAACAGGTTTTTATGTCAAAAATGGTCTCTTTTGGGGTGCTAAATCTGCTAAAATGTTTGTCGTCCTGAAATTTTAACCAAAAGCACACTGACCATCAAGGCCCAGGATGGGGTGCCAGTTGGTGGGGTGGGGTGGGGGAGGCAGTGGATGCAAGCACAAGTGGTTAATTATTGTTTTATTTTTCTGCTTCACGTATATCAACATCAGCCATATTGGTCATGTAATAAAGCCAAAAAACATTTTTTAAGAGTGTCTCTTGTGCATAAAAGTATTATATAGGAAACTCAAAACTTTAAAGCATGTTTTCTGGAAGAAGGAAGCCCTTTTTATTAAAAGTGTAGAACAAGCCATGAGCTTTGAAATGTTCTTTTTACCCTCTGAAATGGCCTTTCCTGTGGTGCGTAATGTGCAGAAACCATCTGGCTTCGGGGGGCTTCGTCCCCTCAACCCCCAACCACTTAAGTGGACCCCTTAACCCCCGGCCATAGTCGTGAGCGCTACGCTCACTCCGCTTCGCAAGTGTCCCTATTTCTAGTTTTCAAAAGTTGGCAGGTATGCACTGGGCTGCTGCGACTAGACCACTGGGTGTTTTTCTACTTTTTTACACACACCTATCTCTGGGTCGTTCCGTTCAAAGGTACTTGAAAATTAATTTTTGGGTACTTGAAAGTCCTTGAAAAGTCCTTGAATTTGAAATAGAGGTGGCTGCACGCACCCTGTATAGCTAAATCCCAATCCTTTAGTTCTAACTGCCAATAAAAGTCAAATTTTTGGAAACAAGGGCTAAAAAAATGGTCTTTTTAGTATACTGTGACAGTCAAGCCCAACGACTTTTACTAAGACTAATTTCATGTTATGCATTCTAATTTTTGGAAAATATAGTTTCTAAATATCTTTTTTCAAAATTAGATAAAATATTAAGATTATGAGCAAACTTATAACCTGTACTCACAAGTTTAATTGCTTAGACTTGTGTAAAGTCTCTGAATTTTTTGACCGCAATAAGAAAAAAATTGGTCCATTTTCCTCAAATTACAAAAATATTAAAATTTGACTTTCATTTCCAGTTATAACTAACTAAAGGATTAGGATTTATCTATGTTTCATTTGGCAAAACAGAATAATTTTTTTCCAATCCAAAAAAGTTAGTGTTGTATTTTTTTTTCTGGAATCAGGCGTACATATATATTGACACAAGTGCCAAATAACCTATGAATTAGGTCTGTATATACCCATTAGGCCCTACATGTGCCACTCTGTATAAATAAGTCTATGCAAATTACGACAACTCTATTTAGAAACAAACTGTAATAAATATATGTATTAATCAAGACCAGCATAATTACTATGAAGTGAATATTTTCTTGACATCTGCAGCAAATACTTTGAAACATTATTATCCACCCCATGAAAGATGGAACGATGCTTATAATTGTTTGTCAGGTCCTTAAAACATGTTGGTTTATTTACGTACTTATTTCAAACATTTGGCAAATGCCAGGCAAAACCTAATATTGACATGCAATAAACTGAAGGAATGCCTAAAACACCAAAATCAGAAAAAATAAGATATCCCATTTGATATTCACACTCCCTGTGTGACAGATTATGGCCATGTCTTCCATAGGGGGCATGAATTTCAAACAGAACAGCCCATTATTTGCTACTTGTCAAGAAATATATGTTAATTCATACTATATTATTCTAATTGATTCCTGTTGTGAATACAGTTGTTAATCTCAGAAAA
Source organism: Amphiura filiformis (assembly GCF_039555335.1). Classification (NCBI taxonomy): domain Eukaryota; kingdom Metazoa; phylum Echinodermata; class Ophiuroidea; order Amphilepidida; family Amphiuridae; genus Amphiura; species Amphiura filiformis. Next base: position 1,812,476 of record NW_027305488.1, on the reverse strand, counting down.
GGTCTTGAAACAATCTACCCACCTTCCATGCACAGGTACTAACATTCAAACCTGCTCAATGGTATAACTAGTGTTAGAAATAGAAGAGGTCCTTGGGCTGAAAGCCTGTGAAAATCACTGGGCCTACTGATCTGCTATGCGGGCTCCTAGAATTTGGTCTACAAACATAATATGCCTCTAAGAGAGGGTTGGGTTTTTTGATGAAAGAAATGAAAGGCAGATTTCCTCCACAAAACATTACAATAGATTTGTCGTACAGAAATACATGTTTGGACAGCCACCTGTACCAGTAATATAGTTGCTCAAACTGTAACGTTGGGAGGGTGTCTGCTTTTTATCTCTTGTCAATGCCTTCCTCCCCCTTTTGAGGCATATATACTTGTAGACGCAATTCTGTGGTTTGTTACCAAAGTTGGCAAGATGGACTTAGTGCTGACTTCAACATAAATCCTAATCGCTATTTAGCATTTTTGTTATTGATAATGAATACGAAGTCTTGGCCCCAGTCTTATAAAGTGTCACATGTAAATGGACCAATCTAACATTCAAATCTGGAAACTGGTAAGAATGTAGTAGTACGTGCCAATTGAGTTCAGTCAGGCTCTAAAAGTTAATAAGGGTCCATAGATGTGAACCTAAGGGCCCAAATTCCCCTTGAAAATGTTGGCTTCGTTCTAAAGTTTGTTCGGCTTATAAGTGAAAATTATTTGGCTTTTGTTACTGCCCGCATCAATAAAGTCCCAACTTATGCTTGTTCATATAAGCGTGCGCCAGTCACACAACGCACAACTGTGACTAGTGTTTGGTGCGTCCAACTGTGTGCATGCCATTCTATATCAATACAGAATGTTATGAGTCTCATGTTTTTTGCCTTTGTAAGCTGAACAAACTTAATCACTGGGTATGAGATAAACTTAGCAAGATTTTCTCTCAGATTAACTACTGTTCAAACCTTCTGTAGGTATGTATTTGGTTAATGCATTTAAAATACACACCGCTTATGGAAAAGTGATCCACAGAGGGAGTATGTTTTTCAAATGGAATTGGCAAGGGTTAATTATTTTGAAAACCATACTCCCTGGTTATGGCTTAACCTATATATTTTCCACAATTGGAGTGAGTATTTCAAATGGAAGTTACCTAATTGTCTGTTTTATTTGAAACCCATACTCCCTCTATGGAAGACTTGATCTAAATCTTCCACAGGGGGAGTGTGGATTTCAAGTGGAATTTCCCATTTGCTGTGCTTTGAACTGATACATATAACCACTGTGTATTCCCAGATATATAAAATGCACCTTGATTTGATGTACAATGTATAATACACACGTGTCCATGTTTTAGCATAACTGTTTACATATCGTTGTGAATTCGGCAGAAAGCCGAAATTGATAAATTCATGTTATGCGTGAATTATTTTGAATTACAGAACAAGGGATCGGGCACTTTAGTTCTAGATGGCAGCATATCAATTTTGCAACAGTGTTCAGCCGCTTCTGCATGATAAGTAAGAGAAAGAGGGTGGCAAACAGGGCCAGCTAGTGCAGCGCAGTATGGACAATGATAATCACAGTTAAAATTTATATGCTTCCCTCTTTATCTAAAGTGTTAATCCCTTGTTAGCTAATTCAAAAATAGTTCATTTGTAACATGGATTTCCACATTAGCTGAATATGGTTTCGGCTGTTTGCCAAATTTAAAACGGTATAATGGTTTAAAATGCATCCCCATACTTAGATAAACCCCTCTGTAGAAACAGAAAACCTGGTCTTAATATCATACTGACTTGCTCAGTTTAATTTGGTATTTTATTGTACAAGAAAGAGAAATAAAGATGAAGCAAGTTTGGGTTGATCCCAAAAGGTTTTTAAACCCTTTGTATACTGATATGCCATGTATAATGTATGCACATGCTTGTATTGTCTTTGTGTGATAGCACGAATAAAATAAACTGATCAAAATCAAATGAGTATTTTGTTCATTTTTATGAGTGATTTGTAACAATCATAATAAATTGGATGCCACTTTGCAGGTTTTTGTCAGAATTCAGGCTTTTTGGTCCAAATATTATTATGTTTTTTCCAACCAAAGACGATAACCGTTAAAAAATCGATATGCTGCCCTCTATAGGTAAGGCATTGATCCCTTGTTCTCTAATTCAAAAGTAATGCATGCCAAAAATAAATTTACCAAAAGCCGGATTCGGCCGTCTGCCGAATTCATAACAATATGTTATGTAGAATATCTGGTGGAAACATAGTATCGATTTTACGTCATCAAACATTCTTTAGATGTTAAACATCACTGTAAATAGAATGGGAATAGATAAAATAACAATGTGTTGTATCAAATATTCTACATCCACTCAGAAGTCTGTAGGGGCTTTAACAAAGGTTTGAACGTGTTTTTGACTTGCATGAAGGGTACTAAAAAAAGTCCCCTGGGCTGCCCTCTTCAAAGCTCTGGCAATTGTAGACAGGGTCAATTCTCAAACAGGGGTCAAAAGTCGAAAAATATCCCAATAGTGTTGAAAAGTGTACAATTATTTGTTTGGTCATAAGGAATCCAAAAAGTAGTTTGCTATATCTGCTTTAGTTACCACACTATGGGCAGAAACCTGTCAAAGGTCAACGCAATTTTGGCTGCGGCCAATTTACTAATACGGTTACAATTAAACAATCTTAACCGTATTAGTAGATTGGCCCCAACCAAAGTGTTGATTTTTGACAAATTTCTGCCCATAACATCGTAACTATACTTCGCAGATAGAGCAAACTATTCTTTGGTTCACCCCAAGTTTGGTAGGGACATTGGTGCTTTATCGTAGTTGAGCTGCAAGCATGCCAAAACACCGCCATTGTAAGTGCGTTATTAGTACGTATCAAGCGATAGATAAAAGGAATCCATATGGATCAGGAGAGGAATGAACAACACCATGAACTGATATAGCGATATTGGTGTAGTTTGATGTTTTCTACTGAAGATAGGAATATAAAGTACTTTAATGCTATCTACTGAAAATAGCAAAGTTTGTGTAGCTTGATGCTATCTACTGAAGATAACAATATTTCGGTAGCGTTATGCTATCTACTGAAGATAGCAATATTTCTAGCTTTATGCTATCTACTGAAGATAGCAATATTTGTGCAATTACCGTGCTATCTGCTGAAGATAGTAATATTCGTGTAGCTTTTTGCTATCTACTGAAGATAGCAATATTTGTGTAGCTTGATGCTATCTATCTACTGAATATAGCAATATTGGTGTAGTTTGATGTTTTCTACTGACGATAGCAATATTCTTGTAGTTTGATGCTATCTACTGAACCTAGCAATATTAATGTAGCTTAATGCTCTCTACTAAAGATAATATTTATTTAGCTTAATGCTATCTACTGAAGATAGCCATATTTGTGTAGCTTTATGCTATCTACTGAAGATAGCAATATTTCTGTAGCTTAATGCTATCTACTGAAGATAGCAATATTTGTCTGGCTTAATGCTATCTACTGAAGATAGCCATATTTGTGTAGCTTTATGCTATCTACTGAAGATAGCAATATTTCTGTAGCTTAATGCTATCTACTGAAGATAGCAATATTTGTCTGGCTTGATGCTATCTACTGAAGATAGCAATATTTGTGTAGCTTAATGCTATCTACTGAAGATAGCCATATTTGTGTAGCTTAATGCTATCTACTGAAGATAGCAATATTTGTCTGGCTTAATGCTATATACTGAAGATAGCAATATTTGTGTAGCTTTATGCTATCTACTGAAGATTGCAATATTTCTGCAGCTTAATGCTATCTACTGATAGCAATATTTGTCTGGCTTGATGCTATCTACTGAAGATAGCAATATTTGTGTAGCTTAATGCTATCTACTGAAGATAGCCATATTTCTGTAGCTTAATGCTATCTACTGAAGATAGCAATATTTGTGTAGGTTAGTGTTTTCTACTAAAGATAGAAATATTTGTGTAGATAGCAATATTTCTGCAACTTCATGCTATCTACTGAAAATAGCAGATGCCAACCCTCCCTATTTTAGAAGGAGGCTCCCTATTTTTGTAAACATTTTTGTCCATTTTGACACCCAAAAATCTGGCAACCTCCCTATTTCTGGCAAGATTTGTGCCTTTGAAGTTGCATGTAATTTTGAAAACATCCTTTTTTTTTGTTTGAATCCTCCCTATTTTCTGGATGTTAATGTTAGCATCTCTGAAATAGCGACTTTTATGCTATCTACTAAAGATAGCAATATTTGTGTAGTTTGATGCTATCTACTGAAGATAATATTAGTTTAATTTCATGTTATCTACTGAAGATAGCAATATTTGTGTAACTTTGTGCTATCTGCTTGAGATGGCAATATTAATTTTTGTACTGCATAATAATATCTATTGAAGATAGCAATATTTGTGTGGCTTTTTCCTATCTATTGAAAATAGCAATATTTGTGTGGCTTTTGCTATCTATTGAAGATAGCAATATTTGTGTGGCTTTTTGCTGTCTATTGAAGATAGCAATATTTGTGTAAATTTGTGTTATATACGGAAGATAACATTTAGTTTAGGATCTGAACATTAAGGTATTTAAATGCTAGACCTTTAACTTCCTAAATACCAATCTGTTTTTGGCATTGAAGATAACAATATCTGTGTAACTTCGTGCTATCTACTGAATATAGCAATATTTGTATAGCTTTGTGATAGCTACAGAATATACTTTTCAGTAATATTTATGTAGCTTAATGCTATCTACTCTATAAGATAGTAATATTTGTGTAGCTTTATGTTATCTTCTAAAGATAGAAATATTTGTGTAGCTTTATACTAGCTTATGAAGTTAGCAATATTTGTGCAGCTTTGTGCTAACAACTGAAGATCATAGCAATATGTGTGTAGCTTTAGGCTATCCACCATGTCCACAAAATACAGCAATATGTGTGTAGCTTTGTGCTATCTACTGAAGATAGCAATATTTCTGTGGCTTTATGCTCTCTACTGAAGATAGCAATATTTGTGTGGCTTTATGCTATCTGCTGAAGATAGCAATATTTGTGTAAATATGACACCACTGGCTAAATTGCTATTTATAAAAGATGACTACGAGTATAATGCTCTACTTAAGTTAACAATATGTTGCTTTGTGCTTTCAACAAAGGCAAATAAAGTTTATTTACAAGTCGCAAAATACAAACAAATTACAACAACCAATATGTGAATTGGAGGAAATGAGAAGAAAATTAACCTTTTGGAATGTAAATTACAATTACAATGAAATTTATTTATCATATAAAATTCGAATTCTACTGCCTTAAAACATATACCAGTAATAATGAACAAAATTGTGCAGGGTATGCCTATCAACCGTGAAAACATTGACCGATTCCTCATGGCTTGCTATGCCGGGTCTTGGCTCTGCACCCGACGGGTTCGTGGTTCAAAACCGGACCGGACAAAACAACTTTCTCTTCATCTTTTCTTTCTTCCTTCCTCCATTCCTTCCCCCTTCGCCAAAACGCACTTGCATTTGGGTTAATAAAAGACAAAATGTGGTGTGATCAAACAAAATCAGTATGAAGTCAGACACATTCAATTTTCAGTTTCTTATAGGATTGTAAACAACATTTGCAAAGCTACATTTTGCAGAAACTCCATTGAACCAGATCAAAAGACAACATTTTATACCAATATGCCCTTACTTCTCGGCATCGGTGGACACATAACATACACTTTTCAGTGCCCCCTCCCCCGGGTTCATATAGTGATCAAACGGAAAATATCTCAAATATAAAGAAGGAGAGTAGCTTAATGAAGCCTTGTATCCAGGTTACAAAAATGTTCGGAGACTTTCAGCCTGGCCAAGTGCCCACTTACACCACAATGTTTTCCTGATAGCTGATGCTGCTCTCATCCTCACTTGGACCGTGAGACGCAGATTGTGAATCATCATCAGATGGGAACGCGTCTAATATACTAGCAGTATCAGACCTATCCTTCTGCCCACCGACATTCAAAAAAGTATTATTAGTATACACAAAACTACTGGAATCATCTATTTTATCGTTACAATCGGAAACGTCCAGATGAGTAGAGTATATGTAACTACTTGTTTCGTCAAATTTAGTGTCATTATCTGGAACTTGTAAAATGATCTCATCCATGGTGTCGGAGTCCATACCATGGTTATCCATCCCTATTGACACTGTTGGTGGTTCTAGTGGTGGAGGAGGCGGAGGAAGCGGCAGGTCCTCGTCATTAGGGTTCTCTTTTAGTTCAATGTTGTTAGCAAGGTGTGTGTTGCTTCCAGTAATCACAGAGTCAGAATCTGTTCTGCTTTTTCTGCTTCTGGAAGAACCATTTTGTTGTATTCCTTTCCTGGAATGACAAAGATTAAGATGGAATCAAAGTATGAATCAATCTTTGATGACATAACTGCAAAACATTTTGAGAATACAGAAAAAAACTCTGTTCTACGAGCGGTCGGTCGGGATTTTTTTTATTATTTATTTCTGCGAGAGGCTAGTACCCTCAAAGAATCACCGAAAGCTTGAAAAATCAGATTTGGGTTTACTCAAAATATGTCAGTCAAAATCAACTCAATTCGGCCAAAAAAGCTGTTTTTAATTGCATACAACTAAAAATCATCCACACAATGCAAAATCTGGGTCGGTCTGACCCGGCCCGTATAACACATGTTTTTTTTTCTTTTTCGTAGCGTAAACGTGTATTTTGAGAATTCTTTGTCTATCTTCTAATGCTAACCTAATATGCTAATTGTTTAATGCTATCAACTTAAGTTTACTGAAATTAACTATATATTTAACACTAATCATTCTCGAACAAGAGAACTATAATATAGCACCGTGCCTTCCACTGATTAGAATATTAAAATGCAACTTTTGAATTCGTTCCTTCCTTGGGTTTTAGATCACCGGTTTTTTTTTATTTCTCAACCAATTTCAACAAATTAAGGCAGAGCAAAAGGGTATAGGTATTGGCTGCTGATTTTAATTTCGACATATTGTCTTTGTTTAGATATACAGGGGTGAACATAACTGGTAGGCCGACATTATTTTTTGTTTGTAGTCTGTATTTGGTTAAAATGGTCAATGCTATCTACTGAAGATAGCACGTCCTGGTCACTGACAAGTATATTCAAAAACAAAGTAATGAGTTTTTCAAACATTCGGGGGCAGGGAGTGTCTAAATTGTTTCACCCAAAAATATCTTATTTTGACGACCCCCCACACACACACACACCGCTGGACCGTCACTGATTAGAGCTTAAATAATACTTACATTTCCTTTGGCTTAATACAAATGAGTATTATCATAGCGCCGATACCAAACACCCCAAGACATGATATGATGAGTATGGTGATAAACTGCATACCATTCAGACTCCCCAACAAGCCCTTCTTAGGTGGCTTGGAAATAGGTGGCTCTGAAATTATAACAAATTATTTCTCATTTAAACATCGTTTTGGAACATTAGCAATATTGTGGGCAATTATACTAAAACAAGAAGAGCCTTAAAACAGAAAGGCTCCATGACAGAATGAAAGAGAAACGGATGAAAGAGCAAAGAAAAAAATAAGCCAAAAGAAAGAAACACTCAGAAAAACGGGATACTTTTAGCACGCCTTGTTTGAAGATAATGATTGTAAACCAGAAAAAAGAGAGTGAGGAAAGGCAGGCTACTCTCTAAATATAAAGAGTGAATGTCTAGGCCTACTCTTTCAAGGAGTTGAATGAAGGACAACCCATTTTTGAGTGGATAACACTCTAAAATGAAAGAAAGTACATTTTCTTTAGGCAACCCAGCAAACACAAAACGTTTACGACATCATTCGCAAAAGGTTATAAAAGGTTGTCAGAAAACGTTTAAATGTCGGGTTATATAAAGGGTATATTAAGAGTATAAAACGTTTTCATAACCTTAAAAACATTTTTGATAATCTACTGCTCAGCAAACAAAAATGTTTTACAGAAAACATTTAAATGTCGGGTTATATAAAGGGTATAAAAACGTTGTAATAACATTCCAAAAACATTCTTGAAAACTTGATACAAAACATTCTAAACAGAATGTTATTTTGGGGTTGAAAAAATATTTTGCGAAAATGTTTGCCCAAAATATTTTCAATAACGTTTTAAAAACGTTTTCATGACCTTTATATAACCGACATTTAAATGTTATTAAAAGGTTTTGAAAAAAAAAACATTTTAAGAACATTTCTGTGTTTGCTGGGTTCAAATATTTTAACATAATGTTATTTAAGTATTGACACAATATTTGACAAAAATGTTTGCAAAAATAGTTTACAATAACATTTTTGAAAACATTTAAAAATATTGTTGTAGTGTGTTTTCATACAAAACGTTTTAAAACGTTATCATGACCTTTATATAACCCGACATTTTAATGTTATTAAAACGTTTTTACCTAAACCAAAAGCCAAAATATAACTTATTTAAAATGTTTTTAAAACGTTTTTGTGTTTGCTGGGAATATTCACTCTTTTGAGAGTATACAGACTACTTTTTTCAATCCTTTTAGAGTGAAATGTTTCCACTCAAAGAGGGGTTGTCCTCCATTTCACTCTTTTTTCCACTCTTTCCACTCGGTGTACATTTGGAGAGTATTAGAGAAGAGAGAAAAAAGAAAAAGAAATGAAAGAGAAGGAAGAGCAAACATTGGGTACAGGCTAGATTCGAACCCAAACCATCGAAACAATAGGCTTCCAAAATTTATTTTACCCCAGTAAGCCATGCCATCAAACGCAAGTTATTATTGCACCGTATCTATAACTTTTCTGAACATTAGATTGATTATTAATTAACATCGGCTAATTTTGCTTTACAATGTACTTAATTCTTTTGATGACGTGTATTTAGTGTTTCTTATAAGGCACTCTGTCTTTCGTAGAGCACCATAAATGATAATAAGAAAACTAGTCTTAAATAATGTTGCCACTTTTAAGTGGCAACATTTTAACATTTTAAGTTAAAACTTCTTTCTTTTGACGCCCACTGCGGTATATAAGGCTTCAACTTCATACATATAAATAAGTTCATTAGAGAACAAGGATCACTTCCAACTCTTTTTGTGGTACTCTAGGGGGAGCCGTCCCTCAGAATCTCACATTTGAAAAAAAGGCCTCATCCTTTCCTCGAGTAGGCTACTGTTGGAAAAGACCGAAAACTACTGACAATGCTCATTTTACATTGAAAAAAAACCTTCCTCCCTCATTAATTCATGAAAATCCTCTGGACGAAAACCAAAACATTAATTTTATACGGCCGAAGTGGTATGGTACTGCATATGGTGTATTTTGTATAATGGTGAAAATCTTCTGACGCAGCATTACGATACCTACCTAAGATTTCAACTTGTGTTGCCGCCATCCACCAAGATAAATGAGGTGCCGAGAAATGCCACATCATAACACCAGAGGACGCCTTCCTTACTGTGCCTTCTCCGTTCCGTACCCATGAACCTAATGGTTGAATATTATTCACAGAATGGGAGAATATGGAATATGAAGATTGGTTAATTATAGGAATAGGCCTAACTTAAGGAGAGCGAGTGGGATGGTAGGAGTTTTTTTCTTTCAGTTTTAGCTATTTAACTAAAAAACTGCTGTACTTCATAATACATTTAATGTAACATTATAGGAAATAAGACAATAATCGATATCTGTTTCCATAGCTTTTACTGTGCTTAAATTAGGGCGAGTCGGAGCATTCTGGTCATATTTTTCCAGTTTGGTTACTTTCCTCAAATCAATCACACAGTTCATATCTGCAGAGCAATGTATTGGTCTTATAGGAAATGATTCGAGGAAGCCATTGGTCGCATTTATATTTCCATATTTCCATAGGTATTGTAGTTATGACAAACAATAGATCACTAAGAGGAAGTTTTTTGCTATTTCTCCTCTCCCTATGAAAATCATACACATGTGCCTTTAGGAAAATAAAACCCATTACAATAAGCCATGGGGTTTCATGTATTTTAACCAATACCTTTCCCAATGAGCGTAGGCATTATTTTTCGTGAGCACAAACACCGCTAGCTCAGGTAAAAATAATGAAAAATAATAACAGAAAGGAAGCAAATATCAGTTCTAAACAATAAAGGTCCAGTCAATTGCTTGTTGCTGTAAGGCTATCTATATACAGTCCGTACAAACATGGCACACAGACAGATGTTATAGAAGCCTCCAATATTTATAAAAAATATCAAATGTTATATACATTGGGTTGTTGTCAGTATTATCAGTATGTTAGCTTACAAAAAAGGCATTCATTTGATTTCGATGATTTTATTCGTAAATGACATCATTCGTAAAAGGTTTGTAAAAGGTAGCCAGAAAACGTTTAAATGTCGGGTTATATAAATTTTAAAGGGTATAAAACGATTTCATAACATTCAAAAACAGTTGTTGATAACTTACTGCAAATATTCGAACATAATGTTATTTAAGTATTAACAAAATATTTGATAAAAAATGTTTCCAAAAATATTTTACAATAACATTTTGAAAACATTTTAAAAATATTGTTGTAGTGTGTTTTCATACAAAACATTTTGAAACGTTTTCATGACCTTCATATATCCCGACATTTAATGTTATTGAAACGTTTTTTATCTAAACCAAAACCCAAAGTATAACATTATATTTAAAACGTTTTAAAAACATGTTTGTGTTTGTTGGGTACGCGTCATTATTTTCTTAAGAGGGCAAGGTGGTTTTATGAAAACCAACAACGGTGGATGAAAGAAACCAAGGAATCGACTCATTGACCAAAATTTCAAATTATTACTTGTTAAATCCTTAAAAACCTCAAAATAGCATGGGGTAAAATTTGACTAACCAAGATCAGGATGGACCTGTTGATAATAGCAAAAGTAAATTTGTAATGCATACCTGAATTCTCATCAAAATACCAAGCCGGAATCTTATTCCCATTTTTAAATTCCTCCACGTCATCACTAATCGGTATCACCATAGCAAAATCACCCATAACCATGGTAACGGGGATATCCCCATTATGTAATGTTAGTTGTATGGCAGCATATGGTACAAGAGAGACAATGCCAGATTTAGATTTGTCGTTGTTACTGGTTGGGTCTGGTAGAAGCGTGAGGTCAGAGGTCAGAAGATATGATGCTGATAGATTGGTCCAGTCCATGGTAGACATTGGAAATTGAATACTTGCACTCTGATCAGCCTCTGGAAAAATTAAATTCATGTCATTTATAAACCTGTTGCTTATAGAAAATCACATGATGTGTTTGCGTTATCTATTGAAGAAACGAATAATCCATATGCTATTTAATGAGGATAGCAATATTGTTTGATGCTATTTGCTGATGATAGGAATATTTGTTTGATGTTTTTTCACTGAAGATATCCATTTGTTTTAAGAGAGCCTATGGGTACGAATATATATGTCTATTGCATCTACTGAATATATAGAAATATTTGGTGCTTTCTACTGAAGATAGCAATATTTGTTTGATTCTTTCAAATGATGATAGATTTGTTTGATGCGTTCTATTTGAACATAATATTCCTTTGGTGCTTCCTACTGAAGAGAGTAATAATTTGTTCTACTGTAAAGCGTTTTAAGATATTCTGGTATTTAAGTGCTGACAAACTATTTCGCTAAAACATTTGCAAAACAATATTTGACACTAACTTTTTGACAACGTTTAATGTAGTGTGTTTCCTGCAAAATGTTTTGAAACCTTTTTATTGATGTTATCTACTGAAGAAATAGTAATAATTGCTCAATACTATTTACTGAAGATAGCAATAATTGCACAATATTATCTACTGAAGATAACAATAATTGTTCAATGCTATCTACTGAAGATAACAATAATTGTTTAATGCTATCTACTGAAGATAGCAATAATTACTCACTGCTATCTACCCCGGTACTGAAGATAGCAATAACTGCTCCTTGTTATATACTGAAGATAGCAATAATTGCTAAATTCTATCTACGGTAGAGTAGCAATAATTGAACAATATCTACTGAAGATAGCAATAACTGCTCAATGCTATATACTGAAGATAGAAATAGCTGCACAATGCTATCTACTGAAGATAGCAATAATTGTTCAATTCTATCTACTGAAGATAGCAATAATTGTTTAATGCTATCTACTGAAGATAGCAATAATTACTCAATGCTATCTACTGAAGATAGCAATAATTGTTTAATTCTATCTACTGAAGATAGCAATAATTGTTTAATGCTATCTACTGAAGATAGCAATAATTACTCAATGCTATCTACTGAAGATAGCAATAACTGCTCCTTGTTATCTACTGAAGATAACAATAATTGCTTAATTCTATCTACTGTAGAGTAGCAATAATTGAATAATGATATCTACTGAAGATAGCAATAACTGCTCAATGCTATGTACTGAAGAAGGCAATAACTGCTCAATGCTATCAAATGAAGATAGCAATAACTGTTCCATGCTATCTACTGAAAAAAGCAATAGCTGCACAATGCTACCTGTTTAAGATAGCAATAATAGCTCAATGCTATATACTGCAATATAGCAATAAGCATTCAATGCTATCCACTGAAGATAGCAATAATCGCTCAATGCTATCTGCTGAATATAGTAATAATTGTTCAATGGTATCTTCTGAATATTGCAATAATTGCTTAGTGCTATCTACCGAAGCTTAATTTTATCTAATGAAGATACCAATACTTGATAAATGTTATCTACTGAAGACAGTAATAATTGTTCAATGCTATCAAATGAAGATATCAATAATTATTCAATCCTATCTACTGAAGATATCAATAATTGCTTAATGCTATCTACTGGAGACAGCAATAATTGCTTAATGCTATATAAAGAAGATATCAATAATTGCTTAATGCTATCTACTGGAGACAGCAATAATTGCTTAATGCTATATAAAGAAGATATCAATAATTGCTTAATGCTATCTACTGGAGACAGCAATAATTGCTTAATGCTATATAAAGAAGATAGCAATAATTGCTCAATACTATCTCTACTAAATGCTATCTACCGAAGATGCAATAATTGCTTAATGCTATCTACTGAAGATAGCATAAATAGCTCAATGATATCTACTGAAGATAACAATAATAGCTCAATGCTATCAAATGAAGATAGCAATAATTGCTCGATGCTATCTACTGACTAAAGATAGCAGTAATTGCTCAATACTATTTACTGAAGATAGCAATAATTACTCAGTCCTATCTACTGAAGATAGCAATAATTGCTCAATAGTATCTATTGAAGATAGCATTGACTGCTCAATGCTATCTACTGAAGATAACAATAATTGTTCAATGCTATCTGCTGAAGATGGCAATAATTTGCTCAATCCTATAAGATAGCAATAATTACTACTAAATATAGCGATAATTGCTCAATGCTATCTACTGATGATGGCAATAATTTGCTCAATGCTATCTACTGAGATAGCAATAACTGCTCAGTGCTATCTACTGAGATAGCAATAATTACTAAATGATATCTACTGAAGATAGCAATAATTGCTAAATGCTATCTGCTGAAGCAATAATACTATCTCTACTAAATGCTATCTACCGAAGATAGCAATAATTGCTTAATGCTATATAAAGAAGATAGCAATAATTGCTAAATACTATCTCTACTAAATGCTATCTACCGAAGATGCAATAACAGCTCAATGCTATCTACTGAAGATGGCAATAATTTGCTCAATGCTATCTACTGAGATAGCAATAAATACTAAATGATATCTACTGAAGATAGCAATAATTACTCAATGCTCTCTACTGAAGAGAGCAATAATTGTTTAAAACTATCTGCTGAAGATAGCAATAATTAACCAATACTATATACTGAAGAAAGCAGTAATTGTTCAATGCTATCTACTGAAGATAGCAATAATTACTCAATACTATCTACAGAACTCAAGATATCAACAATTACTCAATGCTATCTACTGAAGATAGCAATAATTACTCAATATTATCTACTGGAGAAAGCAGTAATTGTTCAATGCTTTCTACTGAAGATAGCAATAATTACTCAATACTATCTACAGAAGAAAGCAATAATAGCTCAATGCTATCTACTGAAGATAGTAGTAATTACTCAATCCTATCTACTGAAGATAGCAATAAATTATTGCTCAATGCTATCTACTGAAGATAGCAATAATTGTTTAATACTATCTACTGAAGATAGCAATAATTAATCAATACTATCTACTGAAGAAAGCAATAATTGTTCAATGCTATCTACTGAAGATAACAATAATTACTCGATAATTTCAACTCAAGATATCAACAATTACTCAATGCTATCTACTGAAGATAGCAATAATTACTCAATATTATCTACTGGAGAAAGCAGTAATTGTTCAATGCTTTCTACAGAAGACAACAATAATAGCTCAATGCTATCTACTGAAGATAGTAGTAATTACTCAATCCTATCTACTAAAGATAGCAATAAATTATTGCTCAATGCTATCTAATGAAGATAGCAATAATTGCTCAATGCTATCTATTAAAGATAGCAATAATTGACCAATGCTATCTACTGAAGATAACAATAATTGCTAAATGCTATTTACTGAAGACAGCAATATTTGTTCAATAACATCAACTAAAGATAGCAATACTTACTCAATGCTATCTACTGAAGATAGCAATAATTACTCAATATTATCAACTGAAGATAGCAATAAGTGCTCAATGATATCTACTAAAATATCAATAATAATATTGCTAAATGTTATCTACTGAAGGCAGTACTAATTTGCTAAATGCTATCTAGAGACACAAGAAATGCCAGCGAAAATTACATAAAACAGTCATTTTTTTTTCAAATAGTTAGATTTACATACAACAACAAAAATTATGTATAAAACAAAGAACCCAAATAAAAAAAAACAGGGGAACACAAACAGTATATACAAAGTTGTTACCATTGCTTGTTGTTACAATGTGTACCGTGTCCTCTACTATGCTGACCAATGCTGGCTGAAGTTTTGCAAGAAGTATGACCAGAACTGAAAGTAAACCATAATCGAAATTAAATAAATTAGTGGTGATGTCAGCAAGGTAAAGCAGACTGGTTGTGTGGGTGGAGTGACGAACTCACAACAACAATTCGGGAGAGCCTAGCCAAAACGCCATGGAAAAATATTTACGTTGTAACTCCGAATTAATTCGAAACTAGCAACTGCCTAGCATTTGACGCACCCTGATAGTGTTACCATGGAGACAGAGAATTGTGTTTAATGATGGTATTTTCAACGCCATCTGTTGTAACTGATATAATAATGCCTCAATAACTCAGTTTGGAAATGAATTTGAATATTTAGGGAACAGGTGCATGCCTATGTGATTTTCTGTAATTGTAACATTTTAGGGGGAAGCAGCATACATTATTATATGCTGCAGTTAATTATGTGTTTAATGGTTATGCAAGGGAGCCATTCAGAATTCATCATTATGAAACAACAAACATTTAGAGACTCATAAATGATTTTGGAAAGTTTCAGTTTCATTATCTGTTTTATATGATAAAAATGATCCCAGCGAAAGTGTAAAAAACATTATACAATTGTTTATAAATTGCTTAAAAGCGAAGCGGGATAAGTCATTCAAATTGTCATTTGGTATTTTTGAAATTAAAAATTTGGCAAAAAAAGAAAAAGAAAAAAGAAACCAAACAAAACAGCAGTATTGACGAAGTTGAAGCCCTATTCATATACATGTAGCTAATTCATATACTGTCAGTATATACATTACAGATTCATCTAAAATGCCTTATTTAGTCTTAAATACACAACTTTCGGCTGAACCACTAACAGGCTATAATTAGCACATCTATGACAATGACAAAGTACCAAGGTCTGAATTTTGATGAAATTTACGATCGTCCGGATGAGCTTATCACTGAATGGGGCTTTAAGGTTGCTTCGAATAAAACAAAATACCCCATCCGCTTGATCGAGAAATTAGGCATCCATTTTTTAATATAAATTTGACGATTAATTTTAAGACCAATTTTATTTGCGAGAATTGATGCGCTTAAAAGATGATCGGCGTTTGTAGTTTCTGGCCCTGTGATTCGTCCATTTTACAGCCTACCGCTAAATTCTTGGACGGACGTCCAAGGCTAGTCGTATAATCTTAGGCGAACGGCATGCCCCACTGTCTCTACATAAATGGAAACAATCATGGTCAAAGTTATTGGGAATACGTGGTCATTCGGTCGGAGATCGTCAAAATGTGCAGTTTATGCGATTCAGAACTAACCTATAAATAGTTTTTCTTGAGGCATATCCCAAGGCAAAAGAAGAAAGTTAATAATTTATATAAAAATATATTAATGGTAGTGGTCACAGTAATTGGAAACTGAACTCATCAGTCCGGTGGGAGTCTCTCAGTAAATTAGGAAATTATACTTAAGCTATAACTTTTCATTTTTAAAAAATTCAGGAACTTTCATATCTTTAAAAAATGCACAAAATATGATCCCAATGAATCTTTTTTCTTAGCATGCTCCGAAATCGGTTCTAAATACATGCACCACTTCATTGACTGTCCTGTTTGGATAATTGAAACAAGCATTAATGCTTTGAGATAAACATTCCAAACCTTAAATTCGACCAGTATAATTACCAATAAATTATTTCTACGAATGTACCTTCTAACATTAAAACTCTTACGTGTTTTGTCACTGTGTATCCACCTCAAAGAATTGGTTGCATATCCAGGCTTTATTGCCATCAGAACAACACCATCACCCTTCTTGACAAAAACAGTTTTACGCACAATATGAGACGAACTGTGGAGCTGAATTCGAATCGTATCAAAACTTCTTGATGACAATTGTACAATTGGTCCAATAACAGGTTTATGATCGGTATCGACGATAGCAAGGACAAAAGTGACCGGTAGTGTGTCTACTGCAGAGCTTGTCAGCGAATTTGTTGTCATCTGTTGGCTAGTGGGTTGGATACTCGAACTTTGTGTAGAATTTAGAGTAACATTTGATAACATGGTTGTCGTGAGTTGCGACGTAGTGGTATCGTTTGTAGCTGGACGAGTTGACATAAGCCGAGTTGTCATAGTTGTATTATAAGATACGGTAGTAAAATTGGAAGATGTAGTTCTTAAGGTAGTCACGTTAGGTGTTGAAATGTCAGTTTCATTTTGATATGAATATTCAGTGGTTATATTTGGCATTACTGTTGTCAAATTTGTAGTTGTCATGGTTATTTGAGTGCTTGGTGGGATTGTAGATGTTACATTTGTATCGTTTGTATTCGGCTGCTCGGAAACATCCGGAAACTGAGTTGTATACACATCGGTTGTATTTGAAGAGTCGGTAGAATTAGTGGACGATGTCTCATTAGGCGATACAAACACGGGACTTGTAGTTTCTTCAGAATGGTTAAATGATGAAGTGGTGTACGCGTCTGTTGTTGTGAAGTCAGTATCATTCAAGGACGACGTGCCATTGGTCGAGTCAGTTTGTTCAGGTGATAATGTGCTCATAGATACATTTGTTTCCATAGTAACATTTGGTGTGCTCTCTAACGTCCGCATTGAATACGTACTATTCTCATACACAGGAGTCACGGTATATGTCTCGTTAGTCTGTGGTTCATCAGTCGCATTGGGATACGTTGGATTAGTTGTATTACTTTCTGTTGCATTAGAAGGGAAAGTCGTGTCACTTTGAGTGCTGTTTGACCCCGTCTCCTTCCCGTTGTCAACGGATCCTTTTTCAGAGCTCGGTTGTGTTGAATTTGCCTCGGACGCAGCTGTCGTAAATGGCGCCACACCTGTATAAAAAAACCGATAAAAGTGATGGGGGAAAGGGAAAATTGGTTAGTTCAAACATTTAAAGTTATAAGCTAAATTTACACTCCACTGAGCACCAGCGACGAACGAATGGTCGCTAGCCAATGTGTGCTTTTTGTTGCGTTGGGAAAATCGCGATACCTCACTGGTCAACTAATCGCTCTTCGCTCAGCGATGGAGTATAAATTTATCTTTATTGTTAATGCAGATGAACAAGTAGCCAAAACAGCAATAGGAGCAGTGACATATTGTGCACTGTTAAGGCGGGTCGAAGGAGAGCATTATGCACTAAAACATTGAGACATATAAAAGTGACACACAAGAGGATTGAGAATGGTATATGGTCCATAAAGAATATCACAAGGCTTGATATAGAGGCCTAATTGGTCTGGCAAAATGAGCAAAACTTTCGTTTTGATAGGACATTTACTTAAACTCATGAACCGCAAGACCTATACAATTAGACTTCCTTGACTCATTTTCTAAAACTTAAGATCAATAATAGGCCTATATTAAGAAAAATGCAGTTTTTTAAAACTAAAACTGGAAAATACCGCTGAGAATTTGAAAGGGGACCCTCCAATATACCAATGTTTAAGAAAACTTGGACCCATCGAAATACCAAAATTCAAACTTTTCTCAATAAGTTTAACACAACTGCCTTATTTTTTTAAATAAATTTTATTCCATAATTTTGGGAGAATATCATAAATGTTGGCTACAGTGCGCAAAATTAAGGACAACTTGAGAAAATTGTGAAAGAAGGACCCATCCATATACCAAAATTTGTCTAAAAAATGGTTCTCTGGTATACCAAAAAGGCTGAAAATGCTTCCCACGTGTGCGGCACGTCCCCATATGATCATGATGATCATTTGCACTAGTACCAGCACTCAGTCATAGTTTTTAATATAGTTTATTCCGGGGGGCACTTCTTTGACAGATATGCATCATGTGCCTCAGGATAGACCCCTTTTTCAAACTGGCTTGTACCCAATGACCCCCTTTTTTGTGTTATGGTCCTACCTATTACCCAATGACTCCCTTCAAAAATTCATGTACTCAATGACCCCCCTTTTAATGTTCACATTTCCAAGGTGGCCAAGTTGTTTTACGCAGTTTGGCACTTATTTATGTGTACTTAATGGTACTCTTTTGGCAATCCTGTACTCAATGACTCCCATTTTACTTTTTGTTACCCCAATGACCATCCTTTCATACCGAATGACCCCATTTTTATTCAGGTTGTGTACTGAATGACCCCATATTTTTGTAATTGTGTACTGAATGACCCCATATTTTTGTAATTGTACATTTGACCTGAATGCCCCCTACTTTTAACATGGCCGAGGCACATCCCTGCCATTTCAGATAGGGAGTGCCTCCCCCGGGAGTTTATTATAGTTGATTATAGTCATAGTTTAATATGACTTTAAATCCCCCATAGAAGAAACCCCCCATCTATACTATAATCCAATTAAGGGGCATGTGTAAATATTACAAATATACCAGAAAATCAGGTTTTAAAGAAATTTGACCAAACTTACTTTGATATGGCATTGACATTAGGCTACTATACATGTATACACAAGTTTCCTTTTATTTTGCGGCGAACTCCACAGATACACCGTCGCCAAGGTACCTGATTGGTAGACACAGAGTACCTATACAGGGACAGTATGCCAATGCTGATATACTGCACAGGGGGTCCTCTCGCTACTCCGAAGGTCTGCCATTCCGAAGGTTCGCTATTCCGAAGGTCCGCTTTTCCGAACGTGTAATTTTACCATTCGCTATTCCGAATGTAATTAAAGGTTCGCTATTCCGAAATAAGGGTTCTCTACTACGAAGGTTCGCTATTCCGGTTTTATTTATACTTCGCCTACAATTAACGGAAAAAGATATTAAAACACATTTTTCTCATTAGCCAGATAAAACCATTGGTTATTATCATGGAAAATACGAATGTGCTGTTATTTGCAGAAGCTGAGAGTGGAGGTAGAACTTTTTGAATGTCCCTCGTATTTATTGATTAACTGGGCTACAAAAATGGATCATCGCCAAAATCAGCCCTCAAGATGGCGTCGGACATTCATTTTGTGCGCTATTTATAAAAATCCTGGAGTGTGTAACCTACATCTTATTAAAACCATTATGCAGAAAACGAACGGTTTTGTTAAACTAAGCCCATGTTGTAAAATCTACGTGACACCTTATAAAATAGTGCTGAAGTTGGCCAAATTTCACACACAAATTGAATGGATATCGGTATCGTGTCGACCGTGGCTACAAGACCAGGCAGCACTCAGTTTATAGAGGGTGGGCAAAGGGGGGGCATGCCAACTTTTAAGGGGGACATTTTGAAAAAAGTATTAAAAAAGGGCCTAAAATCTTAAATATCAGGGCGGCCAACATCCGCAGGGGGGCAGCTGATCCCTTGCCCCTTTCTACGTGACTACGTCACTGTACGAGATCTAAAATTTACCCATGATCCTTTGCAGAAGCGTACCCCCCCCCAATTATAAGCTTCGTAAAGTGACCTAAAATTCAACATCAATCAAAATGATGGTTTGATTTTCATTGCTATATTTTGATTTAAAAAATATCCACTGGAAATAATACTTTAAGTTTGCCAAAATAAACGGATATTCTATGGATTTATTGTTGCTGAAAAGTATGATTTTCACCCGGTAATAGTATAGTATAAATAGAGAGTTTTAGACCCAAGCTGGTAAGAAAAATGGTCCCTGGTTTAATGGGGCTTTTCCGTGCTCTTGCACCCCATTCCTTAAAAACATCTTATCCTTAAAAGGGGGTACTACACCCATCGCATTTTTGCGGGTTTTTTGCATTTTGTGAAGAAATGAGAAAAAAAAATTGGTCAAAGTGGTATGCAAAATGAAGGGGCAAATCTTCTCGTTCTATTGGTGGCATCGGTATCGATGTAGCTTACATGCTTTTAAGGGACATGCCCAAAAGTGGTACATGGGGGCACTTTTACAAATTGGAGTATATCTAAAATTTCAGAATTGCTACCGTGAAACCAGTCACACGCACAAATTAAGCATTAATGTCAGACCCTAAAAGTACCAAAATATTTATTTTTTGGAAATGCATTAATTATGCACAGCTTTGAAAACACATGCTTGGCATCACTTATCATTATTAAAGAAAATAAACTTCTTTTTTCCCCTTCCAGTTGACAATGATATGCAAAATTTGTGTTCGCTAGCCAGCACATCTGTTTCAGGTTTGAAACAGTAAATTCTTAATGATAAGATAATGCTTGTTTTTTAGTTCTAGGCGATTTTTACGGTCGCCATCTCAGTAAAAGACAAACACTGAATACAATGTAAACGCTATCACAAGTACATGCGTTTGGCACAAAATGTTAATTTGTCGCAACGTGTTGCACAAAATCAACTAAAGTGGGAACGTTCACAATGTATGTTGGAGCATAATTAATATGCCACCATTTTTACTTACATCAGAGAAGACAATCCTGTCTATTTAACTTGAAACAATTCCGGCCAGATGATATTTCCGAGTTTGTGGAGGTCGCCACACCACCACATTGGGTTCGTATATTTTAATGCACTCGGTGTTTCTACCGTCCCGGCTCAAACCAGGCTCAAACGATTCTAGAAGTTTTTCTCACAAGCCCCGCCTACTTTTCCTGCCTTCTCGGCGACCCGGAAGTAACGTTTTCCATTGGTTTGTGTGGTGCAAAATGAGGAAATTACCAATATTTGGCAACGAATTACAGGAATTCCAGTCGTAGATCTCGACTGAAATCGATATATCAGGTAAATAACACTTTCATTTATGTAATATCAAAAAATTGTAGGAGATCTACTACCAGTTTGGTAGAAAATCGAGTTGAAATGTGGGCATGTTTTTGGTATAATGGTCAAGTGAATTGACAGGTTCGTATTAAACTCAATGGGAATCTCAAGCTTTCGGCTAGGCTAAATTTTAGTCTCGGCATTATACAACAATATTTTGTAAATTTTTCTCGTAAATCAACTCGTCCATGTGTGGTATACACTCTCTTTTCCATTTAAATAGTTAAGAATGGAAATTTTGGCCTTACGAGCGTAACAATTACGAGGTATTTGTCCGCGGTTTCGGATTCTGTTCCTTCGCCAGTAGTGCAAGACTGTGGAATTCGGCAATGTCGAGATAGTATTTTCACGAGTTCATACCCTAAAATGCACTTTATCACTGAGTGTCTCCCAACGAGTGTTTGTTTATTAATATCAAATGTCTTCATTACAAAAGAAAACGTCCAAACCTGTTAATTTAGATTTTAGTTAAGAGAATTCCCACACATAAGGGGCTGGCATTTTCTTCGGAAAGGGGGGGGGGGCTCAAATATGTCGGTGACCTGAGAAATTTATGACGCCCCCTATCGCGGGCAAAATTTTTTACGACCCCCCCTAAATTGGGTCGAAAAATTTTATGACCCCCACCCCTTCCACCTACACAGACTCAAGACAAATTATTTATTGCCGGAACTAAGGCGCGGCACGCACCAAAACTTTATAGTGAAGAAAGTGCATGGAGCGTGTTAAAAATTTATTTGTAAGTGTAAAGAAGGCGCGCGTTGCGCGCAAACATTTTGCATAGATTGTACGCAGATTTTTCGATTGTGAAGTCAAAGAATGTGCGCGTAGCGCGCTAAAATTTTGAGTCACCAGCCCTTAATAATTCTATAACCCCTATTTTGGGTGTTAACAAAATTATACCCCCCCCCCCCTATTTTTAGTCTGAACATTTTTTTAGAGCGTTTTATTTAAAAGGCGCCCCAAGAATGTGTGCCAAAAATCATTTGCCTCCCCCCTCTCAGCTTTGTGGGTCTGAAATATTTTTCAGGACCCCACTTTCAGACCTAATATTAATTTCAGGGCCCCCTTTTTGGCCATGATTAATGAATGTCAACCCTAAAGAAAATAGTGAAAATTAATGTTCTACAAGAAAAATTAAGGTGACATTTCTAAAGCCCCCCCCCCCCGGCAATTTTTCTTTGGGCATTAGGCCCCCCTGTTACAAGTGTTTGTGAACGTTCCCAAATATGACACCTAAATGAACCCTGTGGTGTGCGACTGACTGGGGGGGTTAATAATTTGCCCCATAAATGAAATCACTCAGTGCTGAATGACACCGCACCACAAGGGGGGGGGGGGGGTTCAGGGGTAACATTCTCCAGTGACGAAACTAGACTTTTGCAATCAAGAGAACAGTTACATGTAGCTGGGGGTAAATCTGCCACCACCACCAAAGGGGCTGGGGAAATGCTGATTTTTTATTGAATGTGTTCATTTGGGGAAGTGTGAGTGGGGGAAAGGATTTCAAACGAAGCTGCTGTAACAGCCCCATGCTGGAGGTATTGTGCCAGTCCCAGCTCTACCCTAACAAATTTTCTAAAATCCTATTTTCCTTTTCAGACCCCGGGTTCAGACCTGCCAAAAGATGAGAGCTACTGTACAAGTAACAACCAACTGCCAGTCACCATTGACCAATGCCCCTGTGAGCCATTCCACGTCGCTTTTTGCAGCAGAGGCAGACAAAACCCCGGGGGGGGGGGGGCACTCAACTTTGGAAGTGACGGGTATGTGCCTACCGGAGTCGCGAAGTAGGGGCCTATCGGGTACAAAGCGTTATTTTAAAAAGGGGTCATTGGGTACAAACAAAATAAAAAAGGGGTCATTGGGTACAATATTTTGAAAAAAGGGGGTCATCGAGTATAAGATTTTTTAAAAAAGGGTCATCGGGTAGAAAATTGTGAAAAAATGGAGCAAAATTTTGAAAATTTCGGCATAATTTTGAAAATATGGAAAAAAATTTGACAGTTTCGGCATTTTTTTGTTGCACTTTGATGATGCTATTCTAGAAAAAGGGGGTGAGTGAGTGAGTCCAGGGGCGGACTGGCCACTGTGGCGTTGTGGTGATCGCCACATGGGCCGCTTGGTTCAGGGCCGGTTGCTCAAAAAGAAGAGAAAAGGAAAGAAAAAGGAAAAGAAAGGAGAAGGGAGAAAAAAGAGAAAGAGAGAAAAGGAAAAAGAGGAGAAAGAAAGGGAAAATAGAAGAAAAGGGGAGAGAATGGGGAAGGAGTATCTTAAGACATAGGCCCTAGGGCCTGCGGCATAGGTCCGAGAGCCGAAGGCGTAAGGCCCAAGACATAGGCCCTAGGGCTTAAGGTATAGGCCCCAACACTAAGCTATTATAGGCCGGCCACTAGTACACCGTCGCGGCATCACCTACAAATGGCCTTTTGAATCAATTCTCTAGACCGTAAACACAGCAAAAGGCCAATACTCTAGATGCGATACAGTAAAATTTTTAAATTTTAAGCCAACAGCAAAATATTGGGCTGGCTGTCAATGTAATATTGGTATTTCATTGCGGCTGCGGAATGAGGCTAAGGCCGGTATGGGCATTTGGTATTAGGCAGACATAGGAGAAATAAATGAAAAGAGAAGAAAGGAGGGGGATCATTGAGGGGGATGAGTAATATAAGGGCCTACACAGTGTGCCCGCTGTTTGTCTGCATAGTGATAGGGCCTAAGGCCTGTAGAAATAGGGGCTGATAGGCCTACAGGCACTCGACTTTCGAAGTGACGGGGATGTGCGGACATGGGACACCAGTTTGTAACTATACATGCTATAGTTTCCCAATATTTTAAAAGGGATGGTCCATCCAAGCCCCCCATGATGACACCTGTAGGCCTATGTGAGTTTCTGACCAAATCAATCTCATATTTGGCCATTTTAGCCTAAAAAGTGTCAATTTTTTCGCGCTTCACGCGAATTTATTCCACTACATCATCACCAGTTTAGCTTCAATATGCCAACAATGTCTGTGCGCTTCGCGCGCATTTGTACAATAAACTTATGTTGACAATGGAAAAAGAATATTTCAAGTCTGTACAAATGGAATTTGGCTTCAGAAATCATTGTCAAATCCGGGCTTCCTGACCCCCTAGAATAGCTAAAACCCTTAGTTGTCCGGGGGCTTCGCCCCCTGGACCCCCACCAGGGGTCCTTACGCGGCCCCCTGGACCCCATGCGCTAGTCGCTACGCTCGCTTCGCTCGCTGCGCTCTATTTGAGTAATAGGGCCGGTCTTAATAAATTTGCCACGGCCGCCTAAAACCACCAGTCCGGCCCCTGAGGGGGTCATTGGGTAGCCGCAACCAAAAAAGGGGGTCATTGGGTAGCCGCAACTAAAAAAAAAGGGGTCATCGGGTATGGCTTTTAAAAAAAGGGGGTCATCGGGTATAGTCGACTTCAAAAGAGGGGGCCTATTGACAGGCACATACCGTCACTTCCAAAGTTGAGTGCCCACCCCGGGGACAAAACAAAGGACTGAAATAACGGAGTTCAGAAACGCACTTCACTATGTTGCTAATTGAAGAACAATACTAGTATTAAAGTCGGGACTCATAAATTATGTGTAATGGAATGTGTAAAAACTTATTCAGATCTAGTATTAGAAATATTCAATCTAGATCTAGAATCTAGATTAGAATATAATTTAATTCAATTTTAATTTAAGGGATTAAAAATTGCTTAGATTGATTTTTAACCCCTTAAATTAAAATCAAATTAGATTGAATCGAATTGGATTTTTAAAAATCAAAGCGATTTTAAAAATCGAATTAGATTGAATTCTAGATTGAATGTTTCTAATTAGAGAATAAAGGTATTGTTTTTAACCGCTGGAGTGCATCTATCGTCTCATATAACACGGGTGACATCATTATTTTAAGTAAAACAAAAATAATGATGTCGCCCGAACTCGCCCGTGTTATATGAGATGATAGATGCACGACAGCGGCTAAAAACAATACCTTTATTCTCATTCTTAAACACTTCAATTCAAATAAAAATATCAAAAGAATTACAAATTTTAATCAAATTAAATCCTACATTTTGCAAGGAATTATACCTAGGGCTTAAAATCGATCAGTCCTGTTGTTGCTATGCGCCTCCAATTGGTTCAAATAGCGAGTACGCCTATCGCGTCGATGCACATGCGCTGACCCGTGTGGTAAGAACCAATAAGATTGCAGGAACATTCTCAAGTGTTTATAAGAATAGATTAGAATTCAGTTAAATTTCATTTAAATGTTTTAATCCAATTTTGGACTTGTCTCTGATTACAATCACTAGTAGACTGATTTTTTTAGTTTGAGGAATTTGTAGGGAACGTATACTGGATATCTTCTTCCATCACAATAGTAGAGGCTAGTAAAAAAATTCCCATCATTTATTCTCTATTTAGTAGGTGTGATGAACTATTTTGGTTTGATTGTTTATTGATGCCAAACACAAGCAAACACAGAACTTCATACTTTTTTAATTAAAAAAATAGTGTTTTTAATTTTTTTTAATTTCTTACAAATCTCAAAATAAACAGTGATGAAAACTACATACTGGCCGTATTCACCATGCTTTCTTGTTGTGTTTTTTTTTTTTTTTTTTGTCTTTTTTATATAGTGTAAAAATAACTTTAGTAATGAATTGCAAGTACAAAAAGATCATTTGCTTGTCTATTGGCAGTCACTAGTCTTTTGGGAAGGCTTGTGTGCAGGCCTCAAATTTTAATGTTTTTTTTTTGGTGTGGGGGGCCTTGAAAATGGGTGCCCCCCCCCAAAAAAAAAACAACAACAACAACACATTGAAATTTGAGGCCTGCACATAAGCCTTCCCAATTTCCCAAAAGACTAGCAAGGGCACCAACAAGGCTTATATTAACCAGGCACCCAGGCTTTTTTTACCCCATGGTTGCCCAGTTTTAGCTCCTGGTGTATCCAATATTTTACACACAAACTATAGGACCAGGAGCCATCTTTGGGACCAGGAGCTCATTTTAGCTCCTGGTCCAGGAATACTTAATATAAGGCCTGGGCACCAAGGCCAACAAGTGATGAAGAATGCCTTGAAAATGACAAAGATATGGGGCACCAAGGCCAAAACTGAAATAGGGCAGGCAATGGCCTTGGTGGCCTCACTGCAATTCAAGCCCAACTTAATATGGTACTTTCATAAAAGACTAGTATTGACTGACACCTGCCGATGCTAGTCTTCATGAAAGAAATAGTTTGTCTGCCAATAATAAAGCATTTACAAGTCAAAGATTTAGGACCAGAAGGCCCTACCTGCAATAGCTGCCAGGTGTCATATTTTAGATACGTACACTACATAATGCAAAAATTATTGAGATGTCTACATGGCAGCTATCGCAATTGGGGCCTTCTGGACTTAAACCCTTGAAGTGGATACTCATCATATTTGCAGTATCCAGATTTTTAATTATTGGAATGAAGGTACACTTTACCCGTCACTGACCCCCCACCCCCCACCCACCGGAACCCTAGTTTGACTCAAGTTCGGTGGTGACGTTGGTGCAAAATTTTTTGGGCCGGGGTGGAGTATTGAATCGCACTCGTAAAGTTAATTGCGTAGAGCACACATGTACAATGTTGGTTTTAGGGCTCTCAACTAACAGGTAATTATGTACTTGGGTACCGGTACCTGATTTAATTTTCGAAAAAAGTATTTAAAAAAAATACTTTTGCTTCTATTGAACAGGTAGGGACAAATTGAATTAGTATGCATTGCTAGCTGTTCAATAGAAGCAAAAGTAATTAAAATGTACAACTTAATCCAATTTTTAATTTTTTTTATTGCAGTATTTCTCTGGTTTCCAACCTCGAATAACAACTGAGTAATTTAAGGCCTATAACTGCCAGGTTATTTTTTCAAATTTTGTATAATAAATTTTTCAGGTACTTTGACCCGGGTAGGCCAAGAACAGGCGGGAACTCAGAATTGGTGAGAGACTTAGTTGGTTTGTATTGGCACAACCGCGTAAAGACATTGATGTCATTAGGCCTACCGAACTTGAGGCGAACCAAATAAAAATGCCTGCACATTGAACATTTCCAATCATTGTGTGCTATAATTTACAGTCTACAAAATATCGTTAAGGAACTCTGCATTGTACTTGTAGGCATCACATGTCAGTGTCACTTTTTGAGGTCGATTGTTTTTATAATTGGAGTTCATATTTACTAAATTACTACTGCATCGTGCATGTATTTAGTTTATGCACAACATGTATTGCTATGCAAGTATTTAATTTCTTTTAAAGTGTTAAACCTCCAGGTAAGATTTTTCTTCACAAAATTAAATTGTTGACTTAATCGGTCCAGCAGCATGTTGGGAGAGTTTCAAATGCATGCAACAGATAGTTTACAGATGCCAGCTGTTCACTTCCAAATCATTATCTTTTCGGTCTGTCAAGAATTGCGCCATTATCCTCAGTTGTTCTACTGCACCTGGAAATGAGAATAAAATAAAATGTAAAATAATATTAGCCAATGATAAATTACATATTATTATCCATGTATCAGGATTATAGACTGCCTTTTACCATGGACAGCACCATTTGAGGTTTGTAAATTGGGATCCCAAAAATTTGGCATACGCAAGGGGGGCAAAGAATTTTTGGCAGGCCGAGAGGGGGGAAGCGAATTTTGGCGGGGCGAGAAGGGGGGGAAGTGATTTTTGGCGAGCCGTTTGGAAATCACCCCGGTTCATAATTATTGCACATCCCCTATGTCAATGATGGCTGCAGAATTTGAAAACAGTCATTTGCCCATAAACTTAGCTAATTTTTGACATACAGACATGGTGGCAAGACCCTCATTTTGAGTTAAATCATCACCTTTTTAAACAAAATAATTAAATGTAAAGGACCGTTCACAAACACTTGTAGGGGGGGACTTTACAGGCCTCGAAAATTTCAGGGACCTCCCTTTTTGACATGAAAATTATGGGTCAACCCCATAGAAAAGCATATAAACTAAATTTTTCCAAGAAAATTTGTGGTCATCACCTGGTCATTTTTTTCAGGTCCCCGGCCCCCCTTAGAGAGGGTCAAAAAATTTCAGGGCCGCCCTTTTGCATCATGCCCCTAACAAGTGTTTGTGAACGGTAGACTTAGACTATAGAAAAATTATCAAATTCGTGGACATCGTGGAACATTCAACTACGCGGTTACTCCGCGACTAATCATGCTAACTACACGCGCGTACAACGCTACTCTACGCATCCATATTAGCGAGGCTATCTGCGTACAACTGCTTACTACGCACAGCCACGCAAAGAGTATATGTTCCACGATGTCCACGAATTTGATAATTTTTCTATAGTATTGGTTTTAAAAGAAACCCACCTTGCAGAGTCGTGTACACGACAAGCAACACAATCCAACATCATGCTCAGCTAGCTGTACACACAGACAAAGGTATGATCAATTGATGCATATGAAAACATACGGGCAGTGCAGTACATGGTAGTCAATGGAACAAATCTCGATATCTCGTCATGTTTTCGCCGTCTATTCGATGCGGGATTCGATGTCCGTGGCAATATTTGTCCTTAGTCCATCTTATTATTTGCTTCTCTGATACAAGATAAATTGAAAATCTATTGCAAACTTGTCCAAGCAAGTCGGTAAACGAGGCAAATAATGCGATTGATTTTCACAACTATCGTGTGTATTGCATTTTGTGTGTGTGTGAATGTCCCACAGGGCGCAGCCATGTTTGTGATCGAGGTCAGAGGTGAAATCTGTCAATCAAACTACTTTGCGATATTTTAGGGAAATATTTTGCCGAAGGCATTGAGGTGGTGTGGGAGGTCGCCATTAAAATTTTGTATTTTGGGGTTGGGCGATACGTGATACTTTGATACCGCCGATCGGTACTGTGGGTCGATACGATTAATTGGTATCGGCCATACGATACCGGTAGGCTACTTTTGACAGACTATAGAAAAAATAAAATGTATTATTATGAAACGTATTGAAAACAAAAATATTCGAAAATTGAAAACAAATAATTATAAGCAAATATTCTAATCTTTCATTCTCGACTTCACGCCGGGGGCACTCGGCAACTTTGGAGGTGACGCGTATGTAGGGCTGGATAAGACCCCTTTTTCAGCATCGCTGTCACCCAAAGACCCCATATTTTTTACAAACACATGCTCTGTCACCCGAAGTGACCCCCTATTTTCCCCAGGCGGCGAATGGCATGATCGAGCCGGCAACTTGTGAAACCGCCCGGCCGTATGGCATTTTCCATATAGGCCTACCACTACTTGGTTAGTTTTGTGGGGTTCATTATCGAACCCCACCGGTTTAGCTTGTATTTATATTATTTATTAACATAGGCCTATTTGTTTGTGATATTTCAATCGTTTTAAAATTTCAAAATAATCCCATTCAATTACACGGTTGAAGATGAAAATTTACTGAATTTAGAGAATGCAATGCGACCACCACCTGATTTTTCCATTTGATCTGTCACCCAAAGACCCTTACAAGTTCAATTTGAACAGCAACTTTCATTTATCACTGATTTTGTTACTTATTTTGAAGAAAAAAAACAATGAAATTTGAAGCCATTTAGGACTAGAAATTCGATTTTCGAGGTTTTTGCAGCGCTGTTTCGGCTCTCACCCAAATATTCCATTTAAAAATAAGGTCATGTTCTCACCCAATGACCCCATATTTTTTACATTTTGCTCTCACCGAATGCCCCTTAGTGCGAAAGTGCCAGCCCTACACCTATAATCCATTTCATATTGAAGTGCCCCCCACCCCCCGGGACTTCAGGTAGCGAATAAATTGTGTGGTGTAGTGATTTAATTCCAATGGATTGTCCCCGGGATTGTCTATGGGATATACTCAGCGGCATACCATGCGTGATATGTGCGAGATATTTCGAGTGATAGAGGTGAAGTTTATGATGTTGTTTTTTTGCAAATTTCCAATGTTTTTCGCCTCCAAATGTATTGGGAACTTTCATAATGATTGCATATTAAAGACCCATTCAGTGATCCCAGCGCAAGTGTAAAAAATTAAAATTGTTTGAAGGATAAGTCATTCAAATTGTCATTTGGTATTTTGAAATGACAAATTTGGCAAAAAACGAAAAAAACCCAGCAGTACTGACGAAGTTGAAGCCAGTAGCTGCCAGTGGCGTAGCTGCCAAAATTGCCTGTTTCTGTTTGGGCCCCCGCCCCTTGGCGCTATTTGGGCCCTCGCCTCCTAGCTCAAGGAAAAAAGAGGAAAAAGGAGAGAGAGAGAGAGAGAGAGAGAGGAAAAAAGGAGAGGAGTGGGGGGGGAGAATGGTACTATATAATATCAAAATGTGTTGCTTTTAGGGCGCTAGCACCT
This sequence comes from Amphiura filiformis, assembly GCF_039555335.1. Taxonomy (NCBI): domain Eukaryota; kingdom Metazoa; phylum Echinodermata; class Ophiuroidea; order Amphilepidida; family Amphiuridae; genus Amphiura; species Amphiura filiformis. The sequence continues at coordinate 1,781,318 of NW_027305488.1, read as the reverse complement.
ATAATCTCTTTTCTCTCTCTCTCTCTCTTCACTTTCTCAAACCACCGGAAAAAAATTGGGTCAACCTTTTCGGGCTGTTGAGGAAGGGGCGGCTAAATTTTTGTTTGGTGGATTTGGGCCCCCGCCCCATACAGGCTTGCCCCCCCCCCTGGAAAAAAAAATCCCAGCTACGCCACTGGTTGAAGCCCCATTCAAATACACAGCAGCTAATTTAGATACTATCAGTATCTAAATAGTACAGATTCGTGTAAAATGTCTTTCGGCTGAACCACTCGCATAGGCTATGTTTCGCACATCTAGGCCTATGACAATGACAAAGGTACCGAAATCTGAATTTTGATGATTTTTACGATCGTCTGGATGAGCAAATCACTGAATGGGCCTTTTAACTATTTTATCATTTTGGAAGAAAAAAAGAAAAATCTAAAATTTAAAACGATCGTACATGAAGGCTTTAATTAAAAAGAAAGTTGTAAACTTGTTGCATCTAGTTGATTAAAGTGATGTTTGCTATACTGGTTTTATTATCACCTGTGTTGTTTGTGTTTACGATTCGTAATCCCACGAAGAGTAAGTTAGTTCGTTAATGTGGTAGGCCTACAGCCACACGTACCCCGCATCCCCTGAACAAGCACATCCCGACTCATTTCAGGCACGGATTCAGGGGGAGCGCCGACTGGCCCGAAGAGAATAGAAGGGGGCTTTCGCCGATTTATGTTTAAAACAATTGCTAAAATTGTCCACCAAATCGCTTCAATTAGATCTTCATTTTGCACAAGTTTCTTACCTCATCCCCCTCAGACAACCCCCTGCGTCGCGCAAGCGCGCTCCGCGGCCATTCTTTTTTTTCATTTTTTTTTATTTTTTCTATAAATTCTGCCCACTCCCTGACTGCTCTGGATCGACAATCGGTAACAAAAGCTGGTATCGCCCATCCCTATGAAGATTGACATAGACGTATTATAGGACTGGGAGCGAGTCTAATACGTGTGAGTAACGGCAGAAACCGGTTGTGAAGAAGACTACGTGGATCGCTACAAAAATAAGCGTCCTTAACAACCTGTCAACTTTAAGACAAATAGGTGAAAAATTACACTTTCACGATGTGTTTTCATAATCTTTTTTATTTCACATGATCCGTGCATATATCGCCTTGCTATAAATGGAAAAATATTTTTTTAGACCAATCAAACCAATACATGGGTGTAGTACGCCCTTAAACATACACAATACATTATCGATTTGAACTCGCTGGGCTGCACGTGCTATAGGCCTACTCCTATATTATACCGAGTGTATAGGCCTACATGTGGTTCAGTATGCCATTTTTCGAGTTTTCGTGTATACACGGTCTGGATTTTTGCAAGTTATAGGAGAATTCCACGTAGGTCCTCAAAAGTTTCTTCCAGATATTGGAGATTAGATTCGCATAAAGACGAAACAGTAATCTTTAGTCTTTAAGGGCTGGGGTATGAACGTTTGGACAGTATTTTTTTGGGACATTAGAGCACATCAGACATATCGAATTGCATTCTGAATACGAAGAATGTCATTCTGATATCAAATAATTTTGATTTTTGAAATTCGCAATTTAATACACATTTTATGGCAAATCATTAAAAATTGATATCTATATAAATAAAAGGAAGTCGCTAAATCTTGTGCGCGAATAGACTCAGAGATGCTTTCACTTTCAGCTCTGATTTATTCGTACATTGATCGGGTACATATTGCCATTAAACCATCTGAGGTTCATTTTGCAAAAATTGATGGTAACTAAGAGAATAACATAAAAAACTGGCGTGTTGCTATGCAAAATCGCATGCAGTGGCATTGTGGGTAATAAGGACAACGTGAACCGCGTAATAATATTTCCATTACAAAACCATACGCAGAGCAATATTGCCCTGTTTTCTGCCAACTGCGAGGTGGCCAAGAAATGATTCAGGCTATCTAAATGCACAACATCGCGTACTTTAAGAATGATCTTACGAGCTTTTCGCCCCTACGCAGAGCTGCGCACCCCATTTTCCGCCACTGCACCGAAGTTGGCAGCCAAGAGATTAAGGCTACGTCGCGTGAATTTTATATTTATTCTAGGCCTATGAATCTTCGTTTAGTTTTACAGCCAAATTCATACGTGAGAATATACGGGGAAAGCATTGCACTTTATTTGGTTCAAAACGGTCAAGACCAAGAATTGGCCTCAAAATCAGTGAAAATATGGTTAAAACCGGGTTTTTTCCCGGGATTTTTTGTTGTCAAAACTCAGTGGTAGCGCGTACCGTAACTAACTGTCAGCAGCGCGTTGGCGTTAGTACGTCGGCGTACTGAGAAATGTGACGCGCACGTACAGGGTGCATAATATGCACAGACCAACTTTCCGTGCCAGAGAAATTGAAAAGAAAAGAAAGGAAGACAAAACTGAAAAGGTAGGCCTATGGATGGGTCGGGTTGTGGATTATATGCATGGTACTGGATTCGGTTAAGAGATTACCCGCCAAGATGATAAAAAATCGTGAGGATACGAGAGGAAGGAAGGAAGCTAAAAATGAATGAATAAATAAATAAATAAATAAATAAATAAATAAATAAATAAATAAATAAATAAATAAATAAATAAATAAATAAATAAATAAATAAATAAATAAATAAATAAATAAATAAATAAATAAATAAATAAAACTAAAATAAATAAATAAAACAAACTAAAATAAATAAATAAATAAATAAAACAAACTAAAATAAATAAATAAAACTAAAATAATGAGAACAGAATTAAATAGATAAAAATAATGAGAACAGAATTAAATAGATAAAATTCAAACGGGAAATCAGAAACTAAGCAGGAAATATGAAAAATGGGAATAAAATGTAGAAAAAAGCCAAAACTAAAAGGAGAAATGTAAGAAATGGTAGATTTTTAAAATAATGCATGGGAACGGGGCTCAATAAATGAATAACGTGGAAACGGAAATCACAAGCTAAGCAGCATGGGAACAAAATAGACCTATGCAAAAGAAACTGAAGAGAAAGAAAGGAGATAAATGAATAAAAACAAAAAAAGAAAAAAGAAGAAGACAAAAAAAAGGTACGGGTAGGCCTATTATACGGGTTATGGTTGCAGTAACTAAATGAAACGGGAGCAAACTAAAGAGGGAAAGAAAGAAAGAAACTAATCAGGAAAATTAAGGGAAAAAGAAGTTAAAATTAGAAACTAATCAGGAAAAATAAGAAAAATAAATAACAACTGAAGGAAACGGGAAATCACAAGCTATAGCAGCTAATAAAAATGAAGCTATAAAGGGAAAGGATAGATTTAGAAAATAATGGGAATGGGGTTAGGCCGATATTTAACAGTACTTGAAGCCGACGATCAATTGAAAATTGTGACCTTTCGTATTGAAGATATGGATTTTTTTCCCAAAACACCAAACAAAAATAAGGTCTTTTGGGGAAAAATCTTCAATATAAAAGGTCAAAATTTTCAATTGACCGTCGGCTTTTCCTCCCTGCTACATACACTTTAAGAATATATCATTAGATTTATGTAATTTACTTCGAGGACTGTTATATATCAAAAATTTGAAAAATATCAAATTTTCATAATTTGTCATAAAATTTGAATTATTTTGTAATTTTCAAAAATGAAAATTATTTGATATCAGAAAGACATGCTTCGTATTCAGAATGCAATTCGATAGTTCTGAGGTGTTCTCATGTCCCACAAAAATACTGTCGAAACGCAATAAACGCTCATTTTAGATCCCTTAATCTTTACATAAATATTTTACCATCAATTGAGCGTTAATTTTGACTAAATTCAGAAAATATTTTGGCGTATATAAAATTAAAATAAAATTCTCTGCCTCCTAAACCACATAAATTTTCACGATTGGGTATCATGAATCGTTATATATGATGTGCAGTTAATATTCATATATTCTTTTATACATAGGATGCTTCAGTTTTAACACAAAAAATATTTCATTGAAAACCCTCCCACTCGGCGATTTCAAAAAGGTAACCACGCTTCCCTAGACACACTTCCCTAGAATGTGCAATAAATTAGCATTAAAAATTTAATGCAGTGCCAAAGCACCCTTAATCATACCGCCCAGGCCTATATCATACCGCCAAACAAACAAGGACTTTGCCAGAGGGCGCAACATGATTCAACAACGACAGATTCGGAAAAAAGAACCTTTTTTATAATTCGGAATAGAGATCACGGTGACTCATTTCGGAATGAAGAACCTGTTTTAGATTTCGGAATGGAGAACCCTAAATTCATATTCGGAAAAGAGAACCTCTTTTCATATTCGGAGTAGAGAACACGGTGACTTATTTCGGAATAAAGAACCTTCTTTCGTTTTCGGAATAGAGAACCCATTTTTGCATATTCGGAATAGAGAACATTTTTTCATATTCGGAATGGAGAACCTTTTCTGTTTTCGGAATAGAGAACCTTCGTAATAGAGAACCTTTTTAATTTTCGGAATAGTGAACCTTCGAAATAGCGAACCTTCGGAATACCGAACCTTCGGAGTAGCGAAGTTCGCCCCTGCACAGGATGGATTTACCATGGTAACAGCAGTGGCACTGCACTGGTACTACACTGGCGACAGTGATACTTTCAAGTTATTATTAGGACTCCGTTGCGATCTTTAACCCATAACTACAACACCAACAGAATATAGATATGTTTTTTTTTTCAATCTTTCAATATTTATTGATTTTTATTCAGAAACAAGAAGGAATTAAGACAATTAACAACAAATCACACATAAAAAAAAATAGAAAAAAAGTAGCAAAAAAGGTTAGTAATTGGTTACACAAATTATGCAGTCACTTCTACCCAGTCACACTAATTATAACATGTACATATGCACAAGGTCACAAAGTAATCTAGAAACATAGTCTACAAACTTTTATAAATAAAACAAAAATACCAGAAATCTAGATGTCAAATCTCCATTTATGAAAATGGCAAGAGAGTTTGTTTTTCTTTTTAGCAGAATCTTTGTTTATTTTAATGAAAGCCTTAAGACCAATTTTGTTGAGAGTTTTATTTTGAAATTTACACACATAGATATAGTATTTGACACTCAAGAACAAGTATGTCAAAAACATATCATCGGGCACCCCAAAAATTTTATCAAAGGTTGAAATATCAAAATCAATATCATCTTTATTTTTAATAGTTTTAATAATATCTTCCCAAAGGGGTTTGATTTTCTCACATTCACAAAAAACATGAGACATTGTTTCAGGCATTTTATTGCAAAATGCACAATCTGGAGAATCCCTCCTTTTAATTTTGAACAAGAAATCATTAAATGCAATGGCTTTGTGGAAGATTTTGAAATAAAATGAGCGAAATCGAGAGTCAATTGAACATTTAAAATTACGAAGATGAATGTGATCCCATTCCAAGTCCTCAGGGTAATCCGCAAACTCATTCCAAAAACAAATGCGTTTTTCAGGAACACATTTCTCAATCATAATAGAATAGAATATAGATATGTTTGGATGTGAAAGGCTTACTTGATGAAAGTGAACTTGGTGATAAACGTTCGTTTTCCTTTCACGAGCATTCTTATTTTGCTTGAATTAATTTATACGTTTTTCATTTCCTTGTATTATTGGTTTTATAAGTATAAGTATACTCGCCACTGCCATGTTTTTTAAAATAATTGGGTACCAATCATGTTGATACACCCTGTATTATTGGTAATAACTAAATGCCCAGGAAGGTTTTCTGTCCAATTTAAACTCAAACCCAAATAATGAAATAGAATAAAGGAAAGCTTACTTGATCTCTTGGTCATATAAGGTGGATCTCTATGGTGATTAAATGTCGTAATTATTAATACGCATTATGCATGGAACATGATGACATTTAAGTCTGTTTAAATCTTAGTACCTAAAAATTTAAATAAAGTCTAAAAACTAAACGGCCTTTTAAAACACCTATATCAATTTTGGATGACTCAATATGAAGCGCTATATTATTTCACCTTTTTGTTTGTTTACTTTTAATAATCTGGTTTATTAAATTATTAATTATCTCGCGCTCGTTTTCACCGCCACGTTTTGTAATTTTACCCAGAATTTAACACGCTCACGTCGGTCTGCGTGCTAGCCATAGGCTTCAAAATAAAAAGTCAAAGTTTTGAGATATTTTCTCAAAATACCAAGAGCTATCTTAAGAACCACTGAACCAATAATTGGCTTGTTTGTACTCATTTTAATGCATTTTTCATGCATGATTCCAAATATTAAAAGAGTTAAAATTATGAAATTTTTGAATTTCTGAAAAAAAAAATTGAAACTTGTCGTCTGCAGTCGACACCCGTGTGGAGAGGGTTAAGGAGTTGTAGATTAGATTAATTCACTTTTTCTATTTGCTTTGTTTTAATATAGTTTTTTTTATAAAGGTAATAATTAGTCGCGCATCACTGCTACGTGCTGATGTAATTTTATCCAGGTTTAAACACGTTTAGTCAGTTTTGCATACCACTCTTTTAAGCTAATTAACTGCATTAGAAAAAGAGGAAGAAAAAAATATCAAAACTATTTTGTTACTTACTCGTTTCCGTTTTTATCACCACTACCGCTTGGAGAAAACACAAACACGTAATCAACAAGATACTCATATAGTCCATCATGTTGGAAACAAAATCATTGCTGATATTTTTCTTAAAATCATACCTAACATATTCACCGAAAATAGTTTACCAGCAGTACATTTAGCATTGTGTATAATTTGCAAATGTTGATACCATCATCTGGACCAGCTGTTACACGTTGGTAGCTTGCATGTGTGGCCAAACTAAAAACATCAATAGTTTCACGTACATTATCAATAACAATAGATATGCGTCATAATTTATAGGGATAGCACCCATTTCTCTGCTTTTTCAGTTTCAACATCCTCCCAACCATAGACTAATTTGGTTCAACATAAATTATAATTATGAAAAACGAGATGTTACTAAGCATTGGGTAAACCGTTTAAAGGGGTACCTCATAATCCACAGCCTCACCTCCAAACTTAACACAAAAAAGTTCATTATATATATTTATGCCATCAGAAAGTTAGGGCAACCTTATGTTTGTGTGCATTACCTGAAGTTACAGATTTGTTAGTGTAACAGACATCGTCCAACTTGGGTTTTTTTTTTCAGTCTGGCGGCACACCGAAATTAACGCAGTGGCATAATAAATGTGCATGCACTTATTATACATGCAAGTATGAAATTTTGGATATTAACTTTTTTCGTTGATATCTTTTAACCATAGGCCTATTCCTAAACTAAAAAGAGGACAGTGAAATCACGTAATGCCCCTTTAAAATGACTATAAGAAATGAGCATACAAATTCTGTTCAAAATTGGGTCTTAAGACATTTTTAACCGTTTTTTATGCCAAGTTGGCAAAATAAGACTCTTTTTACTAAAAAGTATTTCTTATAGTAAAAACCGAAATTTGCTTTATTGCTTATTTAGATATTTTCCTTTTTATTGCCACTATCTCTTATTTTCTGCGTTGATATTTTGCCTAGTTTTTATTTTGTTTTTCAAAAACTTTTTTTAACATAACCCTCTCCACGCGAATTTGATTTTTTTTAATTCACAAATTTCAGAATTGTAAATTTTCATAACCATTATTGGAATCAGCATGAAAATGCATTAAAATGAGTAAAAACAATAATGGTTCAGTGGATCCTAAGATACATCTTGATATTTCTGGAAAATATCTCAAAGCTTGGACTTTTTTTTATGTTGGAGGCTATGACTAGCATGCAGAGCATTGAGATCGATGGTCAATTGTTTTTATCATCGTCTGTTTTTATGTACATTGAGTAGGATTTCATTGAATGAGCTGCAAAATTATCGATTGACCTTTACCGGCACTGTTTACTATGGTGTCGTCATTGTTTCAATTTAGAATAATCAATAACTGATTATCGTGATATGAGTATAATTATTAATATTATAGTAATAATGATTGTATTGTGTTGTTGTTTGTTTTATTTGAAACAATTAAGACAGTTGAGGTACCGGTATTCGTACATGTACAAATATCATTATAATTTGCGAACTTGATTATTAATTTTTGTCATTGTCCACCCCCTTAAGGAGCTGTGCTCTTTTAAAAGACTTCAAAACGTCTACCAAACGCTTCTTATACCGCATCAAATCAAACGGCGGATGTTAAGCTTTAATCATAGAAATATATTTTAATCATTAAATGATATACAGGGTTCAAAAGAAATAACTCCCCCCCTAAAATTACAAAACATTTCTTTGCATAACTTGACATACATTTTGTTGATTTGAAAAATTCAAAAAGCTGTGAATAGAGGAATCGTTTTGCAACCCTCCCAAAGTTGTTTTATTTGCAACAACATTATTTTTGGTCAAAAATAATCACATTTTCCAAAAATGATGCTTCCAGAAAAAGTTGCACTTTACGACATTTTGTGCAAAACGTTCTCGATATTAATGTTAAGGTTGATTTATTTCTTGGTTTTTTCCTTCACCTTTCTGTCTCTGATCCTTCAGGCACCCATGCAACCATAATTCAGTGCAAAACAAAGATTTGTTGGAGTTAATTTTGACGTAAAATGAGATTTTCTATCAACTTTTTAAACAGCAGTTGTTTAAAAAATGGTAAAATCACTAGGAAAGAGAAATGAGCTCTCCACGCATACATTTGACCAAAAGGGTGAACATTTACCTGTATTGGGTCGGTTGAAGCATCTTGCATTTTGATTTTAAATGATATTTCTTGGATAAATGTGTAACACTCATGATGTGGCCACAAGAGATTGGCTGCATGCAGTTAACTGGCTGCATGCTGACTTACAACCTCCAATCTCTGTTGGCTATTTCTCCTTTTCATGTACGCATTTATTCAAGAGAGCCGTTGCTATAGAACTTTGCAACTGTTTCAGTCTACTTTGCAAATAAATTTTTCATCTCTTCTAGCCAACGAAAGAAATAAGCATCACACTACAAAACTTGTTTCTACTCCTATAGTGATTTTACCAATTTTGAAACACCAACTGAAAATCCCATTCATGTCAAATTCATGTCAATGAATCATTGTTTTATACTGAAAGATGATTGCATGGGTGACTGAGTAATTGGATACATAAAATTTAAGAAAATAAACTAACAATTAAATCATTCAAAACATTGATCACGTTGATATCGAGAACGTTTTTGTACATTACATGTATAGGATGTTGAAAAGTGCAACTTTTTCTGAAAGCATCATTTTTGGAAAATGTGATAATTTTTGAGCAACAAAAATGATTTTCAAAAAAGAAGAAAATTGGCAGGGTAGCAAAAGATTCCTCTATTCACAGGTTTTTAAATTTTTCAAATCAACCAAATGTATGTCAAGTTATGCAAAGAAATGTTTTGTAATTTTAGGGGGGGAGTTATTTCTTTTGAACCCTTTATGATGCTAATATGAAGAGTAATATCAGTAATATGCTTATTGATCTGAATATACTGATAGCCATAGTAGGCTTCAACATAAAAAGTCCAAGTTTTGACATAATTTCTCAACTGAAATATCAAGAGTTATCTTAAGAACCACTGAAGCAAAGTGGGCTTGTTTGTACTCATGTAAATACACTTTTCATGCAGATTCCAAATATGGTCTTGAAAATAAACAATTCTGAATTTTTATGAATATTTAAGGAAAAATTGGAAATTTGTCGTCTGTAATCGACATCCGTGTGAGGAGTGTTACTGTTAAGTAAAAATTGCCTGAAATGCATTTTGTTATTTGATTGACGCATAGGCCTATGTGCACCTGATACATCAGCATCGCAACACAAGAACAAATCTAATGAAATATAGAAAACTAAATGATAATGAATTACTAGTAAACAGACATTACCACCACTTGTTTTAAAACGCTCACGAGACTAATAAAATGAAAATCCAATGTTGTTCTCCAAGCATTGTTTACCAACAGATGGTTACAATGTGGTATGTCTATGCACTGTAATTATAAATTTGACAACATTGAGTACGCATTACCACAAAATATTTTGTTATTAAAACACACATTAACGAAACAAACAAAACAAAAACAAATGAAAAGTTTTAAAAAGAAAAATGAACGAAAAATAACAACAAAACATATATGCAAAAGTTGCTCAAACACAAAAAGGCTATACAAAAAAACCCGACTTACAACAAATGAAAAAACTACAAAAACAAACAAAACATAACAAGATACAAAAATACAAGCGAAAGAAAAGTGGCATTAAATAAATTAAAAATCGATATCATTAACGGGTTAGGCCATTTTAAATCGACTTTCGAAAAGTTTTTTGATACATTCATTGATTTCTCAAAAAGTAAAAATCGCAGTTTAACAAATAACGGTTCAAATGAAAGCCATTATTGGGGCTAATTGTTGTATCACTATGAAAGGCCTGACACCAATATAAACACTTATTTCGGTGACCCAAGTTCATGGTCATTTCTGCTCACGCACTTTTTTACAGATGGCCTAGAATTTCATATTTCGGTTTCAGCGATTGCCCGAAAAAGGTGGTATGTTTTTGAAAAGCGTTTCCGCTTGGAATGTAGATAGTTGTTGTTGCTATTACTGTTCGCGATTTTAATTTATGCACTTTTTAGCCGACAATTTTCAATGCATTTTACATAATAGAAATGTCGCTGGCATAAATACCGATATTTTTAACAGTATCGTTTTTAAAATCAAAATACCATCCAAAAGAGTTCCCAATACTTTTATGAAACCGTAGATACCAAATCGGACTGCAGGTGATGAACAGATTTTGAACTAGAATTAAAAGAACCAGCGTAGGCCTTCTCAAAATGTACTTTTTAAAATATCGAGTTGTTTAATTTTGGACTGCTTTTTCCTTGTTTTTATAACAAGAAAATGCTTTACATACCCCAAACTTCTCACATAGTCTTGGCTAAGTGTCCGTTACTGGTTGATATTATTAGAATTAAACGATTTTCATGATTAACTTACTTTTACCGCAATGTTTTCCCTCGCAATGTTCAAATATATCCCCAAAATGGCGTTGCTTTCTGTCTCACATTAATGACAAGGTTATCCCAAGATGTGTGAGAGTTTCTGACACTATATTCACGGGTATTCTATAGCTATTCAAACATATACAAATTTGGCTGGTTTGCGATAAGCTATACCATTTTCACCCTGATGTGGTAGACTGGATCCTTCAGTTTTTCAACAACTACGCACGGTCATCGGGTTGTGCTATTGGTGAATAAGGCAAAGTGACGGATTGTGGGTAAATAAAAGACGCCGTCATTAGAGGCCAGAAGGATTCAGGCTACAGCACTGTATGAATTTCATTACACTCCCTAGCGTTCGATCAAAGCGCTGGTGTACACTCGCACGCGCTTAAAGACACCGCATAGATGCGCGAGCGAAACAGCTGCTTCAACGCGTTGACGTCACTGCCACATCGGGGTGAAAACTGGTATAATAGGTCAGGCTTCCTCAAACATGTCAAATAGGTTTGTTGAAGCGCCACATGAAATAAAAGACTGAAAAGCGCCACTCAATGGCTGCGAAGCAGCTTTCGCGGTGCTTTAGCACGGCCGGGGGAGTCAGAGGGGTGCCCCCCTGTGAAGTTAACGTGTTTTTGTTTTTTTTAGTTGAGGTGCAAATGACGCCATTTGGTGCAATATTTTGCACTATTTTAGCCTGTCTTTACACGGAGAACATGGGATTTATTTATTTATTTATTTATTTATTTATTTATTTATTTATTTATTTATTTATTTATTTTAAATCTAAACGGCGCCTCGCGCCACTCGGGAAGCCACGCTATTTGCGGACCCCTGGTATAGGTAATAGATGACTATGAAAACTTTCCGCATACCGAATATGGGTTTAGCCCATATTTAATTGCCTTTAGGCCCTATGATTTATTTTTAGAAAAGAAAGCCTAAGACTGGAGCCTAATCAATTGAGAAGGAATGGATTTTGTCACAGTAATATCAAAATTAATATCGTCCATAACAAGAAGGAATGCATCACGATTTTTTGATATCCAGCTATAGTATTTTAATTGATTTACACTGAACATGAAGCTATAATATCTCTACTATATAGCTTCATGCATGGACATTTGCAGACCGACCTTCTCCATGTAGCAGAGTACCACATTAGATTGTGTTTACAAGAAATATATAATAAGCGCCACTTCCACGAAATGTCCTATATGCCAGCAACTTTGATGATAATATATTATCTACAACATCACACCTGTTTTTCAAGAACTCTCTTTTATCTATTCACCTCAAAGAAAGGATTAGAATTATTATAATAGAATCCCTGACCTGATGCAACGCATTTTAATGAGTTGCTGAGGGACTAGAAATCTTTATGGTCGAATGAACAACGTATGACCACTACACAGGTCAATGGCCTTATTGTGTTCTGGCGGGTTATTTAAAAGCACGGTCCCTGAATTTTTCCAGACAAGGAACAATAGGAACAAATTGCCTGGCAATGGGGTCACATATAATCCCAGTCTATAGTGTGATCAGAACATTATAGGCAGGTAATCATTATAGTATAATCAGTACGAAAAGTCCAATGCGATTTTTAATGTATTTTAAAGAATTCAAAGAACCACTTTTTAGCGGGAATTTTTGCAAGTTACACAGCTGAAGTTGTAAAATGGTTGAAATACTACAATATTACGGCGTAAACAAGAATATGTATGTTTGGTCTTTGTTCCTACAGCCACATCCCTTAAAACGGATTGACACCACAAAAACAATACGGCTTAAATTCAGTGATTTGCTCATCCGGAGAATCATAAAAATCATCAAAATTCAGATACTTTGTCATGGATGTGCTAACATAGCCTGCTGGTGGTTAAGCCGAAAGCGGCTTATTAAAGACAAGATATTTTACATGAATCTCCAATAATTAGCTACATGTATTTGAATGGGGCTTTAACTTTGTCAATTCTTTGTCAATATATTTTATAATAACATATCCTTCACTAAGTATTTTATTCTCAAATTATTTTTTTTTACACTTACTCTGGGATCACTGAATGGGCCTTTAACATGGCTCATTATTATACATAAGATACTGTATCTGATAATGTTAATTTTATACATGTAATAAGTTGGACTTACATTTTTAGATTCAAAAAGTGGGACTACACAAAGATGTGTTTCAGATATTCATTCAAGCAGTCAAGTTAGCTCAATCGTTAAGGCGTTCGACTGTGGTGCGAGAGGTTGCGGGTTCGAACCCTGGCGGTGCCTAGTACGCTCTCGTGGAAAAATTGAGTTAGCTTGAAATTCCCCTGGACAAGGAACTCACTGCTAATTTGTCTCGTTGTAACCCGTACGAAACTCGGGGAGCTGATCCTGGTTGCGATGGTTATTTGTGGAATGTCTAGGGTGTGCGCTCTTGAAGCAGCAAAGTCCCTGAATTGTTGTTTAATGGTTTATGGAATGATGTGGGGCCATAGTGGTCAGCGACAACCTGTAAAGTGTGCTGAGGCTTGTGGATCAACGTCTAGGCGTTGTGCCTGTGCGTAGCGCACTATAAATCACTGCGCTTTTTTTTATTTTTTTTTATTTATTTATTTTTTATTTATTTATTTATTTATTTATTTATTTATTTATTTATTTATTTATTTATTTATTTATTTATTTATTTATTTATTTATTTATTTATTTATTTATTTATTTATTTATTTATTTATTTATTTATTTATTTATTTATTTATTGTCTGATGATCGCATTAGCGTGAAACTCAGAGCAACATCTTTCGTTCCACATGTTTTACTCGTATTAGCTCTGCTTTAATGCATCGAGCACTATGCACGAAGATAGTAAGAGTATTTATTTATTTATTTATTGATTGATTGATTGATTGATTGATTGATTGATTGAGTTAGTTAGTTAGTTAGTTAGTTAGTTAGTCAGTCTATTTATTTATTTATTGTTTACCAAAATATATACGCGAAATTATGTTCTTATCTCGCTTACCTCATAATAATGATTACCGTTCTACACCCACACGTTCCCATTCCTTAGTAAAATCTTCAATTTTCATTCCTGTCCTGTTTTCTTTAATAAACCTACAACCCCTCTAGTTAAAAAAACGCACCTGTTTTACGTTAAATGTTGCCCCCTCTTGGCAACTGTTGTGCTAGTTTTTCAAGCTAAGCTGTGTATACTAAATAACTCATTGTATTGTGGATCGCAACGACCCAAAGCCAAAAACGCCTCTTACACACGTTCACTTCATAATGTACAACGAAACACACTTTTTGTATAGGCCTAAGTTTAAAAAAAATCTGTATCTTTGGATGAAAAGTATAATATGATTGGATGATGCTCTTACATGAATGAATACAATCAACATATTATAATGATTTACAATATTTATCCAACAGTCTTCTTGTTGTTGATTTAAAAATAGTTCTGTTGTACTCAATGTTTCGAAATTGTCCAGCTACGAATACTGTTGACTTGTATAATATAATATCCTTTGCGTACAAAATCCTTACACAGATGACAATTTCCAAAACGGTGCTGATTTTACCATTCGCTCACTTTCTACAGGAAACAGGCCTTGTTCCACGCTGTTTCTAATTACATTGACAGACGCATGTTGTTTCCTAAACCAGACTTTAACAAGTCGACAGAAGAATATATTTTCATTTTAGGAAGGATGAGCACTTTGATTAATAGCACTTTGCAAAATGACTGGCTCATAGGTATCTTTCTTTGAAGGTACATACATGTAGTGGTAAATACATTACTACACAACAACTCTTCAAAAAATCTGCCACGAAAAATCATGTTTACATTTTCTTATAGAAAAAATCCTGATTCTAGAGTTATAACTTATTCCCACACATTCACATTTAGCAATGGTCTCTGACGCGAGCGTACATTTTCAAGGTCGTGGTGTGCGCGTCAACTCAAGACTCTCGAGTACGCGTTCAGGAATTAAAATCCAAAAACAGTAGTATTCATGTCATGATTGACATGAACATGTACATAATCATGCAATGCCAATGCTTTCTATTTTCTATAAAAATGGCCACAGATTTAATTTTAAGATTTTAACTACATTCCCTGGCAACACAGACAATGGCAGATGACTTGCATAAAAACTTACATTCACAATGTCAAAGAGACGACCGTCGTCTGCTGATAATTTACATAAGCTTAAGCCCCATAATCATGACAATATGCAGCATGAGCCACGACGACTCGAATTACCTCCAACAATGGGACTAAAATCTGAGTTAAAGCCACGACCACGAGTGTAATATATAATAAAATGTACACCTTTAATTTATGTTCCATGTGTACTTGTTAAAACGATTTTTTACGTGTAATTCTGGAGAAAAAAATCACGAAAGCTTACCTCCAAATTTTGCCTGGCACAGAACTTTCCCGCTGGCCCCGCTGTGTTGAGTTGGAAACCCGTTTTATCTGGACGAAGTTAGTATTTCGACAATTAATTAGTCTTGCAATTAGTCGAGTGCGTGATATCAGTCAAACCTGTTCGTATTGACGACGCGCCATTAGTCAATCAACACTGAACGAATTAGTCAAGAATTATCATTTGTCCTGCATTCGTAATGACCAAACTTTAATTAGTCCGTCATTAGTCGACAATATCATGAAATTAGTCCTGTGCCGTTTTTAATAGAAGACTAATTATTTCGACCCACTTGACTAACTATTTTCGGAAAATTACTTATTTTCGTTTTCAGTGTAGTGGTAAATACATGTATTTGGAGGTTCGATCTTGGTTCGAATCCCGCAAGCACCTCTCTTTGATTTTTGATTTGATTTTAACTCATATTTTTAAATCCTAGTTTTCATATTTTTTTATTAAAGCCATAATATACGATTTCGGGCAAATTTAAAGTTGTGTTATTCCAAAAATTATAACAATATTTATAATAGGCCTATTAGTAAATAACTGTCAAGAAGGTTTTCACGTTACATTTGAAGCAGAAGTAGCGAGATAAAAATGAAAGAAAACTCTTAATATTTTGACCGCTTAACTGTGGTGTTCTATGGGGGATTAGTCTTAATAAGACATCAAAGTTAGCTGCTCTATCTAGACAACGAACTTGGCTGATTCCAATTAGGTGTAATCCGAGGTGTAAGTTGGACATTGTGTAAAAATTACAAATATGCCAAAATAATTAGGTTTGAAATTCGTGCATCTCATGATTTGATATGCATAAAAGCTCATAAAATATGTTGCCGATAGGGGAGGGGTCTAGTCCAATTAAAAAATCGTGAAAATCTGTGTTGACGTTCCTTTATTTGATAGGCCTATATATATTCTTGAACTTTTAAAAATTACTTAAGTTTGACATGCTTTATTTGATTATTTCATATTGAAAGCTACTGAACTTAAATGCATTTTTTTTAAAAGATATGAACTCGAATGTAGGATTAGGCTTAAACATGAACAAGAAATAAATCATGAAAAAGTGGGCCTTCAAGCTGACATTCATTAGGCCTATATTATTAAAGACAAAAGGAGAGGAAAAAGAAAAGAAAAACGAACTGAAAAATTCCACATCATCGATAAAATAACATGGGAATCGAACTCTCAACCTTCCGCACTGCACACCTTCGCTCTGTCCACTAAGCCATCGCAACTTGTTCGGGCAAAGGGTATTCTTTTGCTATGTTATTTCTCGTTCAACATGTTCAAGGATCTCACTCAACAACAATCTTTTCAAAACTGCTTGTACTTCAGTTAAATGAGATGATACTACCTTCTTTGACGACTACAATATTTTGTTACACAATAGAGTATTTTGCATTTATAAAATATATAACAATAGACGTTTTTAATTGCTATATTAATCAATATAACATGTATAATAGACAGCGCCGGCTGGGATCCATTTCGTGACACTTGCAACGTGCCCTTACGACACGAGGACTCAAAGAACGCAACTTTTCAACCTACGACTAGGTTATTCCACCGCTCATTTTCGCTGAAATTTCAATACAAGCTGTGGTTAATTATTGTTTATCACAACAGAAAAGCATTAGACCGGCGTTTCCTCAAAGCTGTAGATATAACCATTTTAGTGATCGTGACATGCATTTTCTCTCATTTTTTAGGCTACTTCGCGCACCAAAAGCATTAATTTTTTCCACAATAATTCAACTTTTACACGTTATTCTTTTGCCTTATACTCATGTTTCATATCTTATCTATGGGCTCAATATGGAAATGAAGGGGGAAACGACTCGTGTATTCCATTTTTTGATGTTTTCTGAAAAACCGTATTTGCCACCTGATTTTCAATATTGCGTTACGTAACAGCAGAGGTCACGCCGGTAAAAATTACCGGAAATTAGCTAAGTTGCTGTCGTACTGCATGGTACGTGTGAACAATCCTTTTATTCTAGTCTTTTGTTGACTACAGAAAAGTTGAACGAAGATAACTTCTGTTTCGGTTTCGGGAGTTATGTTAATTTCTGACATGAAAAACGTGAGAGGGTTGATGCTAATCTAGACAAAAGAAGTGTCTAAATTTTACGGTCGTAAATTCGCGATAAATTGTACTGCTTCAATTGACTTGCGTTGGGTGTATAGGTACTCCAGCCTAAGCGGGAGTATCTCGTGAAAATAGCCCAGTGTAGAAATATACAATAACATGATTAATATAAATTAATCAATAGTAATCAGTGTTGCCAAGAATTACGTATACTTGTTCGTGCAATCGCGCAAAAATCGGTCATATTATGATTATGAAGCGATTAAATGGGGAATTATTTTCGTCCCAAATACACCTTAAAACTTGGTAATAATGCAACACCAGAGAAGTGCGTTGAAGTGAAACTAATAGGATTTCTTTCATTGGAATTGATAATCTGATAATTGCTTCAGGCAAAATTGCCAGACTCAAATCTATTTTAAATGTATATTATTTGAGAGAGTGGGGATGATGAGACGCGGAGATGATCTGGTGGATGGGAGGGAGGGAGGGAGGGAGGGAGGGAGGGAGGGAGGGAGGAGAGGAGAGAGGAGGAGAGAGAGGAGGAGAGAGGAGAGGAGAGGAGAGAGAGGAGAGGGAGGAGGAGAGGGAGGGAGGGAGGAGGGGAGAAGGGTAAAGGAAATACAACATCCAAAATAATTCAGATATCCACATAATTCAAAAGATGGCACAGGTGAGAGTTGGGGAGGGGGAGAGACAGACAGACTAGAAAGAGAAGAAAGCGAGAGGAGAAGAGGCAGGGGTCCTTTTTTTAAATGTCATAGTAATATGGACCATAATGACACCAAATTTGCGTTCGGACCTGATGTAGGCCTATCCTGCCTAGTTAAATGACTGACATGAGTAAGATTGCCCACTTGAGACGCCAGTGTTGCATATAATTGACGTATCCAACCTTTATTGACAGACATAAGTGTGATTGACAGCACCTATTATTACCTCTTCAAATGAGAAGCATGATGCCCCAAACGTAACAATGAAGTCAACTTACACACCATCCTACTTAATCCCTTGCGTTTTCGTTTCTGAACAATAGAGCTCCCGAAACAGAAAAGATGAAACGAGGGCATGTCTAGCCACTCATCTGCTCTTATAAAAGTAATACCACTGGATACTAAACTTATAATTTTTCACAAGGTCATATCTTAACATCCTCTCCATAAAATGAACAAAAATTGCACACAGGATTACTTCAATACTCTACTCTAAACACTGGTCAGTAACCAAACAGTTGTCCAATTGACACAACAGCAAAAGCACTGACATGGAACACCTTTCTGGACCAAATTCACAGCCCAACAGATTTCTATGGCTGGGTTCCAATTATTCGCCTGTGAATGTGGTCCCGGAAGCTGTCCCGTGTCAGTGCATTTTACTGTTGTGTCAGTTGGACAACTGCTTGGTTACTGACACGTGTTTAGAGTAGAGTATTGAAGTAATCATGTGTGCAATTTTTGTTCATTTTTATGGAGAGGATTTTAAGATATGATCTTGTGAAAAATTATAAGTTTCTTTTTGAGGCCAGTTTAATACCCAGTACTAACTAGTATCATACCTTGATCTTGTTTGCAAAATTTCTTACCTTAAGGGCTGGGGTATGAACGTTTGGACAGTATTTATTTTGGGACATAGAGCACATCAGACATATCGAATTGCATTCTGAATACGAAGAAAGTCATTCTGATATCAAATAATTTTGATTTTTGAAATTCGCAATTTAATACATTTTATGGCAAATCATTAAAATTTATATTTTTGATATTTAACAGTACTTGAAGTAAACTTTATAAATCTGATGATTTATACTTAATGTGTATGTAGGTGGGATGAAAAGCCGACGATCAATTGAAAATTTTGACCTTTCGTATTGAAGATATGGATTTTTTTCCTAAAACACCAAAAAAAATGAGGTCTTTTTGGGAAAAAATCCATATCTTCAATATGAAAGGTCAAAATTTTCAATTGACCGTCGGCATTTCCTCCCTGCTACATACACTTTAAGAATATATCATTAGATTTATATAATTTACTTCGAGGACTGTTATATATCAAAAATTTGAAAAATATCAATTTTTATAATTTGTCATAAAATTTGTATTATATTGTGATTTTCAAAAATGAAAATTATTTGATATCAGAAAAGACATGCTTCGTATTCAGAATGCAATTCTATAGGTCTGAGGTGCTCTCATGTCCCACAAAAAATACTGTCGAAACACAATAAACGCTCCTTTTAGATCCCTTAAGGGGGTACTACACCCCTGCACAATTTTGTGCCTATTTTTGTATTTTTCTCAAAAATTATAGCGCATTGATGACAAGTAAGATATGTATATTATAGGGGCAAGGTCTACAACTACTGCACTGAAAATTTTATTTCAGCACAGACAACAGTTGTGGAGTTACAGTCAAAAATGAGGGAAAACCACTATTTGATCAATAAATCAATAACTACGTGCCTTGAGTTGCTGAATTTTCAGTGCAGTAGTTGTAGTCCTTGCCCCTATAATATACATATTTTACTTGTCAACAATGCGCTATATTTTTTGAGAAAAATGCAAAAATAGGCACAAAATTGGCCAGGGGTGTAGTACCCCCTTAATAACATAGGCATACATTTTAATTCACTCCAGGCAACGTAAAACATTTCTGTAATATAATAATCTGGTGCACTAAAGAAGCCTTGATATCTTTAATGCATGTTCCAAGCCTGAAGCCCGCGATCTGAAGGCGTGTCTACGCCTACGAATGATTTATATCAGTATTATTGGTTTATTGAACCACATTAAAAGATCGAAAATATCCTTATAGAACCATATTTAGAGATTATAAATATCCTTACACTTTAATGCGGAGACTATAGTATAATGCGGAGTTAAAACCTTTTAGGCGGCATCTCATTAACACATTACAAATCTCGAGGCTCTTTTTTCGACATGCACGGAACAAATTCAAGTCTCGTAACATACATGATAAAATGTTGCAAAATTATTGAAGGATTTGCCATTTAGTATAACCATTTAGACTTGAGTCTTTGTCGTTGTGTACATGTCACTGCGCACGTTCAAACTGCGCGGTAGTACAGTAACGATCAGCAAATTGACAATGGCGTATTCTCGGTTAAATTGCAAAGGCTTTTGGGAAGTACCATAAATGATTTCAAAGCACCAAATCGGGTCCGAGCTGAGATATACTGAGGTCAAGATATGTTGAGAAAGCCTCCAGAATATGTAGAATGTGTTTTTTCAACAATTTGTTGACCCTTCAGGTTTCAATCAACAAATCAGGTGCGAGCCAAAATGGCTGGTAACAAAAATACAGTGTTTTCATTCTGAGAACCACAACGGGTTGATTTAATGGAAGAGAAAGTTTGAAAAGCAGCTGATGTGATTGGTTTTTGTTTGTGATAGCTGTACTTATGGATGGGTTTCTCAACATCTAATGCATAAAAATATTACAATCGTTACAATTCTGAAATTTGAGGCACGTTTTTGGTTCCACACGACCAGATGATTTTTGGGTGTGCTCCCAAATGATCTATTTATATGTTCACAGGAATCTCCTACATCAGAAGCTTTTAAACAAGAAGTGGGTCGTGTAGCTATGTTGTGTTTCTTTATTATAAACTCAACCCAGAAAGATGGTCAGATATATCGGGAACTTAAATATATAGCAAAAACTTATTTAATGTATATAAAGCGCATCTGTCTCCTGCGCATTTTGATACCTCTTTTGTTGCTCTACGATATCATTGGTCGAGTTATGGGCGCTTGAGCAGTTAGCATCCTGGACAACCGATTCTTTTGTTATGCAAGGCTCACTCAGTCATTTAATGAGGCAATACAAACGATCGAATTTGGTGTTGAAATGAGCTAAATTTTTAGTTACACCTTTTCGATGTAAAATTAATTTTCTCGGCCAAATGAAAAGCAATCATTTTCATTTTTTCAGTAAATGTCAGGAAAAATTGTAGTGCTTGATACTGTATTTTTTTTTCAAATTCTAGTGTTAAGCTTAGGCGTGAAATTTAGTCATTTAGTGTAAGATTTTCGATTTTGATAGGCTTAAACTCTGCCCGCGAGCCTTTTTTTGGATCAACCTTTTAGCTTTTCAAAGTAAGATAGTTCGCTAATGAAGGATTTTTCCCAACTTACTAAAGCACATCACCGTGAGCGATATATCATAGTTTTGTCAGAATTTGCGTTTTCATATCACCATTTTTACTGCCGGCTGACCATTTTTCAAAATCAACGCGTGAAATCGAAGGCTAATACTAGCATTGTGGATCGATATCCCTGGGTTTAATAGGAATACCGGCATGGCTACAGTGTTGCTAGAACTTCAATATAGCAAAGAAATTCCCAGGCCTATAGCGCTCCTACTGATCATGTTTAACCAGAACACTCAATTGGGGATTTGGGCTACCAAATCGCTGGTCGGGCAATTTGCTTTCAATGGAAAATTGACCTGGATAAACAACAAAGGAAATATCGACTATTTCTGCTGGTTGCTCTCGAGATAAAAGTACTGAGTTAGACATTTTCGGAGCATGAAGGGAAAAAGGGTAAAACAAAAACGGAAATTCTGACAAAACTATAACATATAGACCCACACGATGTGCCTTACAGGGGTGGGAAATATCTTTCTTTAGCAAACTATATTAGTTTGAGACGCTAAAACATGAATTCCGTAAAAAGCTCGCGGGCGAATTCAAGGCCTATAAAAATCAAAAATATCACACTAAAAGACACAATTTGATGCTTAATTTTAACACTAGGATTTAAAAAAAAATGTATATCCAAGCACCAAGTTTTTAACTGACATTACTGAAGAAAAAAAATTATTGCTTTATATTTGACCGAGAAAATTAAGTTCATAGCAAAAAGGTGTATCTCTGAATTGTGCTGATTTTAACATGTATCGATCGACTTTTAGCGCGACTAAGCATTTCTAAAGAATCGGTTGTCCAGGTGGCTGACTGTGAGTTACTTCAAGTCGGATTTTGAAAGTTGCACTTCTAGCTCCTATTCAAGCCAAATGCGTTGTACTGTGACCAATAAATGACCATTGCTTTTGTCCGCCAAATTCAAATGAGCATGTGTGTCGCGTGTTGGATAAATTGATTGCGATGACCATCAATTGTACTCAATGGTCAACAATGGTAGGCATAAGGCCTTCCTTAGAAGGCCTTCGGCGCATCCTGCTCAGGAAATGGCGAGACATTGACCAAGGAAAGAAAATACATCTTGTTCAGAGCATGCGACGACGAATCCAGGCAGTGATAGACAGTGATGGTGGGCACACCAAGTATTGAGATGTCAGCAGAAAGAGTTCATGAGATAAGTCAGAAATAAGTAAAGGGTAGCAAGTATTGAAGTTGGAAGTCGAAGGAGTAAAATAAAGTTAAGTTCGTGGTTACGTAAACAGAGCACATCGGTGTCCTTTGTCTTGATTTTGTGGGTGGGGTGGGTGGGGGTGTGTGTGTGTACACGACGAGCGCATTTGGCTTGAATAGGAGCCAAGTGCAACTTTCAAAATCCGACTTGAAGCCACTCAAGCGCCCATAACTCGACCAAATGATATCGTAGAGCAACAAAAGAGGTATCAAAATGCGCAGGAGAAAGCTGCGCTTTATATACATTAAATAGGTTTTTGCTATATATTTAAGTTCCCGATATATCTGACCATCTATAATCGTTTCGATACTTTCTGGGTTGAGTTTAGTTTTATGTAACGGAATATCAGGATAAAACATATTTCATCGGCACAAGCATTAAATGAGAAAAATCTGATATAAAATTTGTTGACAGATATGGAATTAATCTTGAAATTATTGCTAAAGGTAGAGTAGGCGTTGCCTACTTTCTCTATGGTTGTGCACAATTCGTAGCTACAAGAAGCAAACTGCATGCACACCGGAGCCTCCGCTGCGAAAGCAAAAACTGTTCCTTTCCCGTCTTCAAAATGTTTTCCCATACAAAGCATTTAAGCAAAAAATATGTTTTTGTATAAGCTGCATCTGGCATGTTGCTGTCTGCTCTATATTGTTACAATATGTCAATAGTATAAAATTATCAGAATGCGTTTTCCTTAGATTTGTGATGTTTCAGCATTGAATTCTTGGAGAAGACCACAAGCGACATTAGATTATGGTAGACAAGTTTGTAGTCAGATTTACTCGTACCAGGTCTGGTTAGTTTGTTTGTTTTTTCTTCGGCATTGATCATTGGAATACAAAAACAAATGATAGAGAAAGAAAAAATTACAAAGCACACCAAGGTGATAAATTAATTAAATCCATCCACAAACAATTTTTTATGTTGCCCAGGATTTCATCGGTAATAAAACTATAGTTATTTCTGGCGTTTTATACATACTTCATAAGTAAATAACAAGCAGAATATTTAAAATGGGAGCAGGTATAAGGTACATTGGCGTATAAGTTCTATCCGGTCAGAAATTATCCGGAAACTTGCTCACTATAAACACTAGCCGCATTTGTATGTACCGTACATCGACATCCTTCTCAACAACCGATGGATATTGGCGCGAGATATTTGCACTATAAACACACGAGGATAAATTGTGTGATGTATTGCTGAAAATAGCAGTCTCTTCATGATGCGTTTAATGTGCGCAGGACATTCGGAATGCTTCTCACCTCAAGAGATATCAAAACAGAAGCTACATGTTCATCGTCATGATCACACTGTTGAACGAGCTGTTTATAGCTCGCGCCACAATATTTACACCTTCCCCGTGTGACCTTGGGTCATTGCAAATGTACGGTATAGACGAATCCAAATCCACGCATTCCTACTCCTGACTAGCAGCCTTTACAAGCTGTATCAAAATGTTTGGTACCCCATCAGTTTTCATTGATAATCGATGAGCCTGACACATCAAAATTCAACAAGAGATCCAAATAATTTGTAGATGAATTGTAAAACAAGTCATAAACTATACATTTTAGACATTTCAAGAGTATCCAATGTTGTATTCGGAAGAGGCAGACTATTCGATAAACATTAAAATTGATGGGTACCAATCATTTTGATACACCCTGTAGTTGGGTAGCCGTCGGCTACAATGCACCCAAAATGTGAAATGATTCGGCCTTGGCGGAAATTTTAAACTGCATTCCATCACCCGTTTTACACCTTCCGCGAAAACACAGGTAGACAAAAGAATGACTAAAGTTTACAACACAATAGGCCCTATAGTTCCCTTCGTCAAAACACACAGCTTCTACATGGTCTATTCGCTGTTGAAGTGACATAATAATCGGATTAACTACACCATATATCAAACGCTACAAATGGATGTACTTGCGAACAAAAGGAATAGATGCGACGGGATCACCTGCGGAATTATCTCTATTGTATATATTATTCTATTAACCCTCCTCGTCCTTGCATCTTCTCTAGGTGTTAGGCGGCTTTTATTTGCACAATGGGGCGCTCGAAACACCAGGTTGGTGCTAGCGGCTACCCAAAGATGGCCGACCAAATCCTGACCATGACTTGGCTCGTTGGATTCGTCTATAAATGCTAATTGGTACATGCATGGTTTGTACAGTACCTGTGCCTCACTATAAACAGCAAGAGTTTCGGTACACATGCAAGGAACAAAACTCAGTATATTCACTATAAACACGCTGAGGGTTAAAAAAAAACAAGTAATGCATGATTATGATATGCATACTGGTAGTCATTCATCAGAATCCAGAGCAAAGTATGTTTTCTTCGATCACATCGTCACTACGCAGTTGTTTTTGTGCAGGTAAAAAAAAATCAACAACTGCGTATTAACGATGTGCTCATGACAATGATATATTCTCGGTTACACTGCACAGGTTTTAACATGAAATCTAACTACATAGAACTTCAGTGTCACGCAAAAAACTGGTAGAATTACATTAGTGTTATGCATCGTCAATTAAAAATAAACCAACGATTGCAAAAAAGTTTTATTATACGATTATGTACACAAATTTCATAAAATGTTAAGCACTAAAGAGTGACAGGCCTCTTTCATTTTACTTAAAACCCTGATTTACATAACTGACATTTTGGTAAGATACATGTAAGCTGTTACGCCAAAACGTTGACAACAGTGTTTTGAGTAATGATTTGATCGATAATTTATCAAAGTCATTTAGAAATGAGATTTTAGTGTAATTTAATTTATCTGATGGAATTGGGCTGTGTAAATTGTTCCACTCCAATCATTTTGCAACATTTTAGTGTGTATGTTACGAGACTTGTTCCGTATCAAACACAGGTTCTGAGCCCGGGTTCTGAGATTCAAGATAAATATGTTAATGAGACGGCTTGAAAGCTTGAAGTTCGAATTAAAATATAAGGATTTCTTTAATCTGTTAATGTGGTTCTAAACCGATATACTTATGTAAATAACTCGTAGGGGTTAACACGCCTTCAGACCACAGGCTCCAGACTTGGTATATGCATTAACGACATCAAGTCTTCAGTGCAGAAGATTATTATCTTGAGCAAAGTACGTCTTCGCCGATGCGTACAACGTCATGCACTGCGCAAGTAAAAAAAACCCGATGTACTCATGACGATGATGTATTCTCGGTTAAATTTGCTTTCGGGAAATACTGTTAATAGTCTATTTGTATTTGCATAGGTATCTTCTATGAAAGCATTTCATAAAATAATAATTTCGTGTTTTCATATTTGATCTTTACCATTGATAACATTTTATTTAAAGCAAAACACGATCTTACCTTTAATAACATAAATAATGTATTTCTGTCAGACACCTCCAGTTACATGTTTTTCTACTTGTTGAAATCAATTTGAAATCCTTCCTTTTACCCTTTCATGACAAATTTGATTAGAATTTAACTTTTCAAAAGAGAACCGCATACGGCATCCCTCAAAACATGTTCCTATTTGTAACCATATGCCCCAGATTCAAGTGAATAATTGAAATTCCTTTTCCTTTTTATTCCTTTCTTATAAGGATTTGACATCTCTTACTTTAAACACAGACACTGGAAGATCTGTCTGGTCCTATATGCTTTTATACGACGCTGGTTTTGTCATTCATGAATTATCTAAAAAGATCTCTAGACGTCCCGATTTGGCCCACTTACCACTTACTGTAATTTTCCAATTATGAAATTTACATAACAATCTCATGTAAAGAGTTTTCTGGAACACTGATCACTGATTTATCACAAGTATTGTTAAAAATCACCATAGAACACTGAGCTGTCCATTGTGAATGTTTACTTTAGACTTTTTACTTAGCGTTCGATGTATAGATCATTTCCTATATTTAACCTGAATTTCAAACGTATTTGAATGAGAATGGAAAAATTGTATCATGGAAAGAAATGAACGCGGGTCGTGTAGCTATGTTGTTTTTCTTTATTAGTGTTATGTAACAGGATATAAGGATAAAACTAATCTTTGTTCACACTGAAACTGGTAAACGGTCCTTCAGGTACTCTGGAACAACTGCATGGAATAACCTCCCTGACAATTTAAAACAAATAAGCAATATTATTAACTTTAAAAAGTCGCTCAAGGAGCACATTTTACAAACCTAACTAGTCTATCCTGTTTATAGTCTCATGTGTTTTAATCTTTTAAATATTTTATGGTATTACTCTGTATATATTATGTAGTTTGTAATTTTATAATATTTATTTGTTTTATATCTTGTATTTATAATTGGTGCAATGACTTTCTAAGTGTATTTTACATTTATTTCTTTGTAAATCATTTGTTTATGTTTTATTGTATCGAGGGCCCCTGTGGAAAGCAGTGCTTGCACTGATCAGGGTTTACCCTCGTTAAAGATGTCATTAAATTAAATTAAATAAAACGTATTTCATCGGCACAAGCATCAATTGAATGAAGGAAACCTGATATGAAATTTGTTGACTGATATGAAATTCTTAAGTAATCTTGAAATCATTGCTAGAGGCAGGAGAGGTGATATCGGGGCCTACTTTCTCTCGATATGAATGGGTACGATTTGTAGTTTCAACAAACATATTTGAAATTGTACTGCATAATAGCCTCCAACACGAAAGGTTTGAAAATGAAACTATTCCCTTTTACGTCTTCAAAATGTGTTTCTTGCGTTCTCATCATGCGTTAGCATTTAAGCTAAATATGTGCTTTTGTATAAGCCGCACCTGCCATATTGCTATCTGCTCTGTAGTTACAATATAGCAATAGTATATCAGAATGTTCTTTTCTTAGATTTGTGACGTTTTAGCATTAAGAGAAAACACCATAAGACCTTAGGTTATGGTGGACAAGTTTGTAACATTCATTTCATTCATTCATTTCATTTCATTCAGCTGCGAAGCAGGCGACTACAAAGTTTCTCCATGTACTACGATCTGAAGCCAAAGTGGCAATGGCATCTGGCAGTAGAAAGTTGTCGAAATCCCCCAACAGTTTTTGCACATAAGACAAGTAGGATGTTCTTTGCCTTCAAGGTCTTCTTTTACCATGTAATGGGGTGTAGAGAGCATATCTTCTGCATGGTTCATCTTCCTGCATCCTCAGGATATGTCCCAGGAATCGTAGTTGCCGTGATCTGACAGAGTTGATAAGAGGCACAGTGTTGGTGATGGTATAGACCCTTTCATTACTAACATGGTCGGTGCGCTTGATGTTCAGCATTATCCTGTAACATGATGTACCAAAAGCGTTGATCTTATTTTCCATATCAGTAGATATCACCCAGGACTCACAGCCATAGAGCAATACTGTAACACAAGTGGTGTTAAACAGCTTGACTTTTGTTGCAACAGTGATTGTTGGACTTCTCCACAGATGCTCCAGTTTCCAAAATGCATACTAAGCAAGCGCCTTCCGTCGGGAGAGGTCACTGGTGCTAGAGCCCATCATGGAACCAAGATATTTAAAATCAGTGACATACTTGATGGGTTCTCCGTATACTTGGAGTGGTGGCTGAGGATTACAGTTGATGGTCATGTACTCAGTTTTGGGAACACTGATGATGAGACCCAGGCTTTCTGCTGCAGCCGCTGTTCTGGTTAGCTGTGCCTGTGCCCGCGGGATGGAAGATTCAAGCAAGGCAATATCATCAGCGAAATCCAAGTCGTTCAAAACCTTGGCAGGATAACGCCTGCAGCGACGTGGGTGTGTTTCAACACCGCTGTTATTCCCCTCGGTAGCCATCGTCATCAAATAGTCGATGAGAACAATGAATAGGAATGGGGCTAGAACATCCCCCTGCAATACTCCAGTAGTCACTAGGAAGGGATCCGAGATGTTGCCATCTACCAATACGGCACTTTGCGAATTAGTATACAGTACACGTATTGCCTTTACGATGCTCTCAGGGATACCATAGTGCCGCAAAACAGAAAACATCATCTTCCTGTTGATGGAATCAAAGGCTTTCTTGAAGTCAATGAATGTTATAGTTAGTGGAAGTTGGTAACTATGGAAAGCCTCCATGATTCTACGGAGGATATGCGTTTGCTGTGCACAGCTTCTGCCTGGTCTAAATCCGGCCTGGTTACTTCTTATTACAGGATCAACATGGTCCCTAATTCTATTCAGTAGGATCCTATTGTACACCTTAGCTGCAACTGACATCAGTGTGATTCCTCTATAGTTGTTCATGAGGCTGAGGTCTCCTTTCTTTGGAAGGGGAACAATAACATTGGTAATCCACTGTTCTGGTGGCGTAAGCTTTGTAAAAACTTCTACACAGAATTTATGGATGATGTCTACCATAGCTTCACCACCACCCTGGAGTGCCTCAGTGGTAATCGCGCACTCCAGTCCAGCAGCTTTGTTTGTTTTCATTGCTTGAATGGCTTTTCTTGTCTCTTCCAGGGTAGGGGGATCAGCACAAATAGGCAAGTCCTGGTCGGCGGGTGGTGGGAGATCAGATGTTGGTGGTCCATTGTCATTGTTCAGCAAGGCACAGAAGTAGTCCTTCCACTCAGCAAGTAGTTCTTTGTCGCTTGAGGGGATTGTCCCATCTCTCTTCTTCACTTTGGGATTTGATCTCTTCTTCTTCCCCGAGATGTCATGGATTATTTTCCATGTGGTGTTGTAATTGCCATTTTCATTTGCTACTTGCAGGTCTTCCATCTGCTTGTGTATAGAGGCAAGTTCATCAGCCCTATATGACTCGTTGAGCTCCACACTTCTCTGGCATGGTGAGTTCTAACAAGTAGATATGTCTTCTTGGCTGCATCTCTTTCTGATCTTAACTTGAGGGTCTTGTCTGTCACCCAGCTTGGCATTCCACAAGGGCTACATTTTCCAACAATCTCTTCTGCGACTTCTTCGACTACTTTCTCAAATATTTCATACCTCTCAGAAATTGGTGACTGGTCGTTGTCGTCACACTGGAGGACCTGGAATCTGTTTGAAAGTTCAATCTGGAAACGGTTCTTAGTAGGAGCATGAAGCAGCTTCTTCCAGTTGTACTTAGGCCTCTTACAAGGTTTACCTTTGGTGGTTCGGAGACTGGTGTGCAGTCGTATGCTGAGTATTCGATGGTCTGAATCCAGCTCTACAGAGTTATAAGCTCTGCAATTGCGCAGGGAATTAACCCACTTGCTGTTGACAAGGATGTGGTCCAGTTGGTGTTTTGAGCCCGTTGGGTGCATCCATGTCCAGAGACGACTTTTGGGTTGGGGAAATCTTGATTGTGAAGGACGGAGCTTGAATTCCTGGCATAAATTCACTCATCTGAGCTGGGTACTTTTTGGTACCCAGCTGCCACGGATGGTTTATGTGCGCAACTGAGAATTGGAACAAAATTTTGTTTCTTGCAAATTACGATCAAATCATAATGATTTGCCCGAAAACACAACGCATTTGTAAGAATAATATCCCACCACCAAGGAAATGCCTTTGGAGTTTAAATTAAGACAAAAAAACCTTTGAACATCCGTCACTTGTAATGTGGAAAAAACAAATGAAAATCGATGGCACTTTGAAAGAGGTATCACGACGCGGAGTAGCGCGCCTGGCTTTCGGTAAATCCCATTTTTCTTTGCGGCTAGACCCAAAATGTCGCCATTTGACGTCACGCCGATGCGCACATGGTTACTGCTTATTGCAAATCGGCGTGACGTCAAATGAAGACATCTGGGGTATAACCGCATTAATTATGGGATTTAACGAAAAAGTAAATTACTTATAATATGAATATCATTCATCACTTGCCATTAATAGCTTACCTTGTTTGGTAGATATACTGTAACCTACAGTTGCTGGAGACCTAAAAAGAAGAAAAGCACTAGCCTGGGCAGCTTTTTGGAAACTGGAACGCCTTTGGAGAAGCCTGTGGAGAGCGCCTGTGGAGAGCGTAGCGCAATGGTTAGGGTACTTGCCTTAATAGTACATGAGGTCCCGGGTTCAATTCCCGGTGGTGGCGATTTGCTGGGATATTGACTTGGAAAAAAAGTCTGAAATTAATTGTCAACTTCTGTAGATTAAATTCAGACTTCCGCTCTCCCCATGGTTTATTTAGAATTGGGTAAATGAATCATGAAAGTACTCCGTCCTTCGGAGGGGACGTTAAGCCGTCGGTCCCGTGTGCAGAGAGCCATAACTGTACATGTATATCGCAGCCAGTTTCGAAAAGAGTAGGATGTTAACCTCTGACTGTTCCCAATCCGCCCTGGTGTTCAAATGGACCCCAATGGAAATAAGCTTCAATAGAGGCTTTCTTGGGTTATCCAGGGTTGTCAAAATCAGAACAAATCAAATCAAAAAGCCCGTCCCTGCCAATCGAAACAAAAATCAAACTGTTTCAGACAACGTGTGTTACTGTCTTTCTGTACCAAGGACATAGAAAACAAGATCTTACTACATGTTAAACATCAAGCGTGTGGATCGGATTCCAAATGAAACCATCTACAATCTGACCAACACCTCTCCACTGGTTGCCAGAGTCAAGATTCATCAACTCAAATTTCTCGGCCATATACTGCGTCTTGAAGACGGCGAGCCTGTGAAAGAATATGCGCTTTATATTCCACCACATGGGAAGAGGAAACCGGAACGGCCGCGCACACTGTACTTACAGTATGTCCAGCACCTCCTGGGAGATACTGAAGGGATGCTGCAGCCAAACAAAATTGTTTCGCTTGCCCAAGATCGCAATAGTTGGAAAAAGCTTGTAGTCGCCTGCTCCGCAGCCGGCTGATGATGATGATGATGAACCTACAGTAGGTAGTTGCTATTGTTTTATTATATTACCGATGAATTCCTTGGCGTGGAAACACCATCTACATTTTTGAATTCACTCCAGGCAATGTAAAGCCTTAATGTGATGTAATGATTAGTTCACTAAAGATGCTTTGATATCTCACAAGAACGCCAAGTCTGAAGGCGTGTTTACGCCTACGAATTATTTATTTCAGTATTATAATCGGTTTATTGAACCACATTAGAGATTAAAATATCCTTATTTTAATTGGGACATGAAGCCTTCAGGTGGCTTCTCATTAACACATTTATCTCGAATCTCAGAGCCTAATTCTCAATGCCGAACAACGTACCTTTTCAAGTCTCGTAACATACACGATAAAATGTTGCAAAATGATCGGGTGGAATAATATGCACAGCCCAATTCCACCTGATATAATTACATTACACTGAAATCTCGTTTCTTAAATTATTAATGACTTTGATAAATTATCGATTAAAACTTTCATTACTCACATTACGGCTTATGAAAATGCCTCTCACTCTATAATTTTAACATTTTTTGTTAAGTCCTGAATTAATAACATAGTCGTAAACCAAACTTTTATTGCAATCGTTGGAGTTGGGTTTTTTTATCTACGTTGCGTGACACCAACTTAGTTTCATTTTAGCTTGTATACATTTTGGATTTCTGTAATAAAATGTGGTGGAGTAAATCCATTAATTGACTACAAAATTTGTCTACCTTAACAGGATACCGTATGCAGTTTTCTTTGGGAATTTAATATACCGTACATAACTACAAACAGAACATTCTGATATGATCAACATCGTCACGAAGGCAGACAGCAAAACGACAGTTGTGGCTTATATAAAAATACATTTTAAGCTTACATGCTTTATATTGGAACACAAAAACACATCTGAAGGCGGGAAAAATGAAAAA
This sequence comes from Amphiura filiformis, assembly GCF_039555335.1. Lineage (NCBI taxonomy): Eukaryota > Metazoa > Echinodermata > Ophiuroidea > Amphilepidida > Amphiuridae > Amphiura > Amphiura filiformis. Next base: position 1,748,616 of record NW_027305488.1, on the reverse strand, counting down.
GCTTTTGCGACGGAGGCTTAGGGAGTGCATGCAATTTGCTTGTTGAAGCTACAACTCGTGTCAAGACAAAGCAGGCCTCTCCTATCCTGCAACATTTTAAAGACTTTATTAGAATTTCATATCAGATTTCATATCAGGTTTCAATATATTCATTCAATACTTGTGCCGATGAAAGATGTTTTATCCTTATATCCTGTTACATAAAACTATAAAGAAACACAACATAGCTACACGACCCGCTTCTGGTTTAAAAGCGTTCATTTCTTTCCATAATACAATTTTTCCCCTTTTCATTTAAATACGATTGAAATTCAGGTAAAATAAAAGTAAGAAAATGACCAAGACATCCAACGATAAGTCAAATAGAGTAAATAGAAGTAGTGGTGATTTAATTAAATTTGATTTCAAATGGACACGAAACAGGACAGAGCTCAGTGTTCTATAGTGATTTTTGACAATAATTATGATAAATCACTGGTCAGAGTTTCTGAGAACTCTTTGCATGTCAATTTCAATTTCATAATTGGAACATTACAATAAGGGGATCAGATCGAGATATAAACTTAATGAAAATTAGCCGATTTGCATGAATGACAAAGTCAAATGCATAATAAAGCATTATAGAACTTGTATGGAAATGTCAAAGAAATGTATTGAGTAAAGAAATAGAAAGGAAAAGCGAATTTCAAATATTCACTTGAATGTTAGATACATACTGCATGCTGTTTGCCGCTGAGCGGCGCGGCGTGACGCACGGGCATTGCAGACAAATGAACAAATCAAGGTTGGGCATTGGCTGATACGCCATGTCGCTTGCCGCTGCTGGAAGCGGCAGGAAAATCTGACAGGGGCATAGGGATATAGCTAGGAACTTTGTGAGATGACGTATGCGGTTCGTTTGGCAAAAGTTAAGTTTTTGAAATGTAGTATTAATGGCAAACAAATGTTGTGTTGTTTTCCTTTATATCAAAGAAATCATTTTTATAAAATGCATTAGTAGGAGACTCTTATGAAAATATTATAAACATACCATTTCGGCAATGTGCTATTCCGCTTAAAATCCATACACCCCCTATGGAAGACATGACCTTAATCTTCCACACAGGAAGTGTGATATTGGGTTTACCCTAATGGGTGACTCCATTGGAAGTATATATATACTCCTTATGTGGGACATTAAGGTCATGACTTCCATAGAGGGTATATGGATTTAAACTGGAATAGCTCTATTCCCGAAAGTCTTTGCGATTTAACCGAGAATACGTTATCGTCAATGCGCACATCGTTAATGCGCAGTTTTAACGTGCGCAGTTATATTGTGCGCATCGATAAAGACTTAGTTTGCAAAGGATTCTGGGAATTGGCGTAATGACATATTACTAACAATTTAAATATCATTCATCACATGCCTTTGTGATCTACTCCCTCCGGCGACCTTCGTAATACTAGCAAACACTTTTTCTCAAATCGATTGGTTCAGCCATTTGTATACAAACGGATTAACATAGATTATCAGTTACAAACCTGTCCGTGCAGAAGAACCATTTTTTTACAAACACCTGAAACACTCCAACAAATAGTTCACAAACACTTTTTTCAAATCAATTGGTTCAGCCATTTGTATACAAACGGATCCATCGTTTGGAGCTTAATATTTGATTGATTATCCGTAGCAAACCTGCATCCGTGAAGAAGAACCGTTTGTTTACAAACACCTGAAACACTCTAACCAACAGTTCACAAACACTTTTTTCAAATCAATTGGTTCAGCCATTTATATATATACAAACAGATAAACCGTTGCAAAATTTAGAGTGTAGTGTTTAATTTTCAAAATGAAATGATATTCATCGTAGCTTAACAACTTCAACTAGAGCGGTTCTCGGCTTTCGCGGTTCTCGGCATTCGCGGTTCTCGGTAGTGTGGGTTGGTCCGTATGTGACGTTTCTGTTCAGAACCTTGTGTGACCCTCCCCCCCCCCCAGAAAAAAATCATCCGCCACCACTGGTTATAACAAGGGCCTTGTAAATGCAACTGGTGAGACAGAGCCTCCCATGACGTTTGTGTTTTCAGTCTGATTTCAGTTCCCTAACAGGTACAAAGTTTACGCATTATCATTAGGCCTACCAAGTATTGTATGTCCTATAATCTCTTATGTATGACATGGATCTTTACCATGATTGTGCAAGCCAAAAAAATATCATTTCAATACCCCAAACATGCGTTAAAAAAGACCATGTTTTACACATGCAACCTCAAGTTTAGACATATAATTTAATTTGACCTAAACCCTCATGCACGGGAAAAATCATGCCGCCACCATTGGTTATGACAAGGGCCTTTTAGGGTGCACACCAGTAAATAACCCCACTGACTTTCTGTACAGACAGGGGCCGGGAAAACAACTCAGTTCTTCAAAACTTCCCTTTCTGCAAGCAGAAGGTCAGATGACGACATCCATTGTAAAAATTAATATATGGATTTCAGGATTTTTTTCCAGAAATATTGTAAAAAGTTCAACCTATAACCCATACAGCTAACGCCACCTCACAAACAGCTTGGTGTTTCTGAAATGTAACACATTTTGAAAGTCGTCATAAAAAGTCGGATCCTGCTAAATTTACACAGACAATCTAATTTACAGGCCTAAATGAGGATTAAATATGAATCAGGGCCTAATAGTTGCCTTTTAAGCCTTTTCTAATGTATTACATTAAGTCATATAGCACATTTCCTCGTTTTAAATACTGTTTTTTTCCTTCCAGGGTGTAGCTAGACTTCTCCGTACTCCACTTGCCAATTGTGCTTCTGGCTATTGCATTTAAGCTTAAAACTCTGATTATTATTTGTGCACAATTGATAGATTTTCACATCTAATCTTTTCAGTCACCGTACTCCCTCTGTTTGTTAGCTTCCCAAGTGGACTACTGACTTTGGATTGCGGATAACTTTTTAACACGGGATTCTATGGAGAAAATGCATAAAACGCATAAATCTGAAAGCCCCTCTGAGCCCCCCTCCTGGAGACGCCATTGCAAAATCAATGGAGAGAAACTATACTACCTTGTTTCTTAATAAAATGTAACGGGGTACATCAGGCAACTATGAGAACCAAAAAGGCCTCAAAAAGAAAGACATTAATTTTCACGTGCATTTCAACCAAGACGCTTCATTAGTGGTGTTCGCCCTTAATGTCATATTATCATGACCGTTTTATTTTGTTTTATGTTAAGGGCTGGGGTATGAACGTTTGGACAGTATTTATTGTGGGACATTAGAGCACATCAGACATATCGAATTGCATTCTGAATACTAAGAATGTCCTGATATCAAATAATTTTGATTTTTTGAAATTCGCAATGTAATACACATTTTATGACAAATCATTAAAATTGATATTTTTGATATATAACAGTCCTCGAAGTAAATTTTATAAATTTAATGATACATTCTTTAAGTATATGTAGCTGGGAGGAAAGGCCGACGATCAATTGAAAATTTTGACCTTTCGTATTGAAGATATGGATTTCCCAAAAAAAAAAAATAGGTCTTTTGGGAAATAAAATCCATATCTTCAATATGAAAGGTCAAAATTTTCAATTGATCGTCGGCTTTTCCTCCCAGCTACATACACTTTAAGAATATGTCATTAGATTTATAAAATTTACTTCGAGGACTGTTATATATCAAAAATTTGAAAAATATCAAATTTGAATAATTTGTCATAAAATTTGCATTATATCGTGAATTTCAAAAAATTAAAATTATTTGATATGAGAAAGACATTCTTCGTATTCAGAATGCAATTCGATATGTCTGATGTGCTCTCATTTCCCACAAAAATACTGTCGAAACGCTCAAAACGCTCATTCCAGATCCCTTAAGTATATGTCATATTACATGTTTCACATTTGTACGATTTTAAATAATTCTTTATCATGTTTATAGGACATGGTCTGTTATATTTTTTTAATACACACCTATGACGTCGCGCTATTGTTTTACCGCTCCATTATTTTCCACGAATGGAGCGATGATCACAATAACACGCCATTCGTAAATGCCTTTCTCTTTTCTCTGAAAAGCAAATACTTTTCAGGGAAAAAGTACTGGCATTTACGAATGTAGTGTTAATATCAATTGCACTTTTGAAAAGCAAGTATTTGCGAAAAGTGCGGTATTGTTATCATCACTTCATTCATGCAAAACAATGATACGAAAAAACAAGAAGAAAATGATTTTCATTAAGGGGTACTACACCCCTGGCCAATTTTGTGCCTATTTTTGCATTTTTCTCAAAAATTATAGCGCTTTGGTGACAGGTAAGATATGTATATTATAGGGGCAAAGACTACAACTATACTGCACTGAAAATTCAGCAACTCAAGGCAAGTAGTTACTGATTTCTTGATCAAATATTGGTTTTCCTCATTTTTGACTGTAACTCCAAACTGTTGTCTGTGCTGAAATAAAATTTCCAGTGCAGTAGTTGTAGTCCTTGCCCTATAATATACATATCTTACTTGTCATCAATGCGCTATAATATTTGAGAAAAATGCAAAAATATGCACAAAATTGGGCAGGGGTGTAGTACCCCCTTAATACAATAAATTGAGGAAGCGGATAGCAACATTTGCTCAGTATTGTTATGGGATCTGAGAGCACATCAGACATATCGAATTGCATGCTGAATACGAGGATTGTCCCTATATCTAAAAATAATAATAATTTTGATTTTGTGAAATTCGCGATATAATACAAATTATTAAAATTTCATATTTTTTATATTTTTCCAAATTTAACAGTCCTCGAAGTAAACTTTATAAATCTAATGATATGTAATTAAACTATAGGCCTATGTAGCTGGGATGAAAAGCCGACTCAATTGAAAATTTGACCTTTCATATTGAACTTAAACATTTTTTTCCAAAAAGACCTACATTTTTTAGTGTTTTGAGGAAAAAATCTATATCTTTAATACTGAAGGTCACAATTTTCATATGATTGACGGCTGTTCAACCCAACTTCCTACTATTTACTGCATATCGTTAGATTTATACAATTTACTTTGAGGACTGTTAAATTTCAAAAATATCAATTTTAATAATTTGCCATAAAATGTATAGTATCGCGAATTTAATAAAAATCTAAATTATTTGATATCAGAAGGATGTGTCTGATTTGCTCTCAGGTGCCACAAAAAGAAATACGTAAAAACGTCGCTATCCGAGCCCTTACAATGCAATCTGTGAAAAGCAAGTCAAGATCAAAACGGGCAGGTTAAATTGTTGGCTAAGTTGTACTTATTATGCAAGATGTATTTTTACCCTCACTTTGGAAAATGCTTATTTAGGCTTTACTTCGTAGGCCCTTTATTTATTTATTTGGACCTTTCTTTCTACGCTTACTGTTTTTTATAACATTTTTTTTTCTTCTTTATATTTTTATACGTTTTCAGTGGCTTAGGCCTTACATATAATTTGTCATATTTTGGGCAACATTGCTACATATACATAATACACATTCTGTATCAATGTATTTAGGCCTATGAATCTGTTTATTTTTAAATCGTTCTCTTCGGGCATGTTTAATAATGATAAAAGCCACAGTAGGTCTATTTTCTGTATACTTTTTATTTGTCATTAGTATATCTGATGTTTCATCTGATGGTATTTTGGCATGCTTGAATATTTACATACATCGATCAGTAGGCCTATCCGATACCGTAAAATGGGGTAACTTTGGGCACTTTTCGGAGTTTTTAAACCACTGCTTCCAAACAAAACCAAATATATTTCTAATTATCTCTTTTTTATGACATTAGGGTTCCTTCTAGACCTTGAAGTTGAAAAAGATTTTTGAATAATTTTGAAAGGGTGCCCTAGGGGTTGAAAATAGCCTGACCAAAGTTACCCCGCATTTGGGGCAACTTTGGTCAGAGTATTACATTCCATGAAGAAAAAAAAAGAAAAAAAAATTGATCTTCGCTGTATATGGGCAAGGTTTTGTTTTTTGTGACATTTGACCCCTTGCAAAATTAAGCAAGCACGCATCCTTGCTCACAAATATCGATTTTTATTTTGTCTGAAAAAATTTTTAAAAAATGCTCATTTTTGGTCAAAATGCCAATATTTTCGTAACTTTCAACGAAATTGGACATGAGCGACTTTTATTTCTTCCAAATATATTTCTTAACAAATTGAGACCAAATATGACTAAAAACAATATTGCTGTACGGAAATATGACCATTTAAAAAATATATTTGAACGACCAAAGTTACCCTGCTTACCGAAGTTACCCCCACCCCATTTAACGGTAATTAAATATTACAATGTTAGGGACGATCCATTTGATTTCGGAAGGGGGACTGGAAGTTGAGGTGGCTTTTATTTCGCGTCGAAGGCGGCGAAGTTTGTTTTGTTTTTTGCCGACAAAGTTCAGGGACATAATAGGCCTAGGTAAAATGTGTTGTAGTACATTTAAAATTTTCATACCTTTTCGTACCCGATTTTGGTCCTTCTGCTGCGAATCAACGATATATATCCTCGGAATGATTCAAACACAAAATTATCCAAGATAAACAATAGTGTCCATAATTGCATGGTTGTTCCAAAATCGAACACTCGATTCACAGAGAAGAGTATCATTGCTCAGGTATAGCGATAGGTGTGGCTTTCTTGAGGTACACAACTGTAATGACCATTTCATATGAACCTATATGACCTTTTTGCCCATTTTCCTTATTATGCAAAATAGAGACCTAAACGCAACTACTTCAATAGTTAACGCATTAGAAGTGGGCATAAAGAACTATTGATTGTCTAATCACTTGGATGATTTTACGAATCTACGTTTATTCAATTTGTGTAACAAACATTTTAAATCTTTATAATTCAAGAAGGTGGTTACGGATGATTTGAACTAAACACCTGGATCGTGATATGATGGGTATTTCTATAGAAATTTTACATAAAGCTGAGTTGGACTATTTTTGCACTCGCACCTAAAATTAAGTACGATCATTATATTAGTGTATTGTCCGGCATCAATGAGTAATTGATCAATTTGTAAAGAGCAGCCTATTTCAATAACACTCCATTCGTGAAAAATAATGGAGCGGTAAAACAATAGCGCGACGTCATAGGTGTGTATTAAGTCGGTTAATGGCCGCGTATTAGAACGTGAGTGGATAAGAATGGCTTCGCCGCTCCGCGGCTCAGCCATTCTTATCCACTCACGTTCTAATCCTTGGCCATTATCCTATACATATCCTCTTTTCATTCTTGAAAAGATAGATCATGCTTTTTATTTCACCCATTGGGTATTTCTTTATTAATTTGTGTTTATATGGCGATTTCAAGTGGGATAATAACTCCTGGATGACGTAAGCATAATGTTAGGCTAAGGTTAAGGGGGTGCTTGTTCAGGCCTTCTGAGCATCTCCTCATTCAAATGTGTTGTTTTGCTGTTATTGTATTGTTGTATTTTGAATGAAATAAAGATTGATTGATTGATTGATTGATTGTTGATAGATTTAAATATCATTATAAATAGGCACTTAATAATAATGATATTGAAATAAATTGATAAATAGATAAATTAATAGATAAATAAATAAAAGATATATAAGCCTAGATAAATAATAAATAAATGATAAACTAGGAGTAAATTGCAAACATTAAATATCTTAGAGCAAATGAGCATTTAATAAGTTTTTGCGACAAATATTTTGCCCCTTCTTGTACGTTTTATCATTATTTTATCTTTTACTAATTCTTTTTTGGGACATGCTCGCTTATTTATTTTTTATGTGTTCCTCTTATCATTTGTGAAGTATTTCTTTATTTTTGTTTTAGTACAAGTGATCACTGAGTATGTTTAACTGTGGAAATATCGGTAGATAAGGTGTCTTTTATTTCACCCTTGAGTATTATTTATAAGTGTATCAACATACATTTCACATGTCATGATTTTTCATTGTTTTATTTTAAAGCAATTCTTTATTGGGGTGCATGCTCTCATATATTAGGTGGTTTTTTTTCATGTTCCTCTTGTCATTCTTGATAGATGGCTGTTTATTTATGTCGCGTGTTAAGTATTTGTTTAATTTTTGGTCGAAGTGTATAATTATCATCAGACACATGTCACATTTTTATGTATGATTTTGCATTATTTAATTTCAAATTATATAATTTTTAAACGTACTAACGTAGTTCTTTATTTTTGTTTCTGTGAATATCATCCGAAAAGTAGGCCTCCTGCACATTATGATTTTGCCTTGCTTTATTTAACTCTTTACTGGGGTGCATGCTCTCTGCTGGTTTTTTTCATGTTCCTCTTATCATTATTGACAAGATAGCACCTGCTGTACGCTGTTTATTTATTTCGCCCTAAATTATTTCTTTACTTGTGTTTTTAGATTTTGAAGTTTATATCATGATAGCACACGCTATGTTTTTATACCAACCGCGTTTTCTTTTTGAAAACAGTTCTTGTTTCAAATCCTGGTCCGCAATGTCAACATTCAGTTCGTTCATAAAATATGGCTATTTATTTATGTCGCGTGTTATGTAGTTCTTTATTTTTTGCTCGAAGTGTATAAATATCATCAGACACCTGTCACATTTTTATGTATGATTGTTCATTATCTAATCTTAAAATATATAATTCTTTAAACTTATTTCTTTTTTCTGTTTCAGTGAATATCATCCGAAAAGTAGGCCTCTGCACATTATGATTTTCCTTGTTTTATTTAAACTCTTTATTAAGGTACATGCTCCTCTTATCGTTATTGACAAGTCATCACATGCTGTACGCTGTTTATTTATTTCGCCCTCATTTTCTTTACTTTTGTTTTTAGATCTTTAGTTCTTTATTTTTGTTTCTGTGAATATCATCCGAAAAGTAGGCCTTCTGCACATTATGATTTTTCCTTGCTTTATTTAACTCTTTACTGGGGTGCATGCTCTCTGCTGGTTTTTTTCATGTTCCTCTTATCATTATTGACAAGATAGCACCTGCTGTACGCTGTTTATTTATTTCGCCCTAAATTATTTCTTTACTTTTGTTTTTAGATTTTGAAGTTGATATCATGATATCACACGCTATGTTTTATACCAACCGCATTGTCTGTTTAAAGACAGTTCTTGTTTTAAATCCTGAATACAATGTCAACATTCAGTTCGTTCACCTCACAATGCGGTGCGATGTTATATAACTGTATATATTGCAGGGTTGCCAAACCCGCGATGTAATAGGCCTAGGTCAATAGGATGAGTTTTGAAGATTTTCCTCGCGACAATTTCCTGTCCTATAGACACCAATTGATGGTTAAGAAAAATATTGCATGACTTCTCAACATTGGCTTACGCGACTTCTGGTAGTTTTTTATCTCATAGAAACCAACGGTTGATAAAAAAAATATTGGGCGACTATTCAATGATTTGACCCGCGGTTTGCCCTCATTTGTTTGGCAACCGTGGTCTGTGTTAAGTGAATATATTTCGGTAAGAAAATAATTATCATAGACCATGTAGACAGAACGGACAATAGTCATAGGCGCTCTCCTCCATTTTGAGAAATATACTTTTACACACACACTACATTTATAATTAAAATGATCAGCCTTAAAGTTTTACCTTTTAGTGGGTTAAGCCAAACCTAAGTGGATGAAATATAAATCAACACTTCTGGCACTGATTGGTTTCCGTAGTTGTTATATGGAATACGAGCTGTCTGTAGCTACAAAATTGTCTTCAAATCGGCTTTTGCCGGGCCTCTCTTTTTCGGCGTTTTTCTCATTAAATTAGGGTCCCGTTCAAATAAAAAATAAACTGGTGTCTAGATGTAATCACAGTTAACACACCAGGAAAATTATAGAATATACAACAACCTAGTTACACCTGTAGACTGCGAACAAACATGCACCTGGCCAGACCTGGCCGTATCACAAAGTGTTCTCCCTACGGATACCCTTAAGGGTCACACAATTATGAAGTTTGAAAATCATGGCCGGGTGGAGCGATCTTCTAGGTCATGCACAGTCTTAATGGTGTTAAGATTATCAAGTCCAGGTTAAATATACATGTAGGCTACTACATCATGTTGTCAGTTCATTAAGTCTATTATTGTCGCCAACTTTGGACGGACGACGGTGGGTTGAGCGGCTTGGTCCGGGGGAACCCTCCTCTGATATCTCAAGGACTTTTCTGCTTCTCCACTTTAGAAAGGATTACTTCAAATACACATGTTTTTACATGAACTCCAACTTGATAAAACTGTAGAGTTATACAACGCAATTACTAGAACTGGTGCAGGTGGAATTACATTGCTGTTATGCAACGTCAGTTAAAAACAAACCAACGATTGCAAAAAAAGTTGCACTTACGATTCTGTGCATCAGGACATTACACAGAAGTACTAAAGAGTGACATTCCTCTTTCATTTTACTTGTGTTTTGAGTAATGAACGATTTGATCGATAATTTATTAAAGTGATTTAGAAATGAGATTTTAGTGTAATTTAATTTATCTGATGGAATTGGGCTGTGTAAATTGTTCCACTCCAATAATTTTGCAACATTTTAGTGTGTATATATGTTACGAGACTTGTATAGGTTGTTCCGTATCAAAAACAGGCTCTGAGATTCGAGATAAATGTGTTTATGAGACGCCTTGAAGGCTTCAAGTTCGAATTAAAATAAGGATTTTCTTTAATCTGTTAATGTGGTTCTACAAACCTATATACTAATGTAAATAATTCGTAGGCGTTAACGCGCCTTCAGACCACGGTCTCCAGACTTAGTATTATGCATTAACGATATCAAGGCTTCAGTGCAGTAGATTATTATCTTGAATAAAGTACGTCTTCGCCGATGCGTATAACGTCATGCAATGCGCAAGTAAAAAACCCTCAAAAAACGATGTACTCATCACGATGACATAATTTATTCTCGGTTAAATTTGCTTTCGGGAAATACTGTTTATAGTCTATTTGTATTTGCATAGGTATCTTCTATGAAAGTATTTCAAAAAATAATAATTTCGTGTTTTCACATTTGATCTTTACCATTGATAACATTTTATTTAATTAAAGCAAAACACGATCTTACCTTTAATAACTATTAATAATGTATTTCTGTCAGACGCCTCCAGTTCCATGTTTTTCTACTTGTTGAAATTCAATTTGAAATCCTTCCTTTTACCCTTTCATGACAAATTTGATTAGAATTTAACTTTTCAAAAGAGAACCGCATACGGCATCCCTCAAAACATGCAAAACATGTTCCTATTTGTAACCATATGCCCCAGATTCAAGTGAATAATTGACATTCCTTTTCCTTTTTATTCCTTTCTTATAAGGATTTGACATCTCTTACTTTAAGCACAGACACTGGAAGATCTTTGTGGTTCTATATGCTTTCTGATTTTGTCATTCATAATTTTTTTTTGAAGATTTCTCTAGATATCCCGATTTGGTCCGCTTAGTGTAATGTTCCAATTATGAAATTGACATAACAATCTCATGTAAAGAGTTCTCTGGAACACTGACTAGTGATTTATCACAAGTATTGTCAAAAATCACAATAGAACACTGAGCTGTCCATTGTGAATCAAACTTAATTCGACCATGTTACTTCAGACTTTTTACTTGGCGTTCGATGTATAAATCATTTCCTTTACTTTACCTGAATTTCAATCGTATTTGAATGCAAATGGGAAAATTGTATCATGGAAAGAAATGAACACTTTTAAACCAGAAGCGGGTCGTGTAGCTTTGTTGTGCTTATTATTATATAGTTTTATGTAACAGGATATCATAAAACGTATTTCATCGGCACAAGAATTGAATGAAAGAAACCCGATATGAAATTTGTTTACCGATATGAAATTCTTAAGTAATCTTGAAATCATTGCTACAGACAGACGAGGTGATCGAGGCCTACTTTCTCTCGATATGAATGGGCACAATTCGTAGCAACAACAAGCAACTTGCATGCACACCGAAGCCTCCGCCGCGAAAGCCAAATCTATTCCTTTTTCCACCTTAAAAATGTGTTCTTTTGTGTTCCCACAAAGCATTTAAGTAAAAATGTGATTTTGTATAAGCCGCATCTGTTATGTTGTTGTCTGCTCTATATAGTTACAATGACAATACTATATGTCAGAATGCACTGTTCTTAGATTTGTGATGTTTTTAAAGCATTAAATTCCCGGAGAAAATAGCATACGACATTAGATTATGGTAGACAAGCTTGTAGTCATATTTACTCGTACTAGGTCTGCTTAGTGTTTAAATTTTAAAATGGAATGATATTCATCGTAGCTCAACTTCAATTAAAGATGGCAAATCGTAGTTATTTTAGGACGTGTACATTATTGATGGTGTTAGGATTATCAAGCCCAAGTTATACATGTACTACATCATGATGTCAATTCTTTTAGTCTATTATTGTCGCCAACTTTGGACGGGCGACGGTGGGTTGAGCGCTTTGGTCCGGGGAACCCTCTCTCTCTCCAGTTGCAGATACTGTCATGACATCAAAAAGGATTTTTCTGCTTCTCCATCCATAAAAGGATTTCTTCAAAATACATAGTTTGAATAAAACATGAATCAGTCATAGGTCCGCCAAACAAAACATTTTTCTTTCATACATCATTTTGTCGACACTATATCATATAACACACATTGAACAGGTTTGTACACGAACTCCAACTTTATAAAACTAAAGTGTTATGCAACGCAATTGCTAGAACTGGTGCAGGTGGAATTACATTGAGGGAAAGCACAATTTTGATATAAAATTGGATCGATTGAGCCCATTTATTGGTCGAGCTATGAGTATTGAAATACGTAGTAGAGTCCAATATTTTAAAACTTACAACGAGACCAATAAAATATTGGGCGTAAAGCGTCCAATTTTATCATTATTATGTTTTGGATCCAATATTTGCACACACTTGGATTCATCAAAACATAATTATACAGAAATGAGGGTCAAAGTCGTCAAGAAATAGTCAACAATTTTATTCCCCTCCCCCTTTTTTTTCATGGGGCGGGGAGGGGCAAGAGGCAACATGTCAATAGAAACAAAAATCCGTTCCTGAGAATGATTACGTAGAATGTTTAATTGGTTACCGTATGTTGACGACATCTTTTGTGAACGAGCAGAAGCAAAATAAAGCAACTGAATGAAATACATGTATTGTACTCCTTGTCAGTTTTATTCTTATGCGCTGCAGTATGTAGCAAAGTGGCGTGAACAGGGGCGTAGCCAGCTTTCTTGGTCGGGGGGGGGCAAAATAAAATTTTTGGGGCACAGACGAAAAAAATGCAGTTGCATCATACAATACATAGAGACTGTATGTCTTCAAGCTTCCCGAAAAGGGCCTTATTGGGATGACGTGCGCGCGTAGCGCGAAAAAAATGGTATTTTACACTATTTTCGCCCATTATCCGGCTAGAAAGGGCTTTATTGTTACAATGTACGCGCGTAGCGCGAAAAAATTTTGTATTTTACACTATTGTGGCCCTGAATTTTGCTAGAAAAGGGGCTCCTTGCCCTTTTTCTTTTCCTTTGCCCTCCTGATTTTCTCTTTCATTTTTTGTCAGAGGGGCACTTTTTCTTTCATTTGGGCGTGAAAGCCGCTATTGGAACGAAAAGTACCTTTTGTTACCATAAAACCCAAGGGTGTGATTGAGTAGCCGTAAGCACAAAAGGCACACATTAGCCGCTGATGTACAGTTCGTTGTCACCCTACTGAATCTAGGTGCTTCATTTAAATAAATTGCTGAATGATTACACATCAAGGCTGCCATGTCTGCATGTCTATAGTACTGTATAATGGTAATAGCTACGTATACATGTAACATATAATAACTTGATATACCGGTATAGGCCTATATAAAAGTTGTTTCACAAATTGACATTTTATTTTATTTTAAAAAGGAGAATGTCATAAACAGTGGCGTACTGAAGGGGGCAGCTCTTCTGTGAGAGGTCTTGGGAGGGAGGTAGAGGTGGAGGAGGGGGTATGAAGAATGAGAGGGGGGCTGGAGGAAGAGAGAAAGAGGAAGAAATGAAGAGAAATAAATAAATGGATGTAAATAAATAGAAAGGTAAGGAAAATGATAGGAATGAGAGGGGACAAAAAGTAAAAGGGGATGGAGAAGGGAAGGGTGATAAGAAGAGGGAGTGATATTTTAGCAAGGAAAGAATAAGAACAGAGAAAGGAAAAGAAAGGAATGACAAATAAATGTAGACCTAATAATTATTATAGAAACTAAACACAGCCCCCCCCCCATAGGCCTAACACTAACAGTACTATAGGCAGCCATTCGATGATGTCAATGCCTTTATGCGTTACGTATTTAAAACGCCCAGTCAGATGTATTTTACACCTGCCAAGCACAAGTCACCCAATTTCGAAAATTGGACCAGGAGGGTGAAAGTGCATAGGAACAATGCTGGAAACTACGTCACGCTATTGTTCGACCTAGGCTACATCATTTTTAACGCATGCGTGTTCGTCAATACAGCTTTAGACTCGTGGAGTGACTGGAATCACACTGACGGCGGAGGAGAATACTAGCTGGTCAAACAGTTTAATTCTATCAAGCATATAATACCTGAACAATCATCGTCATTTGATCTATTTACTACAGAATATATTGTATACTCAAAATATAATTTTAAAATTGTAAACCTGTATATTTGTGTACTAAAATATAAGGACATGTGAATAAAATCATGTCGAAGACAAAATGGCCGCTAATCCGCCTATTGTGAGACCTTGGATACATATTTCGAAAGAGGGCAGCAGACTAGGATGCCTATCCCTTTGTCTATTATTCCTGATTGGACGTTGAATGTACACTCTCATGAATATTGATTGGCAACATTTTCCAATATGTCAGCCAGAGCCCTGACACTGAATAATTTGCATGGCAAAATGACCCGTCTCCTCCGCAGCCAATTTGGTTTCGCTCCATCGAAATCAAGCTGGTCACGGAGGAGACTACCCTCCTTTGTGTTTGTTCATTTGTGTATGGAGAGCCCTTCTTGGAGTCCGTAATGACTTAGGCTACGCTCTCAGCTAGAGTCCGACGCTGCATTGCACTAGAAATACCTTTTCTGTGAAATCGCTATAGAGCCAATCGGGAACACGTATTCGTTTTGAAAATATAGCATTAAAATTAGTATCACCCTTGTGGCCCCGTGCAGTGGAAAACCTTAATTCTTTCATTAAAAGGAAATGAAAATTAAAAAAACACGGATCTACCTGTGCACCTATAAAATGGGCACAGCAATTTGTCTCAAATATGAATGAATTTTAAGAAACATACGGGATATGATGAACATTGACCTGACGCCATGATAGTATAGGATCTATTAGTCGTTTTATATACAATGTATATACCGTATTGTCATAATACCAATATTTGTCATTATATATAATGAGTAATATTTAGCATTAACGTAAATGTGCAGTTCATATGCACAAACGAATACTGATCTTTATGATATTCAGGTTTTGTACATCACATATAACATGTCACATACGTGTTGACCTGCATCTATTGTATTTGTTCATCTGTGTATGGAGAGGATTAACGCCATTAAACGCCATTAAAACTCCATCAGTATTAGGGCGTAGTTCAGTGAACTCACCGTATTGCTATTCCAAGTACTTTGATAATACAGATAATATGTATTAATGGGTCGAGGCGATTGCTTGAAAAACCTAATAAATTATTCATAACAGTTACGTAATCAATCGATAGTGCGGACACTTTTCATTTGCAAACCACCAAAATTCGCGATCTTTTAGCGTTGGAAAAGAAACCACGTGAATAGAGTGCCCTCTCAAGAATAGGTTCTCTGTGATGTCAGCGCTCAAATCGGACACAATAGAACAATAGACCATTCAGTGCGTTGGGGATGACCAGCACATGAACCCATGCACCCATGAACCCAAGAATGAACACATACACAATCTCAATGGAGCTATGCACATTATCTCCCTACACTGCTGACCAATGGATTTGATTTGAGTGCACACACGGTGCATCAGTATTAATAGTACCTCATATTATACTCGGGGAGCTAGGACCACTTTCTGTGCACCCCCACAGGACCAAACCAAACCAACTTTTTTAGGTTCCTGAGATGACCCCAAAACATAATCAGGATGTTTCCAAAATATAAACTGGCCCCAAGGGGGTAAAAGGTCATCGAACTTTGCATAGGGTCAAAATTTCAAACTTGCTCAAATTGTGTTTAAAACCATTCCAATGTATTCCCCTAGTCACAAGGATTCAGAAAATGTATAGTTTGACCTATCTAGGACGTATTGTTCTTGAGTTATAACCAAAAAGGTCAAAGGTCACGTTTTTGCCTCTATAGGGGTCGAAAACAACAAAGTGCTCCAATTTTGCCAAAAGAGGTGTCAAATTGTTCGTTTTGGTTAAGGGAGGTGTAATGAGCGAACCGTGGTTTGGATTCCAGAGGGAGGGTGTCTGTAAGAGGCACAGCCATCAGAAAATGAATAACTGAGATCGCACGCCAAATAAACTTACTGCAGTAATTTTCCAAGTCTTTAAAAAAAATAGACATAGGCCTAGTTGGGAATCGAACCCGGCAGCTTCCGGTTCTGAATCAAATGATAGTATCACTAAGCCAACTTCCTATCTGCACTAAAACCTGTGATATTAATTCTTGATAATGTTTAACGAAAAAATCAATACTAATGTACGATGCCCGGGTACGATGTCATTCAAAATCAAATAGAAGTCCCACAACTAAAGTAGCAATCGATAAATCTGCTCACTCAATCATCAAATAATCAATCGAAAAATAAATAAATAAATAAATAAATAAATAAATAAATAAATAAATAAATAAATAAATAAATGTGTCCATTCTCTCGAGCCCCAAAACGTCATTAAATAAAATAAATAAATAAATAAATAAATAAATAAATAAATAAATAAATAAATAAATAAATAATACAAAAAGAAATTATAAATTAGTTTTTCTAGGCCATACGCTGGAAAAATAAAGCAGCATAAGAAAAGTAACAGACGCACGGTTTCGAACAAGCGACGCTCAGAACCACAAAGCCTTAGACCGCTCGGCCATAGAAGCACACAGTCTTCTCAATGTCAAAAAAAATATATTAACCTTTAACGTTACGCAATATTGGCACATGACACGGGCACATGTCTGCGGGTACAGATACTGCATGATAGAAAGGCGTATAGGCTCTACAAAGGGTCTATCCCTGAAGTTAATGGTCATTGACATGTAACCAATTATTTGTATACCAGGGTTCTGCCAGCTACAGTCAACCAATACAAAGAAGTATATTATTAGGCGTTGACGCAATCATGAATGCGGGAAGTATAAAACCATAGTCGCCACTCGTGCACTTGTTTGAGTCCACAGGCATTCCGAAAACAGCCTTCAACCAGGGGGATGACACTCACCTCATTTGCATGGCAAAATTACCCGTCTCCTCTGCAGCCAATTTGTTTTCGCTCCATCGAAATCAAGCTGGTCACGGAGGAGACTACCTTCCTTTGTGTTTGTTCATTTGTGTATGGAGAGCCTTTCTTGGAGTCCATGACTTAGGCTACTACGCTCTCAGCTAGAGTCCGACGCTGCATTGTACTAGAAATACCTTTTCTGTTAAATCGCTATAGAGCCAATCGGGAACACGTATTCAATTTATAAATATAGCATTAAATTAGTATCACATAGTGGCCTCCGTGCAGTGGAAAACCTTAATTCTTTCATCAAAAAGAAATGAAAATGACCAAAAAACCGGATCCACCTGTACGCCTATAAAATGGGCACAGAAATTTGTCTCAAATATGAATGAATTTTAAGAAACATACGGGATATGATGAACCAATGACCTGACGCCATGATAGCAGGATCTATTAGTTGTTTTATATACAATGCATATACCGTGTTGTCATAATACCAATATTTGGCATAATATATAACGACTAATATTTAGTATTGTAAATATGCAGTTCATATGCACAAACGAACACTGATCTTTATGATATTCAGGTTGTTGTACATCTCATATAACATGTCATATAGGAGGTCATATGTGTTGACCTTCTCCTATTGTATTTGTTCATCTGTGTATGGAGAGGATTAGCGCCATTAAACGCCATTAAAACTCCATCAGTATTAGGGCGTAGTTCAGTGAACTCACCAGATTGCTATTCCAAGTACTTTGATAAATACAGATAATATGTATTGATGGGTCGAGGCGATTGCATTGAAAACCTAATACATTATTCATAAGAGTTACGTAATCAATCGATAGTGCGGACACTTTTCATTTGCAAACCACCAAAATTCGTGATCTTTTAGCGTTGGAAAAGAAACCACGTGAATAGAGTGCCCTCTCAAGAATATCAACTCTCTGCTTCAACCCCGAATTCAGATGTCGATTTTGGGTTGTTACATGCAAATACAAACTAATTATATCATGAAAAAAACCACCAAGAGGACTACGATACTTATTCAGAGCCAATCTACATTCTGTTATTTACAAAAGCCGACGATCAAAGTAAAATTATAAAAGGAGCAAGACCAGATATCAACGTTAAATCACGGTAAGCCTAAAATCGCATCGAAAACGCCAAAATGCAGTCACAAAATATATTAGCACTCGGCGGCCCAGTCACTACCTGTCGCTGTGATTTGGGGTAACTCGTTGCTTCCCTTCTCCAGATACCTGTACTTCAAGGTCGCTCATACCCCAAAACCTTAAACAAATCAAATAAGGATAGGATTGTAATATCTCGGATGCTTCGTTAACTAGATAACACAGTAAAATAGGTCAAGTAGGCCCTACCATTGAGGCCTATTGACCTTGAAGCAAGGCCACAACGTCATTTTAATAACAATACGCTATTTACATAAGAATAGGACATATATGCAAATTAGCTAGTGCCACCAGGGATAATTGAATAGTCGGGATAGGTCTAGACAATTTCCTTCAAATTTTAAATTTGTCATTATATACTCAAAATGCTGAAATAATACTAGTAATAATGATCGGGAATGGTTTCTGTCCATTTTGAGCTGAAATAACGAGGTAACGTGAAAGAAACACTGCTTGTTATTTTGGCCGTTTAACACGCAGTTCTATGGGCGGACATAAAGTCATAATTTCTTGAATTATGACTTTATGTCGAACTTTGCTCTGTTTACATACAAACACAACAAATTTGGCTGATTCCATTTAGGTGCAAGTTGTGACATGTGTAAACATTACAAATATGAAAAAAAATCAGGTTTGAAAAAAATTAACCAAATTCATATTATAAGATCGTACATTATGACTATGATGTTATTCACATGTCGATATACTTTAGTACACAAATATAGAAGTTAACAGATTTACAATTTTTAAATTATATTTTGAGTATACAATATAGTCTGTAGTAAATCGATCAAATGACGGTGATTGTTCAGGTATTATATGCTTGATAGAATTAAACTGTCTGACCAGCTAGTATTCTCCTCCGCCGTCCGTGTGATTCCAGTCACTCCTATAGGTCGAACAATAGCGTGACGTAGTTCCCGACAATGCCCCTATGAACCTCTGCCTATGAACAGATACCATCCTGGTGCCACATCCTGATTTATTGATCCATGGTCATGCTAATTAGCGTGTGTTGCTAATCTTCGAGTATCGAGTTTCGAGTTCGAGTATCGAGTTTCGAGTTGCAATTTTCGAGTATCGAGTTGCAATTGTCGAGTATCGAGTTGCAATTGTCGAGTATCGAGTTGAAATCTTCGAGTATCGAGTTGCAATTTTCGAGTATCGAGTTGAAATCTTCGAGTATCGAGTTCAATTTTCGAGTATCGAGTTGCAATTTTCGAGTATCGAGTTGCAATTGTCGAGTATCGAGTTGCAATTGTCGAGTATCGAGTTGAAATCTTCGAGTATCGAGTTGCAATTTTCGAGTATAGAGTTGAAATCTTCGAGTATCGAGTTCAATTTTCGAGTATCGAGTTGCAATTTTAATTTTCAATCTGCTTTTGAAGTAGGCTATAGGATGTCCCCTCTCCGACATGAAGAGAAAGCAATGTTTAACCCTTCTCTATCCAATTTGTTATTACGTTCTCCACGGAATTCGTAAAAGCCCCGGTAAAAGCACACTAGTTGTTCATAAAAAGGGTAGGCCTACTAGTGGATAGGTATTAACCTCGGGGGTATATTTACTATATATGAAAGGCAAAATACTTCAGATCAATTTAGATTAACCTTTGGCCTAAATAATATGTGTTTACCACTTTGATTAAGGGCCGCATGTGCGACAAATGCATCATTTGCAACAGAAAAGTTTAACTCGAACTTCGTTCATTTGAGCGCATTTCGAGTAACAAACTCGAAAACCTGCAAAATGAGCGTACTTCGAGTTAAAAACTCGAAAACCTGCAAAATGATCAATATTCGAGTGAAATCCATATTTACTATATATGAAAGGCAAAATACTTCAGATCAATCTAGATCAACCTTTGGCCTAATAAAATGTGTTTACCACTTTGATTAAGGGTCGCATGTGCGACAAATGCATCATTTGCAACAGAAAAGTTTAACTCGAACTTCGTTCATTTGAGCGCATTTCGAGTAACAAACTCGAAAACCTGCAAAAAGAGCGTAGTTCGAGTTAAACTTTTCTGTTGCAAATGATGCATTTGTCGCACATGCGGCCCTTAATCAAAGTGGTAAACACATATTATTTAGGCCAAAGGTTAATCTAAATTGATCTGAAGTATTTTGCCTTTCATATATAGTAAATATACCCCGAGGTTAATACCTATCCACTAGTAGGCCTACCCTTTTTATGAACAACTAGTGTGCTTTTACCGGGGCTTTTACGAATTCCGTGGAGAACGTAATAACAAATTGGATAGAGAAGGGTTAAACATTTGTGCTTTCTCTTCATGTCGGAGAGGGGACATCCTATAGCCTACTTCAAAAGCAGATTGAAAATTAAAATTGCAACTCGATACTCGAAAATTGAACTCGATACTCGAAGATTTCAACTCGATACTCGAAAATTGCAACTCGATACTCGAAGATTTCAACTCGATACTCGACAATTGCAACTCGATACTCGACAATTGCAACTCGATACTCGACAATTGCAACTCGATACTCGAAAATTGCAACTCGATACTCGAAAATTGCAACTCGATACTCGAAAATTGCAACTCGAAACTCGATACTCGAACTCGAAACTCGATACTCGAAGATTAGCAACACACCTAATTAGCATGTGTGCATTGGTCCATTATTTCTGGTGCGATCTGCTGCGACCTACTACTGTAGTACTGATCTAGGAAAAGAGCATGTGAATATGGCAGTTGACTTCCATAACGTTTCAAGCACGATAGGCTTCATTATTTTAATTACGTCTTTGGGTCTGTTTGTAAACTTTAGTTTGACGGTGTTTGCTCTGTTCAAGAAAAGATGGAAGTTTCTCAAAATAACCGAGTCAGTAGAGGAAGGAGGATTGAAACATCCGCATCTTCTTTTCGGTAACCTACGTGAGGTAAGCTTATGTATACAATGTAGGCCTATAGGGCGAGTGCGCATGTAGTGCATGGTGTGGAGTGGGAACCACAGACGAAAACACAGCCAATATTTACTTATGACCAAGTATTCAAATACTTCCAATTCAAGAAACTGTTTGCCAGACGCGGTGCTAAACACGACTGTAGAATATGCTAACAAGTTACATAAGTGATTTTATAATTTATGGTCAAACACTGACGCATTAATAGTGATGAAATTTGTAGTCTGCGTACTTATCTAATTTTTAAAGGCTGATAACGGATGAGACAGTAGGGAATCTCCGAAAAGTTTGTTCGATAAATTCATTTATTTCTCAAAAAATAAAAATCGCAGTTTAAGAAATAACGGTTACCATGATCATTAATTTATAATAGGTCTGACACTTCAACATTTCGAGGGTTGAGAGCCAGAAAGCCTCAACTCAAAATGACCTGCTCCCATAAAATGAGCATTCAATCGCCAGGGCAGTCCATTAACCCGGTCCATTAATCATGACAAAATTAAATAGAAAACAAAAGACACTGTGCAGGAAATATTGATTTTCTCCTTCACTATCTATGATCAAAGCAAGGAGCTAACTTTATGCTTATTTTGTGAGAGCTGGTCATAGTAAGTTTTCTGGTTCTGAACCCTCGATTTGTTGTGGTGTCCCAAGTTCATAGTCATTAAAGGAGTATTTCGTGATCCTAGCATCCTCTTTTTATGACATTTTCAGTAGATATCCACGAAAAAAGCTTATTTCCAAAATTTCAGTTGATTCCGATTTTGCGTTTGCGAGTTTATATGCATGATTATGTGTATTACACTGCTCATGGCATAGGCCACTTTTGTAATTTCGTTCTGGTATACCAGAACGAAATTCAAATTTTGCGTTATTTTGCTAAACGAATTTATCTGCAAGAAATATTTATAAACATTATGTAGCCAGAGGTATCCAGTGGTGTAACAATCTCAATTTTTTTTGGAAAAGTGGGGGGATGAGGCTGTGGATCACGAAATCCCCCTTTAAGGCTCACGCCCTTTTTTAAAGACCGCCTCAGTAATTTTATATTTAGGTTTCAGCGATTGCTGGAAAAAAGGTGATATGCCCGGGGGGGGGGGCACTTCAATATGAAATGGATATAGGTACTGTGATGTAGGGTTGGCATTTCACAGTAAGGGGCATTCGGTGAGGAAATATAAAAATATGGTGTCATTGTGTGAGAGCATGATTTTTGGCATTTGGTGAGAGCAAAATGTAAAAGATATTGGGTCATTGGGTGAGAACATGGCCTTTTTTTAATGGAACCTTCGGGTGAGAGCCGAAACAGCGCCACATGCAGAAACCTCGAACATTGAAATTCTAGTTCTAAATGGCTTCAAAGTCTTTGTTTAAAAAAAAGGAACAAAATCAGTGATAAATGAAAGTTGCTGGTCAAATTAAAAATAAGGGTCTTTGGGTGATAGCCCCTGGGGGTACTCAAGTTTGGTTTTGGTAGGGACGTGCCGCTGAGAATTTGAAAGTGGGCCCATAAATATACCAATTTTTCAAGAAATTTGGACCCATTGATATACCAAAAGTCAAGTTTCGGCCGAATTTAACCCAAATTGTCTTAGTTTTTACAAATTTTCCCAAAATTTTGGCTAGATTAAGGGATCTAAAATGAGCGTTTATTGGGTTTCGACAGTATTTTTTGTGGGACATGAGAGCACCTCAGACCTATCGAATTGCATTCTGAATACGAAGCATGTCTTTCTGATACCAAATAATTTTCATTTTTTGAAAATCACAATATAATACAAATTTTATGATAAATTATAAAAATTTGATATTTTTCAAATTTTTGATATATAACAGTCCTCGAAGTAAATTATATAAATCTAATGATATACTCTTAAAGTGTATGTAGCAGGGAGAAAAAGCCGACGGTCAATTGAAAATTTTGACCTTTCATATTGAAGATATGGAAAAAAAAAAAAAAAGACCTAATTTTTTTTGGTGTTTTGGGGAAAAAAAATCCATATCTTCAATACGAAAGGTCAAAATTTTCAATTGATCGTCGGCTTTTCATCCCACCTACATACACTTTAAGTATAAATCATCAGATTTATAAAGTTTACTTCAAGTACTGGTAAATATCAAAATATCAATTTTAATGATTTGCCATAAAATGTGTATTAAATTGCAAATTTCAAAAATCAAAATTATTTGATATCAGAATGACATTCTTCGTATTCAGAATGCAATTCGATATGTCTGATGTGCTCTAATGTCCCAAAATAAATACTGTCCAAACGTTCATACCCCAGCCCTTAAGGAAAAAATGGGCTATTTTCCGAAAAAATTGAGAAAATTTTGAAAAAAGGACCCATTCATATACCAAAATAGGCTTTGAAAAAGGGGTCATTGATATACCAAGAGGCTGAAAATGCTACCCATATTTGCGGCACGTCCCCGTATGGTCATTTGTACTGAGTGCCCCCCCCCCCCCCGGGGGTGATAGATCAAATTGAGAAATAAGGGGTCTTCGGGTGACAGAGCATGTGTTCGTAAACCTGAAATATGGGGTATTTGGGTGACAGCAACGCTGAAAAACGCGTCACCTCCAAAATGGAAGTGGTCCCCCCGGGTGATATGTTTGTATTATATGCTCTTTATCTGACAATCACAATATTGATCGCCTTTACACAGCTCAAAAAGTTTGCCATGAATAAGTTCTATTATATTAGCCGGGCTTTACATGTTTAGTCCATTGACCAGTGACCATTGTTGAGGAGTTAAAGGAGGATTTCGTAATCCTAGCATTCTCTTTTTATGACATTTTTCAGTAGATATCCACGAAAAAAGCTTATTTCCAAAATTTCAGTTGATTCCGATTTTGCGTTTGCGAGTTATGCATGATTATGTGTATTACACTGCTCCATAGACAATGTGTTGTAATTTCGTTCTGGTGCACCAGAACGAAATTCAAATTTAACGATATTTTTGCTAAACGAATTAATCTGCAAGAAATATTTGGTACATAAACATTATGTAGCCAGAGGTATCCAGTGGTGTAAAAATCTCAACTTTTTTGGGGAAACGTGGGGGATGCGGCTGTGGATCACGAAATGCCCCTTTAAGAAGATACAGAAATGCCAGAATCTATGGTGGATATCCAAGAGGCCTATCGAGTGCATATCCGTCGGAACACGCTTTTCATAAATGCTAACCTCATCGTGACATCATCCAAGCAGCGAAGTTCATTTCCCATTGAAAAAAACGTTATCCGACGGATCTGCAGTCGACCATTCTGCCAACTTCAGTTGTGTCAACATCTACTATCTAGTCCCATTCTATTTCCAGTAATGTTTAAGTTCTAACGATTGTTTGATGACGTAAAATCGATAATATCAGTTCGGGGGCACTCATAATTCACGAACGTCTCTGATATCAAATATTCTTGAAGCGTCATGTCACATAACAGTATCTATTTTAAAACGGCATAAATGATTCTGTTCATATAAATGTATCATTCTCACATAGATAGTGAAGTAGTCAATTCATTCACTATCTATATTTTTTACTGCTTAGAAATCCATTCATGTTCAATCTGTGTCCAAGCTGTGTCAATGGAGCTTATAATCATAATAATAACCACCACCCTGCATAGAGGCCTTGCATGTGACGTATCATCCCGTAAATATGGCGGACTACTCAAATGCATTCAACAAAAGCATGATTGCAATCTACCGTGACAGTTCGTCTCGCTCATATAACCCTGCACTACGATCGAATAGGTTGATGACAACATTTGATTGAATGGACTGCACTCCGCCATAACTACGGTGAAGGACACCGGTTCAAATCCTTTGTTTGGAGCCAATCGATAAAGAATGCAAGGCCTCTATACGGGCCTGATTGAATGCTTTTGTTTGTTCAATGGACTGAATATTTTGTCTCATGAAGTCTTTGAACAAGTTCTTTATTCAAGTGTGCACATCATCTTTGAGCGGGTATAAAAGTGCTCTTCGCTATTGTCTCGTGCTTGGTACTTTTGCCGGTAATCCCACACCTCGTTGGCTACTCTGCTCAGGTCGATGACCTATTTTTTCCAATAACATGCAGTTCTTCATTAAATGTATGCGTTATGTTTACAAATAATGTTATATTATGTTATCATATCCATTATTATTAACTACTGTTCATTTCTCTGAATATGTTCTGTGTGACTGTTTTATTTTATAGCCACACATGACATAGTCAGAGGATATGATTTTGTGGATTTGTTCAAGTTTCTGCTTATTTATATTGCTTGTTTAAAATGGTCAGTTTTCTGGCATTTTTAGTTGTTTACTACTGTCCATTTCTCTGATCATGCTTTGTATGGCTGTCTTTTGCTATTCATGGCATGACCAGAGGATATGGATATATGGAACAAGAGTTGGCTTTATGTTACAGGCCTATAGGCCTGTATTTTTTTGTCAATGGTATTGAATTTTCATATCCTCATACATAATATGGCAATTTCTCAGCTCATTTCTGGTATTTTCAATCTACTACTATCCATTTCTCTGATCATGCTTTGCATGGCTGTCTTTTGCTATTCATGGCATGACCAGAGGATATGGATATATGGAACAAGAGTTGGTTTTATGTTACAGGCCTATTGGCCTATATTTTTTGTTAAATGATATTGAATCTTCATCCTCATGCATTATGGCAATTTCTCATTGCTCATGTCTGTCATCAACGTTTATTATGATACGTATATTCATGACAACTTAAATATATATTTCTTTAAAGGTTTATTTACATTATTAATGTTATTTTGAATCTATATTTATACAATCAAATCAGTTATTATTTGCCATCAATATACTTCACATTTTTCTGATCATGCTTTGTGTGCATGCTTCTGCTTTTGTGATCAGAAGA
Organism: Amphiura filiformis; assembly: GCF_039555335.1. Taxonomy (NCBI): domain Eukaryota; kingdom Metazoa; phylum Echinodermata; class Ophiuroidea; order Amphilepidida; family Amphiuridae; genus Amphiura; species Amphiura filiformis. The sequence continues at coordinate 1,722,104 of NW_027305488.1, read as the reverse complement.
TTTGTGGCGCTTCACCTGTGCCCAATCAATTGATTGACTTATTCTGTGTTTCATAACATTGTGAGCTGAGTTTGTATAATCATCTATTCAAAGTATTCAGTTATGTATCCTGAGTCCATTATTTTATATGATCAGATCCTCTGTAGCAGTCAATACGTGCATCCTCGCCTGCTCCTATTTTACTATCATCAGCTGTTTAGGTTGATTGCACTTTTCATTGACATGCATCATCAGCTTAGTGGGGTGTTCACACTATCACTGACTCAGTCAGTAGCGCAATGTTTACTTTTTCAGTTCATTGACCTGTCCAGACATACCTTACTTGATTGTATTAATCAGCTGATCAGGAGATGATGTGATCGATCTGATTTTTCTCCACTTCTGTTATCGTGCTCAAGCCTGGAGTTCTATGGCCTTTGTAGCTAGCTGCTGCTGGTCTTCATCATGTGGGCTTCTCTGATCGGGTCAATGTCCTCCGTTCCATTTCACCAGAGAATGTGATGTACTCAGTGCAATTTGGTCTATTTATTTAAATTGCGTCTTATTTATTTGTACGATTATTAGTACCATGTATAGTAATAGTAAATAATGATAATTGTTCAGGATGCACGTTCACAAGTGGTTGTAAATTGATTTATTATGAACTATTAATGTTTATTAATATCAAGTGAAATTACACTTGGTCTTATTGAATCTGTTTGCTGTTTTTGAAATTTGGGCCTACTCGCATAATATTATAAGCCTTTTGTTCTCTCATTCTACTGTGCTCCTCCTTGTCATCTTGATCTTGGTATCAACATAATGATGTACCACATCGCGGCACAGCTAGTGTACGTTATAGTATTATGCAAGTATGGCTATTCCGATTTCCTTGGTTCATCTTTTGCTACGTGGCCTATCACTTATTTTATCATTTTCTACTGACTTTGTTGTTAAAATATTGTCTTTAAATATTACCATTTGCAACTTTGGTTACAATAATGTTGTTTTCACTTTCGATTTATCTTTTTTATTATAATCATTATTTTTTGGGTATATTTTGTGGTGCATTATGTTTTACCATTACATTTGTTCAAACCCTAAGCCCTATGATACCCATGTTTTATTTTTTGTTGTACAATAAAAGCATGTTGACATGGCACAGGATGTCTGTAACATGGAAATCGTTTTCTCCACCCCATTACACCAAAATAATAATAATAATATTAATAATAATTAGATTTGCCATTTGTATTGAATCTTTTTTGTTGCAGTATATCTATACATTGTCTTTGAAATTGACCTACTTCTTTGCATAATATTCTTGCCTTTTGGTGCTCCTCCCTGTCATCTTGATCTTGGTATCTACATGTATACTACAACTCAGCACAGCCTGGCGCACCTCAGTATTATGCAAGTGGGTGTATACCGCGGACAAGTCATCATCTGCTGCTTAGCTTATAGGGGCCTACTTTATATATAAGTTCCTGAAGACTTTGTTATTATTATTGTTATTATCCTTTGTAACTTTCCATAATGTTGTTCTCTTTTTATTTATTTATTTTTATTGATCTTTTTGATATTTCATTATCAGTTTTATTATGATGCCATATCTTTCACCATTACTCATATAAATGATTCCCATGTTCTACGTTTGTTGACTTACAATAAAAGCATGTTGACATGGCACAGGATGCCTGTAACATGGAAACATCTCCACCCCACCCTCATATATGCTTAATCAGTAGTAAGTTGTAAGCTATATTAATTGACTTTATTATGAATTCATTATTATAATTAGTTAATTTTGATCTGCCTTGTACACATGATTGATGAATTGCATACAGGCGGTGTCTACTGTCTTTGATATTTGTCCTACTTGTGCGATGTTTTGCCTTCTGTTCCTGTGCTTCTCTTTCTCAATTTGGGTGATTTGTTAGATCTTGGTATTCATACCATACCACAAAATACAGTGCAACAGAGTGCAAGTAGGCCTACACTCTAAATTGCAGGGATTTAAAAGTGAATCCTTGAGACTGTGGTTGGGGACCGGTCAATTTTAGATTTGAAGTCAATCTTATGGATTTTAATTTTAATTCTTAAAGATTTAATTTTGAATCTTAAAGATTTGATTTTGGATCTGGCACTTGATTGGTCCCTAATCGCAGTCCCTTGGGATTTATTTTGAATCCTTGAAATTTGGAGTGTATACTTCATAGACATTTCCTTAAGCTGTTCAGCCTATATTGATATCTACTATACTTATTTATATTTGACAGTACCTTACATTACTGATGACATGTTCAGTTGATATTAATTCATGATATTGGGGTATATTGATAGGCGTGTACATACACTTCCCAATTGTTCTTTCATTATTCTATATATTTATGTTCATGACATGTTGAGTATCTTGATCATGTTGAAGTATATTTCTTTGTATATTAGCCAACATCCAGCCATTACCCTTTTATTATCAGTATTTATTATTATCCCAGCCCACCCATATTCCCTCACATTTTGGTATAAGTGAGCTTGACTCATCTGTTCCAACTGTTTTAATTTACTTTTGTTTCTAGATAATCCAATTCCTATTCACTTTGGATTGTATATATATATTATATATATATATATATATATATTTTTGCATTGTATATTTATTATTCGTTATGTCTACGTCTGATTTGTCCGATTTTATGTCACATGTCAAATTCAATCCATCTACTTTTGATAGCACTTTAAACCCAAATTCACCAACATCCGATCAATCATGTAATATTGACAACACCATGATTACTGATTGCAATTACTTCGACATTGAGCTTTTCAACTCAACTGACTTCAAAAACACTGAAATTTCTCTTTTCCACCTCAATGCATTAAGCCTTAATAAACGTGCCAATGATGTACCAAACTATCTTTCAGCTATTGATCATCAGTTTGATATATACGCTTTCACCGAAACATGGTTTAGGTCATCTGAGGACGCGGATCTCATCGATCTCAATGATTATTCAAACGAAAATTGCATCAGGCCAGGAGGAAGAACTGGCGGAGGGGCGTCTCTTTTCATTCATCCTAAATTCCATTATCGTATTAGACATGATTTAAAAATTGATTGCCCTGATTGTGATTCATTATTTATTGAAATTACAAACAACTCCCATAACACCATCGTTGGAGTAGTTTACAAACCTGATACAGTTGTTATGAATGACTTTATTATGCAATTAGACAATACACTGAACATCGTCACTAAAGAGAAAATACCCTGTTACATCACTGGTGATTTCAACATTGATCTCCTAAAATATGATTCTAGGCCTGAAGTAAATACTTTTGTCCATCTTTTTACTCGTACCAATTCATCCCATGTATAGATAGGCCTACACGTATTAAAACAAATAAAAATGGAGTCACCAGTGTTTCCCTCATTGATAACATTTTCACCAATAACATATCACAAGTAACTAAGTCTGGTATTTTTGTTACCGACCTCTCTGACCACTTTCCAATATTTTCCCTCGTTAATAGGAATTCACGTCATAACACATCCAAGAAAACATCATTTAAAAAGTCACGTCAAATGAAACCAGATAACATCAGAGGTTTTAAAAGTGCTCTTGCACTTGTGGATTGGTCATTCATTACAAACAACAATGACACAGAAAGTGCTTATAATGATTTCAATAACAAATTAACCACCTTGTTTGATATTCATTGTCCAATCAAAATAACTAAATTATCCAAAGAAAAATCGCCTCGGAAACCATGGATTACAAGTGGCCTAATAAAATCGATTAAAACTAAAGACAGACTCTATAAAAATATATCTCTAAGCCCACTGTGGAGAATAAACTGAAATATAATAAATATAGAAACTACTTAAACTCACTGCTTCGTACCTCAAAGAAACTGCACATCACATCCGAAATTGAATTTCACAGTCATAACATGAAAAAAAATGTGGCAAACTCTAAATAAACTCTTAGGTAGGAATAAAAAACGAAATTTCCTGATTTCTTTACTGATACCGTTAACGGTCATAAAGTCACTAATAATAAAGACATTGCATTGAAATTTAATGATTTTTTAACAAATATTGGACCATTATTGGCAGAAAAAATTCCGGAACCCGATAATAATTCCCCGTCAACCTTCAATGACTTTTCAAACAACAAAAGCCTCTTCCTTTCTCCAACATCAATTGAGGAAATTATCAAGCTCTCTTCCAAAATTAACAACACCTATAGCTCTGGTGCAGACGGAATAAGCTCCAATCTTCTAAAATCAATCATCTTCGAAATAAGTATTCCTCTCACCCACATCTTCAATTCATCTTTATCATCCGGTATTGTACCCTCAAAACTAAAAATTGCTAAAGTCACACCCATTTTTAAAGCAGACGATTGTCACAATTTCTCTAATTATAGGCCTATATCAATTCTACCATCAATATCAAAACTTCTTGAAAAAGTTATTTATAATCGTATTTTAAATTTTATTTCACTTCATGATATTCTAAGCCCTCATCAGTTTGGTTTCCGGCCACAAAGATCCACATATATGGCCATTAATGAGCTTTATTGCAAACTTGCAGAAAACCTTGATAAAAAGCATCATGTTGCAGGCATTTTTCTTGACCTCAGTAAGGCATTCGATACCTTAAACCACAACATCCTCTTGAACAAACTCGATCATTATGGTATCAGAGGTCTGGCCAATACATGGATTCGAAATTATCTCAGTGATAGGAAACAATGTGTGGTATTTAATGAAGCAGTTTCTCCTCTCACGAATATCACCTGCGGAGTTCCACAGGGGTCAATTCTTGGTCCCCTCCTCTTCTTATTATATATTAATGACCTTCCCCTGTGTTCCAAAATCCCACATTTTATCCTTTTTGCAGATGATACCAACATACTTTTCTCGCATGAAGATCACCATCACCTCGAATCAATCATTAATACTGAGCTTATTTTAATATCAAATTGGTTTAAATTAAATAAACTTTCACTAAACATCAAAAAAACTAATTATATGCTTTTTAAAAATAAATACAATAATAAATCTGAAATCAATATAAAAGTACTAATATAGATAATACAGAATTAAATCTGGTTCATACTACCAAATTTCTAGGCCTACTTATTGATGATAACCTCAGCTGGAAATCACATACTACACACATCACTAAAATTGTGTCAAAATATAATGGTATTATACGTAAAGTCCGCCCTTTTCTACCGGAGGCCTCTTTGCAAACCTTATATAATACACTTGTGCTTCCCTATTTAACTTACTGTGCAATTGTCTGGGCAGATAAAAACAACGCCAATCTGGATTCTCTTTTTCTCCTACAAAAACGAGTTGTTAGGACGTGCACAAATTCTTTGTGGCTCGCCCACACTGACCCACTTTTCCACCAATTAAATGCCCTTAAGATCCATGACATTTTCAAATTTCAAACAGCATTTTTATGCATAAATTTCATTACAAAATGCTACCAAATGACCTCTACGACAACTTCTTTACTACTAATGACGACATCCATACACACGATACCAGACATTCTAAAGACTTTCACATCCAATTATTTAATACGGTTTTGCTAGCAACACCATCAAAACACATGGTGCTCTCCTCTGGAATGATCTTGACCAATCCCTTAAACTCATCCCGTCTCCTACAGTATTTAAAAAAACATTCAAACAAAACCTCATCAATGGATATTTACCTGATGATGTTTAAAGTGCTTTCTCCTACATGATGGATTTACATGCGCTGCTTTAGTTCGCATTTTATGCTTCATTGATTTTTCGGACTTTATGTTGTCTGTCTATGGCATTCATAGAATTTGTAACCTTATAAATATCGAATATTGTATTTAAGCTATAGACTTGTCTGTAACTTTCAAATGGGTGCCACAACTTTACACGCTTTGCGTTTCTGTGGCATCCACATCTCTCATACCACATTGTTAAAATATTATTTTGTAATATTAATATTGGTATCTCAATTATAAATTATTTGGCATTGCATTGTTACTAATTTATTACAAAATGTTTTTTTTATATCATGTTATTTATATGTATGTGTGTTGAGATGAAAATAAAACTGAACTGAACTGAACTGAACTGAACTGTATAATCCCTTATCGTTAGGTCCGAGAAGTATGAAAGTTCTATGTTGTGGAGATTATGGTATGCAACTAACCATGGAAATAAACATCTCAAATAATGGACATAATTAAAAAACGGGCTATTGTATTGCAAATCTGTAAAATCAGAGAAGATGGTAAAATGCGTTGGAACAGAGAAGATGAGAAAAGGTACATCTTCTCTGCTCGAACATATCCGATTACCCACAGTTAACCTCCATTCACTTTTCTTTGTTTGGGGTACTTAAAATACCACTTGAAACTTCCTTTGTGGTAATCTGTTTGCATCCGCCACACGCTCGACTGATTCAGTAGTTCTCTTAGTGGAGAAAATATTCCACACACGGAAGTACATCGTTAAATTCCTAATTTCGCAGTCAAATCATGTTTTTTTTCTTTAAAGAAAAATAATACTAACCAGTGTGACCATGATTTTTAAACGAATGAAAAAGCATTATACATATCGCAACTCCCATTAAAAAAATCAAAAGTTTTGTTAAGTTATGGAAAGTCAAGCATAATTAATTTTCCAATAAAATTAATATAAGGTCAAAGGAAAAGAAATTTAAATGATAACCATTTGAATATTTGCGGCAGTTTACGGAAACTTAAGGTATGCACGGCCTCAACCAAAATTTTTTGATATATGGTTTAGATACATATATAAATAGCATTATTGATAGACGTTGCTTAATTCAACTCTTAATTAGTGATTAATTAGTACTTAATTACATCAAAATATATACTGCCCTCCATGGTGAAGTTTGGCCATGACAGATCATTCCATCTTATTATTTGGGAAAAGTCACTATGTTGCCATAGTGACTGGAAGATCATGTTTCTCAGAGATGGCCTTCACTAGTTTTGCAAACATACTCAGCAGGCTGTCTGAAACTAGTGAGTACCACTTGGGGAGTTTTGAATAAGAAAAGAGTTACGGTTTTAAAAATAAATGCATGTATGAAATTTACACACACCTTAGGGCCTACTGATTATTGTTATAGTTTTTACACTTTTTGCTTGATCTGTGCTGATGGTCAGTTCCACCACAACTTTTACACACTCCATTCTCAGTCCCCTTTGAGTTTTTGTTTGGCTTTGTTCTCTTATAAATCATAGGCCTATATGAGGATGTGGCTGGTCTGCTCATGATAGAAAAATTATGCAATTGCTTTACAATTTGCTGTGGATCATCTCAAACTTACCAGGAAACATTTAGTTTAGTGAGTTTACTAGCAAGTTTCAAGTTATAATGAATTCAAGTCTCTGTCAAAAAAATCATTTGTTAGAAACTTAGTAACTAGAAAATTGATGCATTAGGAGTCTACACTGTTTGTGGAAAATAATGCCCAAACACAGTAAATATATATATATATCCTAATTTGTGATTTTGTTCTTTCTTTTTATAATTTTAAATACTAAAGTACTCTACCCACAACTTTTTATACAGAGAAAGTACCATTTCTATTAGCCTACCAAAATAAAACTCTCTAATTTACAGGCCCTACCCCACCTTGACCAGGCGAGACATAGCCACAGGCATGGTTGGCACAGTTACATGTGCAACAGGTGACTAGATTAGCTAAGACTTTTGCACCCTCATAATGCTAAAAATTTACCCAAAGCTGGAAATGGTAGAGTCCACCCTTTGTGTAAACATATTGGTAACCAGGACTATTGACTCTGCTTTTTGGTAACAGGGTGAGGAAGGCAGGGTGTAAAGAAATGAGTGGCATGGGTATTTGGTGTATTGTATGGGGAAGACACCTACATTTTCAAACAGGGGAGAATTACAGCTTTCAGCTCATATAAGAAACATTAGGTAAAAGCTTTGTAAACTTTAGTTAAACCTACCTTTATTTGGACTTAGATAGATCATACTTTTAACATTTTCTAACAAAGTTAGTTATTTTTCTACCACTTACAGCTGGTTCAACCTATACATACTTGTACTTTTCACTGATTGCACTACACGATATGTCTCAACTTTTGACCAAAGGGCCCATCAATACAATGAATCGTTCCAAAGTTACATCCCTTTAAAGAGAGGCTCTAAATTTGAAGGGATGACTGTATTTATGCCTAGTAAATGTGGATGGAATCATGAATGAATGGGCCCTATGGCCAAAATGATGTTTACAGTCCACTCTAGGCAGGGACCAACTTTGAAGTTTGTATCTGGAAAGGATTTTCCAAACCATGGTTTCAAAGAAATTGTCTGTTTTTCACTGAAAACAAGAATATTGTGATCTTACACTACAGAGTGCTTTAACAGAGGCCAATTTTAATGCAGTTTGCTTAGTTAGGAAGTGCATACTCTCATGTTTCATAGGGTTTTTAGTTTTTTTTAATAGCATGGATACTTTTTGAGCTATAGTCCAAAACGTGAAGCTGCGTGTATTCAACAAAGTGGTGCACTGTGATTGGGACCGTGCATACCTTAAAACTAGTGTAATCAGTAATTCAAACTCGTGTCAGTTTCTCCATATACTCCCGTTTTGTGTCCAAACGTGTCCAAAAATGCTACATTACTTGTCGAACACGATAGGATTTCAGGTAATATTACTTAGGAAGTTTTCTCATAGCGCTAATATTCTGTTTGCTTCCCTCAATAGCTAGCTTTTGATTCAAAAAGTAACCGGGGGTGGGGGCGGTGTCCAACCTTCAAGTAATTATTTTGTGTAAGCTAACCCTAAGCCTATTCATAACCCTAATCCTAACCCTAATTCGAACAATAATCCTAACCCTAAACTAACCCTAACCAATCACTGACAGTGCCTGTTTCAAGTCTACAAGCCTCCATGCATGATCGTCTGCCGAATTCTACTACCTGCTTCGACCGGAGACTAAGTTTTAACCCTGGCAATATTGGGTAGCCGTGTTAACGTAATTATGACTGAAATCCTATCGTATTCGACCAGTAATGATTTGGATCCAAAATGAGGGTCTTTTTCACAGGGATCTCGGGTCAAACTTAGCAGCCTAACAATACATAAATTATATTTCGCGGTCAACTGACGTAACAAATTGATATCCGGGCATGCGTCGTTTAGAGCTAGACAGTCGTGACTCGCAAAGCCACTTATCGTATTAGTTGATCAATCGGATTAGATCATTGTTTCCATCAATAGGCGGATGCACACATTATTTATTTGATGTGGGCAGCGAGCGACCTCCTCTTTTATCATCTTCTCTGGTTGGAAGCAGAATTTATTTCTGCGCATTTTGACACCTCATTTGATACGATAGCCCAGAAAAACAATAAAACACCGGTCAATTTAATGTAGTGAGGTCCAGATTTGAAAGTTGCACTTACATACAAATTTTTACAATACAAAAACACTCAGATATCATTACACAGATTTCCTTCCATTACATTGAATGCAAAATCAATGGAATTTACTGCAACTTTCAAATCTGGGCAGGGGCGTAGCCAGCTTTCTTGGTCGGGGGGGGGGCAAAATACAATTTTTGGGGCACAGACGAAACAAATTGCAGTTGCATCATACAAAAGCTTCGAGCTTCCCGAAAAGGGCCTTATTGGGATAAAATGGTATTTGCCACTATTTTCGCCCATTATCCGGCTAAAAAGGGCTTTATTGTTACAATATGCGCGCGTAGCGCGGAAAATTTTTGTATTTTACACTATTTTGGCCCTGAATTTGGCTAGAAATGGGACTCCTTGCCCTTTTTCTTTTCCTTTGCCCTCCTGATTTTCTCTATTTTTTGTCAGAGGGGCACTTTTTCTTTCATTTTTTTGTCAGGGGGGAACTCTGCCCCCCGCTAGCTACGGTACTGAATCTGGGCTACATTGACTTAATTGTACGCTGTCACGTCAATATTTAGTCAATTGCTACAAATGAGTTGATAAAATGTGCAGAAATAAATTCTGCTTCCAACGCATTTTACAGATTTGTAAAACAATCACCCGTTTTTGAATAATTGTCATTATTTAAGAGGGGTCAGTTAATTTTTTTTAGATGTTTAATTCTCTTATTTCCATGAACTAACTTTATCCGCAGTACATATGCATATTAACAATACCATTTTAAAATTAAAAAATACTCAAAAAGTAACGAATCTGTTATAAATACGCCTATAGCGTCAGAACTAATAATTTTGTTCACAATATTTCTACATAGAAAGAAGGATGATTTATTTACGCACATTTTGATACCCCATTTGTCCAATTTCGTTCAATTAACAATACAGCAGGGTTTTGAAAGAAAAATACCTGAATTTATAAGTTTGCAGCTATTTGTATTGATTTGAAATCAGCGCCAAGATAAATGGAGGGTTTTACCACGATGCCACAATGCTTGCGTAATAACCATTGATCGCTTTAAACAGCAACTTTTAAATTCGGATATTTTTCTTTAAAAGCACTAATGTGTTGTTAATATTGAACGACATTTTGACAAATGGGGTATCAAAATGCGCGTAAATAAATCATCCTTCTTTCTATGTAGAAATATTGTGGAAACTATTATTAGTGCTGAAGCTATAGGCGTATTTACCACAGCTGCGTTACTTTGTGTGCAGACTACATTAAATTTAACCTGTTCCCACAAAGTATTCCTAATGCGGCGCGGCCCATACACATCAAAATATTGATCAATATTGGAGACCCTAGATTAGAGTGGCAAGTTTTCCAAATTCCGCGATTTTCCGTGCGTGGTTTTGAATACTAAATTTCGTGATTTAATTTCAATTCCGTGTTCAAATTCGGTGTAAAAAGAAGTTACTTGCATTATCTTTTTAGTTGTTTTAAGCCTAATATGTGGGTGGACGCGGCGAATCAGCCGTAAACTCAGCAAATTGTATTCTGAGGGTCTTTTTATCTTTTCAGTTTCCGTAAGTCTATTGTTCAGATACGAAAACGCAGGGGATTCAGTAAGTTTACTGTAATCTGACTTCATTGTTAACTTTGAAGTACCAATCAGGTTATTTCAATAGAGGGGATGCCTATGTCAATAAAAGCGATAGAGACAAAGTTATGAAACACCGGTGTTAACACCGGTGTTTTTAATGGTCTAGCGCCCTCTCGTCTGACATTTTTAAATTGATCTACATTAATTTGACAAAATGCATGCCAATCCGAATGACAAAGTCCACGTTTTTCTATAAAAACGTTGAAAATAAGCCTTTAAATCACAAAAGGTCCGATTATGAGCCTGTCGCACCCCAATGCACTTGTGCGGGGCCACAGTGTCGCCCTTCCCTCGTATCAATGTCCATCTCCCCATTTTGCTTCCTCCTGTCCCCCCCATGATCAGTCTCCCCACTCCCTCCCCGGGCCCTACTGTCTCCTCTCCAGTTCTTCTCTTTCTAGTCTTTACGTCTCTCCCTCTCCACTCTTTATTCCTCACCCCCTCCCACTCTCACTTGTTCAGTCTCAAGTATCTCCCTCCCCCCTCCCTTGCGAAATTTATCAGTATGATCCATGACTGAAAATAAGCTCTGCAAAAATAAACATTTAAAATAAACCCAAGTCTTTCATATAGGCCCAACCAATTATCCGATTAGCTTGCCATTGCTACGAATGAATAGAATACATTATCTTTGCTCCAATGCAATTCTTTTGTATTGCATTTCAATATAAAACATGATTACCAAATCACCACTTGTACGCGCCTCATTGGGAGATATTTGACTATTTTAGACGCTCGTTTCATCGCCAATATGAAAGACTTTTGCTTATAACTTGGCAACATGGTTAGTATATATTTCAATGCAAGATTATTTTTAAGAGCTACTTACGTCTAGGCGTAAGTGCATATACACCAAACACAAGTCAATTGAAGCCGTACAATTTACCGCGAATTTAGAACCGTAAAATTTAGACTCTTCTTTTGTCTAGATTAGCACCCAACCGCACATCTCAAGGTTTTATGTCAAAAATCAATATAACTTACCAAAACTAAAACTGAAATTCACGAGCTTCAAATTTTCAGTAACTAACAAAAGTCTAGAATAAAAGATTGGTCACACCTGGGAGACTACCACTTCAGAATAACAATGACTTACAAAAACGGATACGGTTACGGAAACAGAAACTGAAAAGATAAAACGACGGTGAGTTAAAGTGTAAAATGTATGTGAAGGTCGTATTCATAGGTGTATCAATTCGTTGCGACAAGTATCTTATCAAACGCTGTTTAAAGGGCATTTCGTGATCCACAGCCTCATCCCCCACTTTTCCCAAAAAAAAGTTGAGATTTTTACACCACTGGATACCTCTGGCTACATAATGTTTATGTACCAAATATTTCTTGCAGATTAATTCGTTTAGCAAAAATATCGCCAAATTTGAATTTCGTTCTGGTGCACCAGAACGAAATTACAACACATTGTCTATGGAGCAGTGTAATACACTTAATCATGCATAACTCACAAACGCAAAATCGGAATCAACTGAAATTTTGGAAATAAGCTTTTTTCGTGGATATCTACTGAAAAATGTCATAAAAAGAGGATGCTAGGATCACGAAATACTCCTTTAAGGTTACACGAAGAAACGTATAAAAAACGTATAAAAGACGTATAAAGTTGTTCTCTAAAACCGCGTTTTCTCAGCAATCAAATATCGCAGTGAGTCAAATGTTTGTGCATGGATGTATCTTAACATTATTTTTGTGTGTTTATACAAATTTTTAGAATCCGTTTGAAAATCCTTCGTTTAAATCATTTTTACGCACCATGTTAACAAGATCAAAAACACGTTCCATGCAGTTTTTTTCAAATATTCGCTCCGTATAAAACTACGCCGAGTGATTGTTTTCTCCTTTTTGTATTGTACTACAAATCGACCAAAGAAATAATGTTGCCATGGGGAAGAACCAAAAACAGTACCGATTAAATTTTATTAGCCCGTTTTTGGGAACAATTTTCGAGAATCTTGGACCACAAAACACTGTTATGTTACATTATCGATATCTGGATTGTGGAACATTAATTTTGATTTCTAACTGCCTACATTATTTCTCAAAAGTATGTCGATTCCTTTACCATTTGAATTTCACTCCAAATTTAAGCTACTTTTGCAAAAATCGAGGTTTTTTGCCATCGATACCTCCGACATTTACAGCGGTGATGAGATTGTTTATCAATAAGAGCCTGGTATGCACTATTCCATAATAGTCAGTTTGAGATCAATCGATTTCACAGATCACTCAGTAGCTCAATCGGTTAGCGCGCTGGCTCACGTTCGACTAAATATAATACTATAATAGTTTTGAGCTGGAAAACTTTGGTACGTGTTCGAGTCCCTATGTGGTCCGTTCCATCTATTTTATTTTATTTTATTTTTCTCTCACTTTTTCCTTTTTTCTTGTTCGTTTCTTTCTTTCTGACTGCAGCGATTGATTGTTTTTGCCCGTTTTTTCATTATATAATTCAGGAATTTTTAGGCTATACTAGTCTAATAGGCGCGGCCTATTAATATATTTTTACAAATTAGATTAACAAAATATTGGTTGTTGGTTTTGTTATCGTTGTTGTAGTTATTGTTGTAGGCCTATATTTTGCATAATCAGGGTATAATAGGCATACTAGGCCTATTATAGCCTATAGAAGCATTGATTTATTTCACGACAGATATCATCCCGGATAATTTTAAAAATTGAAAATTTAGAAAATCCAAAGGAAAAGTGCCGAAAACGGCTGCCCACAATCACCCCCCCCCCCCATCAGCCCATATGGTCCTATCATGGTCGCCCCTTCCCTATCCCTGCAACATATAGGATGACTCACGAGCCGCGGTTTGTCCGTGGCCCTAGTTCAGATTGATACACTATTGTACGCGTGAGTTCATTCTTTTCTGCATGGCTGTTTCCATTATTAACTTACGCCCCTCTGGAATCAAGCCTTGAAAATCAATTGTATTTAACCTTAAATCAATCATTAATACTACTGCTGAAGAGGAAAATAAGCTTCTACCTATTTCTATAGAATAGTTCTTGTCTTTGTTTGCTTTGGCTAAATCCTGTTCAAGTGGTAGATAACAAAGCATTGTATTTTGTCTGGGTATGTATAATCAACAATGAACAATGAGAGGATATTTCTGAACATCGTTTACTTGGGGATGATTTGAAATGACCGCCAATTATGACTGTTGGATATTTATTACCAGAAATGTAGAAAAAGAGACACATGTAGAAAGGATAAAAATACAATTTTGTCGAAGGAATAGAGTTCAACAAATCATAACCCCGCTTTTGGATATCGTTTGAAGTCAAATGATATACCATTTTAAAGCTTATGGTATATATTTTCTAAACACGGAAATAAAACAAAATTGACCGGGCCGACTTTACGGCTGATTCGCCGCGTCCTGTCACATATCTTTGAAGACGGACTTCATTTTCATTATTTCAACCTCACATCTCATTATTTTTTCTTCATTTTTATTTTTCGCAGGGAAAAAACACGTTTTCCGTGAATTTCCGTGTTTTCCGTTTTTGTCTTAAATTCCGTGAATTTGTCCGTTTTTCCGTGACACGGAAAACTTGCCACTCTACCCTAGATGCATGCAGGATTGGATACAAAATCTACCATTGTGCGTGTTCAATGGTATATTTTGATCACTCTTGTATCTAGGGTCTTTGATATTGATCAATAAGATTGAACGTGTATTGGCCGCATAATGCGTCCCATACACCATGTACACGATCAATTTGATTGATCAATATTGGGGACCCTAGATGCAGGATTGGATATAAAATAATTTTTCTCTTCAATATTATTGAAGAGATCCAATCTAGTTTGATTTTATTGACCATGTTGACGGTTGGACAATAAAATCACTATTGATGTCCGTGTGTACAGTGCACAATGGCAGATTTTGTATCCACTCTTGTATCTAGGGTCTTTGATATTGATCAATCAAATTGATCGTGTATAGGCCGCATAGGGAACAAACCAAAAGATCGATGACGTCCTATAAACGAAACTAGTTTCGTTTAGGGGGGAGGGGGTAAAAATGCTCCATTACGTTTGCACAAAAACATCGGTCTGAAGAATGTGTCATTATTAATATTTATGTCAAAATTTTCAACATTTCATTATTACGTTTCTGGCAGGGAGGGGGTCGGCTGAGAAACGAAACTAGTTTAATACGTTTATAGGACGTCATCGATCTTTTGGTTTGTTCCCTAACACAATTAATGTTTCCAATTGTGGCTTAACGTTTGGTCGGTACACCTGTAAACTATACAAGTAAACATACGGGATTGATATATATTTCTGTTTCGTTAGTAATAATCATGAAACATTTATTTGTTTCAGCTTCCTCCGACAGAAGAATTACGCACTATGGACTTCATACACCGCAATCGCAGTTGTGAAAACATAACACGAATGTGGTTTGGCCCGTTCGAGTGCGTGATAATCATGATTAGCCCAGAGTATGTTAGATTAGCTCTGGCAAACGCAGGTATGTAGATCACAGTATAACTTAAAATTATTACTAAATCTTCCTCCAATTTATATAGACGAAGAAGATTGCTGCAGCCACCAGCATGTGCAGTGACCATGATAACCGGTGTTTCCATTTTCTATCAACCGAAGCAGACATTTCATTGTATCATCATGTTTATCATAGTTTTCTGGTCTTGTGACCTATACCTTCTTATACAATTTGAACATTTTTGCTTGGGCATAATGACGCAAATTCATCTTGAATTATTGTTACTGTTATTTCATTGTAAGTAGGCAATTTACCCGGAAACGCAAAAGCAATAGCTAGTCGATAAAGTAACCTCGAGTCGTTCTCTGTTCATGTATATCCTGAGTGTTTGACAATGGCTGGGTCAAGAGGAAGAAGAGAATATGCCATATAGTCTTGCCATAATTTACGATTTACGTCAAATTTTAATTCTGTGATTCTTTACTCAAAATGCTGAAATAATATTAGTAATAACTGTCAAGAAAGGTTTCTGTCCATTTAAAGCCGAAATAACAAGGTAAAGTGTAAGAAACCTATAAATACCAAGCCAAGAAATCCAATTTCATATCAGTAAGATCGTACAATATGGCGTCCAAAGCTCAGCTACATTATGAATCCTTATTAACCATGATAACCAACACTTTCCTTTTGTAGATACCAAAGAAACAAGTTTTCATCATTACCTGCAGTCGTGGCTTGGTGATGGACTCTTATTCTCAGGAGGAGCCAAATGGAAGCGACATCGTCGTCTTTTGACTGCAGGTTTTCATTTTGAGATTCTCAGGCCATATACCGACTTATTTGTAGAATCAACTCGAGTTTTTCTGGTAAAGATATAATAAATATGATGTCAAGTAATGCTTCCCTGGTAACATTGGCGCATATCCAGGGGGATGCGGAGGATGTTATCTAGCTGAGACGAAAACACCCAAATTTTGTCTCACCTATCCCAGATGTTGATGCAAAAACAGCCTGTTTTGGGCTATGAGGAGTCACACCGCCCCTCTCCCACCGAGATCTCTCAGTCCTGAGTACATGTACACTAAAGGGTTAATCTCTCAAAGTCAGCCATGGAACAAGTTGCAAACGAACGGTTTGACAGTTTTGTTAGCTGCAGTTTAATACCATAATTGTGTGTAAAACCAAAATCGGAATGGTCGAGAAATTCAACATGTTCAAGATTGAATAAAATTTTATGTCATTTGATTATAAAAAGGCGAAGGACACAAAGGGTACCTGCTTCCAGTAATAACCTGGTCGTAAAATTTTATCCTTGTTCTATTAAATTTGGAATTCTTCTGCTGATAAATTCTTCTTTATTTAAAACTGAATATATGTTTGTAAAGTTTGGTGGCTCTGAAAAGAACCATAAACGCGTTTTGAAAACCTTTTCTGTCTCTTTCTATAGAAACTTGATGGTTTTGAAAAGAGCCGTTTAGTATTGGTTAAAAATTATATTTTGACCTGTGGGATCAATAAGATTAAATTTATTTTTAGCCCGGATGAGCTTAAAAAACGTCAAGACCGCAAGCCCGGCAGGGCTGAGGCGGGAGACTTCCATAGTGAGGACTTGCAACTAATGGCGTTCCAATATATATATTAATAGCCCCGCAGGGCATGACAGCAATTATTTATATTATATATTAGAGATGGGACGGTAGTTTTTTCAAATTTGTCCAGGGTGTGTTTCTTTAAAATAGGAGTCACTACCATGGCTACCGCTTCGCTTTATTTTTACTGAACCCCCACTACTGAAGGACTGATGTAAGTCAGTGGTTAGGAAGCACATTGTAAACAACAATATTGACATGGGATCCAGAATACACGATTTGTTTGCGATTGACATAGGTAGAAGTATTACTCGCTTGACATCGTTCAATACCATGGTCGTTTTGATCAGAAACAGCTCTTTCATTACCGTGAAGAACGTTGCAAAAATCGCTGTAACAGAACTACAAACTTACATATAAGTTTGATGTCATAACGCGGCTGACAAAATTCCACACACGGACATATCAATTGAATACCTGAGTGGAAGAAGGGCCCAACTCCATCAAAACTGTTTTTGAGATATTAAGAAAAAACTTAATATTTGGAAAAGTTTTATAGACAGAACGTTTTCATCTTCAGGAGACCTTTAATACATGAACATACAATAGTACATACATTCGAAATTATATTTGATGTTTCCATGGCAGCGGTACAGGTCTTAATACGAGTTGGAGTTGGGCCCTTCTTCCACTAATATACTGCAAGTGCCAGTTCTGTGTTATAAATAGCTACAGAAATTACGTAATCACCATTAATTGCATAAGTAGAACTCATGTAATATGTTAGCAAGAAAATTTATTGTAGTGAAAAGCAGATTTCATGGATGAACAAAATTCCTCTTTAACCCTATATTTGTGGAAGAAGGGCCCAACTCCATGGAGTTGGGCCTTTCTTCCATGAAAACTCATGATTAAGTGTACGTGAAAGACTATTTAGAGAGTGGATTTTGGCTCATCTTTCAAAACACAAGGAAGATCAGTCTTCTGGCAATAAAATGCTGGGTCTAACTCATTTTTCTAAAAATTTGGAGTTGGGCCCTTCTTCCACTCAGGTATTCAATTGTATCACAAGTTAATTGTGCTTAAAGGGGTGACCACCAAAGTAGTATGGACTATTTTCTTTTTTTTTGGATGTGTTTGTATCATGTATAGGTCATTGCAGCTATTTACGGCATAAAGCGCTATATAAATATCTACATTTTTATTTATTTATTGGACAGATGTCATACGGCATGTACGGGGGAGGGGGCCATTATGCTGTTACGGTTACCTCAAGCATCATGTCAAATAGACCAGTCCCTTTCCTGTGTTTATAAACGGTCATCTCATTTACACTGTTTTTTTATTTGATATTATCAGATCTTTATTCAGTTTTATCTGTTTTTGACACAGGATAAATTGGACCAAACTAAAGGAGAATACATCGATGTTTTTAATTTTGTCAGTTTACTGGCATTGGATAGTTTGCTCAAATGCTCATGCAGCTACGAGAGTAATTGTCAAATTAACGAGTAAGTTATTTATTATAGTTTTATAAGACGAGTTGTCCGAAGTATAAGATTGACCCTACTAACATGATTAAGACAAATTTGAGTCATCTTTTGTGTTTTATACTTCCCGATATATTTCGAAAGCCTTCGTGTTTAAAACCAATCGTCACGACTTGTCGAGAGTTGTGCGCATTTACGATAACGTACTATGACGTAGTCTATAAAGTATTATGGTACATCCCAGCAAACACAAAATTCACAAAAGGTTAGAAAAGGTTGCCAGAAAACGTTTAAATGTCGGGTTATATAAAGGGTATATAAGAGTATAAAATGTCTTCATAAACATTCAAAAACATTTTGTTGATAACCTACTGCAAATATTCTAACATAATGTTATTTAAGTGTTTACAAAATATTTGGCAAAAAAACGTTTGCAAAAATATTTTACAATAACATCATTGAAAACATATTTAAAATATTGTAGTCTTTTTTCATACAAAACGTTTAAAACGTTTTCTTAACCTTTATATAACCCGACATTTAATGTTATCAAAACGTTTTTATCTGAACCCAAACCATGACTTTGCGGGCGTTTTGACGCCCTGACAGACGCAGCGGCCGATTTTCATACTGTGTATCTTTATGACTTTTATTTCAGGGATAATTCTTATATCAAATCCGTCTATACCTTGACAGAGCTTTTTAGTGATCGGTTACGATTTATACCGTATTACATTGATTTCGTATTCCGACACTCCCCGATGGGCCGAAAATACAACTCTCACTGTAAGATCGTACACGATCACGCTGATGCTGCAATTCGAGAACGTAGGGCGCAGTTGCAAAGAATGGAGAAAGGCGGATCAGTTGACAGAAAGGGAAAATATGTGGATTTTCTGGACTTGTTACTGAAAGCAACGGTAATGCAATTGTCTACGATTTAAATTACTTTCATGAAGAAAAGCTCACCTGTTTCCTTCATGTAGATATACAGCGTAGGCCTAAATGCTTAGCATTGTCATATTAACCTAAATATATCCTTAATCTAATTCTGAACTTTAATGCTATCCATAACTTAAAAACAAAAGTACTTCAATTAAATAACAGCGATGGTGTGTATTATTAAAAGAATAAAAACGTGTACTATGTACCCAGGTGATTAACCCAGAGTATATGAATAATATCTCTTATCAGGATGAAGACGGCCATGGACTGACAGACTTGGAGATCAGACAGGAAGTTGATAACTTCATGTTTGCAGGACATGACACAACAACTAGTGCTATCTCCTGGTGTCTGTATGACTTAGGAAGACACCCAGATTATCAGCAACAATGTCGGCAGGAAATTGACGATCTGCTGAAGGATAGAGGCACTGACCATCTTAACTGGTACGTGGTGTTCGTCAAATTATTATGAATATTGGTGTCAACACTTCTCGAATGTTATTTCGTTTGTTCACTCATAGTGAATTATATGTATTTTAAAATTTATGTGGAATGCATATTTGGTAGCGATAGGCCTAACGTGGTCCTCAAAAGTACAATTTTGAAATACTTCCCCTTGATGAAAAGTTACTAAGAGACAGTTCTACAATTACATGGAAAGGCAGGCGGACCTATGGCCAAATTTTGACTCAAAATGTGCTACATATTTGCTATTAAATATTACTGGATTATGAATTCTTGACACATTTTTGCAGGGATGATTTGAAAAAACTGCCATTTACAACAATGTGCATAAAGGAAAGTCTTCGTATACACCCACCTGTACCTAGTTATGCAAGAACTCTTATCAAAGATGTGACGTTACCTGATGGGCTGGTACTTCCACAAGGTAAGTGACGAGTATAGTAGCCTAAGGGAGTGTTCATAAATACTTTGTTGGGGTGCGTTGGAAAAGTTGGAACCTAGGACATCAAAACTTTTTAGTCCCCCTAAAAAGGGTGAATTTTTTATCCCCTTTTTATGGTCTACAATTTTTGGCCCCCCCCCCCTTCATGCAGGCCCGGCGTTATAAGTGGTGCGGCACTCGCAACATATGATTCAATTCGAGCGCAGCGAGTGGAGCGTAAAACGGCGTGGGGTCCAGGGGTCCGCATAAGGGCCTCTCCAAAAGTTTCTGGATGCGCTTAGAGGCCATTTCCTATTGTTTTTAAAACAAAATTGGGTATGTTCTAGACTTTAGTTAAGACCAAAATAAGGTCCTGGTTGCGCGAGAATGGCAAAAAAATCCACTCTATAATTATTGTATCCCCCCGATTTGCAATGGTAAAGAACGCAATATACCGTGATCCAATTAAAGCGCAGCGTGTAACGGCGTGGGGTTAAGGGGCTGCTTTAGGGCCCCTGGAAAATTGTGTTTCTGGATGTTCTTAGAGGCCATTTCCTATTGGTTTTAAACAAAATATTCTAGGTGTATTATAAATGGTCATGGAAAACATTTTTAAAACGTTTTATATGCAAATATACTACAAGAACATTTTTAATATTACAATGTAGTGTTCTTTTTTTTATTGCTTCTAAATAGCAGAAATAATACTTTTTTGTTTGCTTTGCTCAAAACTGGTGCGGCGATCTGACCTGTCGCATAGGTTGCGCCGGCCCTGTGATGTCCTTAAAAAGAAACCAAAAATACGGTTATTTACTCATTAGCTATAAATTACCGTTTGGACTTATTACTCATTGGAGTCATAGTGTTATATCCAAATTGTAAAATGCGCAAATTTTGATGATTTGAAGCTTGAAAGTACACAATAATTGAAATACTTAACATTCATGCGCGCGGAACTCGCAAAAAATTGGGAATGTGCATGCCTCGTCGGATGGACTTCCTCAGTTTTAACTAAATAGTAACACCTAATATAATATTATGACCTTTGCTTTTAGGTACCACGGTAGCGGTTGCTCCGCACATTACACATGTTCATCCGACGTATTGGAAGGACCCCGATGTCTTCGATCCAAGTCGATTTACCTTAGAGAACAGTCGGGACAGGCACTCGCATGCCTTTTTCCCGTTTTCTGCTGGTCCAAGGTATGTTTACGAAAATTTAGGGTCTTTATCAACTTTATTAGGGTCTTTATTTTAACCGACTGAGTCCCGATATTTTAAAAAATTACAGACACCGCATCCCTGGCCAGGACAAACCTCTTATGCACATTAATTTTTCTGTTGCCTATTATTTCTCAGATAGAGAACAGTAACAAAATGTCAAATTTATGGTATTTTCATTTTGCAGGGGAACAAATACTACTAATATAAACACTATCTTTAAACAGTCAGATAGTGTTTATTCCCTCTGCAAAATAATGTTTTGTCATAGTTCCCTATTTGCGAAATAGGTAACAGTGGAAATGCACATGGGTTTTTCCTGCCCATGGATGCGGTGTCTGCCGTGTGGTAGCACTCTTTTAGTACATTTCTGTGATGAAGAGATAGCAAAATAGGCCTAACACAAAATATGAAAATAATTAAGTGAAATACAAAAACAAATTTTAAAAGTTTTCCTTTTTTGAAATTAGAAAAAAATAATGGTTCGGCAGTTTCAGAATCGGGTTACGGCATTTTTTCCACATCTAAGCAATATTTTACATCCATGAAATGATTAAATACATACAAAACTGCAAAGCACTATAAAGCAAAACCATTAATTTCTTTGTGCAACAGTTTATCTAATCATATATTTTACCTGTTACATTTTCGTACAAAATATAGTTTGCAGAGCGAGCGGTGCTCTGTAAATATTAACGGTATTGAAACACATTGAAAATCTTATAAAATAGACTAGAAACACAGATGGACTAGAATTGACTTTATTTCTATTTTCCCCTTAACATTTTACCTTATTCAATCCAGAAATTGCATTGGTCAGCATTTTGCCATGAATGAGGTCAAGATTGCCGTTGCACTGACACTGCGTCGATTTCAGATCTCACCAGATCCAGATAGACCTCCCATCATGTTGCATCGTATTGTTCTACGCACATTAAAGGGATTGTATCTACGGTTCACGCCACGAGTACCATAGTATAATACGCCATGAATGAGATCAACATGATCAAGGGGATCAAGATTATTATTGCACTGACACTGCGTCGATTTCAGTTCTCACCAGATCCAGATAGACCTCCCATCATGTTGCATCGTATTGTTCTACGCACATTAAAGGGATTGTATCTACGGTTCACGCCACGAGTACCATAGTATAATACGCCATGAATGAGATCAACATGATCAAGATTGTTATTGCACTGACACTGCGTCGATTTCAGGCCCGGGATTTCGGGTCTCGCCAGATCCAGATTATACCACCCATTCTGCTGCATCGTATAGACCACTTGACATCAATCAACAAATGCGAGGGATTGGTCTTTCGATATGCTCGAACGAACCGCTTCACTGTTCAATGGCTTTCTTGTACTATATGAAATGTGGTGGGAGATTTAAAATACACATGCCCTGAGGCCTAAGCAAACTACGATGCGCACGCACACTGCAGGGCAAAAAACAATGGAAAGTGCCATAATGCGTGCGCATACTGCCGGGCAATGACGTCACATGTCAAGTGGTCTATACGCTGGCGAAGTTACGTAATAATCGGATTAACTACCATAGCAATAGGTGAAAACAATTTTTAAATATACCGCGCTGCACTAATACGTTCACGCGGTACCTCTGCATTGAACCATATCATGCTGATCACTTGCACCTGTAAGATGAGTATCTTTGAAAAGACCAGTATTGTATTCAATCTCTGATTACAGACATACACAGGTGATGAGTTTAAGCGCGATATGTGCAAAATTGTTTTCACCTATTGCCATGGTAATTAATCCGATTAATTACGTAACTTCGCCAGCGTATTGCTTTACGCATATTAAAGGATTGTACCGTACGGTTCACTCCACGAGGGAATAAGATATGCCATGAATGAGATCAAGATTGCCGCTGCATTGACTCTGTGTCGTTTTCAGATCTCACCAGATCCAGATAGAACTCCCATCCTATTGCATCGTATTGTTACGCACATTAAAGGGATTGTACCATAGGATATAATAATTCATTCGTTCGTTCATATTTTTATTTACATTTTATTCATCAATCATCATACAATGAATACATTTGCGATTTGCAAGAATATTTACAAAACTGAATTAATGATACAACATTGACGAATATTGCAGATCAAGATATGAACAGTAGTAAAGCATTTCAATTGCAAAATATATTAATATAATAGATTTAATACATGTAGATTTAATAAAAAGGTTAAGGTAAAGGAGACGATCTTGTATTCATCTCTTTTCATTGGCGATTGGGCCAGACTCCTCCACGTAATGTTACTGTATGTTGCCTTCCCAGCATTTAAGAATGCCGGTACCCATTGATACATCTGGGTGGAAAGGAGTAATCAAGATAAAGTGCCTTACTCAAGGGCACAACACGATGGCGTCGCCGGGACTCGAACCTGCAACCTTCCGATTATGAGTCGGTCAGTTGGAACCCGTTTCGCTCTGCATGCTCCCAATAGATTTAATAGATAAAGAAGAGTACAATATGTCTAATAGAAAAGTACAGACAATATTGAAATCGAATATAGTATAAATAAAATGAATATGTGATGAACAGAGAACAAGCATACTTACATTTCACCCACCCGAACCATTTTGCTAGCAATACCACCAAATCCCTGAGGACCAAACTGTGGCACGAACTTAATCTTTCTGCCAAAATTCTTCAAATTCAATCTCAAGGAAACCATAATCAGTATAGTTAGTTACAATTCTACTTAACTCTCTTTCCCCCTCTCTTCACCCCTCCTTCTCTTTCCTATCTTTGTTCATTTCCTTTCCAACCGCATATTTTTATGGATTTCATTAACGGTCCACTTCCGGGCTGCAATTTTTTGGCGATATGGCATGAGAAAGGCGCTATAACTGATAATAGCGATATTAGCGCTCTTTTTTATACTAGACGCAATTGCGCTATTTTGTCATTCGTTTCTACACATAATTGCGATAATAGCACTGCTATTATCAAAAAGTGCTAATTTCGCTATTATCAGTGTATTTTTTAGACTTAGAAGAAAATCAGTTTGGTGAAAATGGCTCTTAGACAAAATTGCGCAATTATGCAATTTTCACTTTACCCCACCACTCAAGTGATAATAGCGCTATTTCGCTATTTTCAAAAATGGCCTTTAGACAAAATTGTGCAATTATGCAATTTTCACTTTACCCCACCACTCAAGTGATAATAGCGCTATTTCGCTATTTTCAAAATGGCCTTTAGACAAAATTGCGCAATTATGCAATTTTCACTTTACCCCACCACTCAAGTGATAATAGCGCTATTTCGCTATTTTCAAAAATGGCCTTTAGACAAAATTGCGCAATTATGCAATTTTCACTTTACCCACCACTCAAGTGATAATAGCGCTATTTCGCTATTTTCAAAATGGCCTTTAGACAAAATTGCGCAATTTTGCAATTTTCACTTTACCCCACCACTCAAGTGATAATAGCGCTATTTCGCTATTTTCAAAAATGGCCTTTAGACAAAATTGCGCAATTTTGCAATTTTCACTTTACCCCACCACTCAAGTGATAATAGCGCTATTTCGCTATTTTCAAAATGGCCTTTAGACAAAATTGCGCAATTTTGCAATTTTCAATTTACCCCACCACTCAAGTGATAATAGCGCTATTTCGCTATTTTCAAAATGGCCTTTAGACAAAATTGCGCAATTTTGCAATTTTCACTTTACCCCACCACTCAAGTGATAATAGCGCTATTTCGCTATTTTCAAAAATGGCCTTTAGACAAAATTGCGCAATTTTGCAATTTTCACTTTACCCCACCACTCAAGTGATAATAGCGCTATTTCGCTATTTTCAAAAATGGCCTTTAGCCAAAATTGCGCAATTATGCAATTTTCACTTTACCCCACCACTCAAGTGATAATAGCGCTATTTCGCTATTTTCAAAAATGGCCTTTAGACAAAATTGCGCAATTTTGCAATTTTCACTTTACCCCACCACTCAAGTGATAATAGCGCTATTTCCAAAATGGCCTTTAGACAAAATTGCGCAATTTTGCAATTTTCACTTTACCCCACCACTCAAGTGATAATAGCGCTATTTCCAAAATGGCCTTTAGACAAAATTGCGCAATTATGCAATTTTCACTTTACCCCACCACTCAAGTGATAATAGCGCTATTTCGCTATTTTCAAAATGGCCTTTAGACAAAATTGCGCAATTATGCAATTTTCACTTTACCCCACCACTCAAGTGATAATAGCGCTATTTCGCTATTTTCAAAAATGGCCTTTAGACAAAATTGCGCAATTTTGCAATTTTCACTTTACCCCACCACTCAAGTGATAATAGCGCTATTTCGCTATTTTCAAAATGGCCTTTAGACAAAATTGCGCAATTTTGCAATTTTCACTTTACCCCACCACTCAAGTGATAATAGCGCTATTTCGCTATTTTCAAAATGGCCATTAGACAAAATTGCGCAATTTTGCAATTTTCACTTTACATCACCACTCAAGTGATAATAGCGCTATTTCCCTATTTTCAAAAATGTCCTTTAGACAAAATTGCGCAATTTTGCAATTTTCACTTTACCCCACCACTCAAGTGATAATAGCGCTATTTCGCTATTTTCAAAATGGCCTTTAGACAAAATTGCGCAATTTTGCAATTTTCACTTTACCCCACCACTCAAGTGATAATAGCGCTATTTCGCTATTTTCAAAATGGCCTTTAGACAAAATTGCGCAATTATGCAATTTTCACTTTACCCCACCACTCAAGTGATAATAGCGCTATTTCGCTATTTGCAAAAAAGGCATTAAGACAAAATTGCGCAATTTTGAATTTTTCACATTACCGCACCACTCAAGTGATAATAGCGCTATTCCGCTATTTTCAAAAGTCGAAAATGCGTATCTGTCTGACCTAACACGTAGCGGAATCGAAATGCGTAAACATTAGACGTAACAGTTCTGCACCCTTGCGATGGTCCAGAATTTCGAATCGGCAATAAAAATATCCGATCTTTCCGATCAAAAACACAAAGTTACAAGTTTAAACATACTATTGTATTGACAAAATACAATATTGCCAAACAATATAGAATAGAACTTTCCACGTTAAGTTGTCACATTATTGCAGGAAATACGGTTACCAAACATTGGGAAAGTTCGCAATGCAATTCCCATTCGAACGTGTGGGAAACTGAAAGTGCATTATGGCCCGTACGCAGGATTTTTTTGGGGGGGTGCTGATTTTGAAAAAGTGGACTTTTTTGATTTTGTGAAAAGTGGACTTTCTTCCCCAAATTTGGACCTTTTTTGACCAAAAAAGCGTAAAAAACCTGATTTTTTTGCTCGCTACGCTCGCAAATTCTGAAATTTTGGGACTTTTTGTATACTTTTGCAAATTTGGGGAGGTGCGGTCGCACCCCCGCACCCCCCCTGCGTACGGGCCTGAGACAGGCTATCTTTTGATTCGCGTGATAGACACTTGTAAGGGTAACAGTAAGGAATGTGTGTTATTAACTGCAATGTCAATGAAAACAAACGAAGTTACCTGCTTTGAATACATTAGGCTTCCGTTACATTCTTGTATGTTTTTGTTTGTTTACTCATCGTGGAGCTGCATGTGAAAGGTTCCGATTATCATGATTGTTTGTTTACGATCATGTTTTGAATCATGTGATTAAACGGGACTGTCACCATTTTGTAGAGTGGGGGCGCTATGTTTATTTAATAATAACACAGGGGGGCCGGCCAAGATTGGCTGAATTTTGACGTTGTCATTGGTTTTACACGTAAACACAAAAATGTCTCAAATTATTCCAAAACTGTACGTATGTTATTAAGCACTATTTTATCAGTCTAAATCCGTTGAGGTTCGCCAGTGAACCTCATTGTAAGTACTGTTTTTGAATGTTTTGTATGAATAACGCACGGTATGTTTATTCTATATACCTAACATTTCGCCCAATTTGTATCTCGGTTCGCTTGGTCTAATGGTAACGGGTCTCGCCTGCGGTGCATAGGGTCCC
The DNA here is from genome assembly GCF_039555335.1 of Amphiura filiformis. Classification (NCBI taxonomy): domain Eukaryota; kingdom Metazoa; phylum Echinodermata; class Ophiuroidea; order Amphilepidida; family Amphiuridae; genus Amphiura; species Amphiura filiformis. The sequence goes on along the minus strand of NW_027305488.1, from coordinate 1,694,398 downwards.
GAGATCGAGTCCCGCTCACTCCCGGCTATAATATTTTTTTCTTCACATTTATTTTGAATCCAAAATATTTATTTTATGTGAAAATTTATACATTCACTGAGAAATATATTTTGTGCATTTTTTTCTGTAACGGGGCCAATAGAGCTAAAAACACAACTCAGCACGGGGCGTCCAATGTCCAGGCAGTGTTGCCGTCATATTGTCTGTTTTGTTTACGATATTGGCTGTTGCCACAGTGAATAATGTAGTCCACCATCGTCTGTAATAACAGACGATGCTGGACATGACATGTGTGTTTTGTCGTGTTTTATAGTTTATGTTGTAGTCTTTTTTTCGGATAAGCCGTCGTCGTGGTCTGCAATAATGATGAGGCCGTCGGCGTGGTGGGAGGGCTAAAATTGGTAAATGGCGTTTCAAAAATAGTTGCCCCTATGTTTGGCCCCTTCACAAAACATGACATAAAAGAAAGGTATTTGGATACAAAACATGCAAAAGTTGTATTTATGACCAGGGAAATTGACTTGATTTCCCAGTGAACTAATTTTGCAATAACATACACGCAGCAGCCCAAAAGTTTCGAGAACATGCTGCAAGTGGGACCGAAACAGAACATGCTCCAAGTCATGGATTAAACGGAATAATTACCAAAGACAAGGCAAATGAGTGGTATTTTTGTTTTGAAAAATTGACTTTCAACTGAAAGGCCCTGTACAAAGCATTAGGGATTTTGCAATGTCCCCTTTCAGAACCGTGACAAGTGGGTAAATGCAATAGATGGAAAAACCCGTTCGGCTGCTGCATGTATGTTATTAAGAAAAATAGAAACACATTTTGGCCGTAAATCCCCAGATGTGAAGGAAATGCGTAACCATCAGACCTAACACGTCAGACCTAAGAGTTCACACTTTCTTACTTGCCCTGCGGGGCTCTTCCGTTTTGGTCCCACTTGGAGCACGTTCTCGAAACGTTTCCGCTGCTGCGTGTATGTTATTAAAGAAATGAGCAGTTCAGTTTCTTTCTTACCCTGTGGGGCTCTTCCGTTCTGGTCCCACTGGGAGTATGTTCTCGAAACGTTTGGGCTGCTGCGTGTATGCGTAAACGTTGAACAGTAGAATGAAGAGGTAAAGTGAAATTCTCAAAATTTCTCAATAACAGTTCGCACTTAAACTGCATAAACATCAATTTCTTAAGAAAGACCTAACACATCAGACCTAACAGTTCACACTTCCTTACTTGCCCTGCGGGGCTCTTCCGTTGTGGTCCCACTGGGAGCATGTTCTCGAAACGTTTGGGCTGCTGCGTGCATGTTATAAAAAAATTAGCAGTTCACAGTTTCTTTCTTGCCCTGCGGGGTTCTTCCGTTCTGGTCCCACTTGGAGCATGTTCTCGAAACGTTTGGGCTGCTGCGTGTATGTTATGAAAAAATTAGCAGTTCACAGTTTATTTCTTGCTCTGCGGGGCCCTTCCGTTCTGGTCCCACTTGGAGCAAATAGAAACACATTTTGGCCGTAAATCCCCAGATGTGAAGGAAATGCGTAACCATCAGACCTAACACGTCAGACCTAAGAGTTCACACTTTCTTACTTGCCCTGCGGGGCTCTTCCGTTTTGGTCCCACTTGGAGCACGTTCTCGAAACGTTTCCGCTGCTGCGTGTATGTTATTAAAGAAATGAGCAGTTCAGTTTCTTTCTTACCCTGCGGGGCTCTTCCGTTCTGGTCCCACTGGGAGTATGTTCTCGAAACGTTCATTTAGCGCAAAATTGCGCAATTTTTTTGAAAATAGCGGAATAGCGCAATTATCACTTCAATGAAGAGGTAAAGTGAAAATCTGAAAATTGCGCAATTTAGCGCAATTTTTTGAAAATAGCGGAATAGCGCAATTATCACTTGAATGAAGAGGTAAAGTGAAAATCTGGAAATTTGAAAATTGCGCAAATTAGCGCAAAATTGCGCAATTTTGTTGAAAATAGCGGAATAGCGCAATTATCACTTCAATGAAGAGGTAAAGTGAAAATCTGAAAATTGCGCAATTTAGCGCAAAATTGCGCACAAGTTATTGTCATAATTGCGCTATTTTCATTGAGCATTGTGAAAGATTCATAATTGCAATGTTTAGTTCAAAATTGCGCTAATTTCAAAATGGGGTTGATAATTGCGCTAATTTGGAAAAGTTATTATCATAATTGCGCTATTTTCATGGAGCATTTTGAAAGTTTCATAATTGCAACGTTTAATTCATAATTGCGCTAATTTCAAAAGATGGTTGATAATTGCGCTAATTTCAACAAATTCTTATCATAATTGCGCTAATTTCAAAGCCTCACATTGATAATTGCATATTAGCAGTCAGTGTTGCTATTCTGTGTTAATATCGCTATTGTCAGTTCCAGCGCCTTTATGTATGGCATGGACCTTTCCCCGTCCAATTTTACCGTTTCGTGAAAGCAAATTTCTTTATTTTTCCCCATGTCTTCACTATTCTTCTCTCATGTGATGTCACCCTTTCTTTTTCATACAAATACATAAATGAAGCCAATTGGTTATTATTGGTGCACAAACTTTGCACTATTTCTGAGAGAGGTGTTGTAGTATAGTTTTTGGATATACAATGTGATGAAACCCCGTAAAACTGTTCTGAATAGATATCGCACTAAGTAAAGTAACATTATTTATGATTAAATTGATGATATAGACCTGCGAGTGTTGCCGCGCAAGAACAGTGGTTGGGAGAAAAGGCAGGGGAGGCAAAGTAACTTTTCTGGAGGAAAATGTGCCAAAAATATGCCCAAAATATTCAGTATTCTACAGTGGAGTAAGACGTCTGAAGGAGGAAGGGAGAACTTCCTCCCTTTCATTGTCTCCTGTAATTTCACTTTTCCTTCATCTATCTCTTTCCTCAACATTTCATCTTTCTTCCTTCCTGTTCTGCCTCCGCTCGAATTCGTTTGCCTTCCCCCTCTCGTCCCGTGCTTCATTCTCTCTCCATGAGCATGATGAGTCCTTGACCCGGTCTTTTTCCAATTCTTTCAATGCGGCGTCTATTTCCAATGTCTTCTTTGTAATCTCTTCCTCCTATGTCCTCATTCCTTCTCTCATCCTGCCTCTTTGCCAACTCTCTCATCTTCGTCTCCAATCCTATCTCCGCCTCTCCCAACTTCTTACACCTCCTCACTTCCCTTTCACAGTCCCCTGTATCTTAATATCACTCCCTTCACATGAGTCTGATGCCTGCGTCGTAGGGTGATGTTAGTCAATGTCATTGTCGATGGTGGACGCCTGTGTGGTATAAGGAATTTCTGGGGGCAGGCGAAGGCCTTATGCCCATATTTGCGGCAACGGTAGCACTGTCACTCAGTTCTTGCGGTTAGCTGCAGTCTATCTCCGTCCGTTTTTTCTAATAATCTAATAACAATATATATCGAGGGTTTAGAACCAAAAGCCTTATCTCACTTTTTGGCCACTTTGAGATTTTGGTACCAAAATAATTACTAGCACCCACAGATAAAGCTTTAACCAAATTAAACCTCATATTGCAGATATAGCACAATTCTAATCAGAGTTAAATCAGACACTTACATTGCGAGTTATAAATGGGTTTAGTTCGCAAAAATATTAAAATTTGTTTTTCTCTAAATGGCATTTCTTGAGTTAAGACTTTGTGGCTCTCAGCCCACGATATAAAAAAGGAACTTAAGAAGATTCATCCGAACTCAACAACACCACCAATCACAAATAAACAACCACAACAAAACATCCCAGGCATCAACAGAATAACTTGTCGTGGCCCTCATATAGACTATACACTTCCATAAATGGCACGTACACCCCGATCCTGGTGTAACCCCCACCCTCATTACAATGTCGTTTCAGGGATTCGGGACAAAATTAACTGCTGCTTTTTACTTCCCCCTCCTTATCTCTTCATTTCTCTCATACCATCGACATTCCACTTAACATGCTTAACTCCTTCCTTCGTACACCGTCTAACCACAATCTCTCCCTCAACTCTCCCCTAATGACTGCAACCGCCTCTTCTCCTTCCAAACTGTCTCCTTTCTTTCTTCGCCATCTTTCCACCAGTTGTCCGCTCTTCCCGCTCCTTCTATATCTGCGCCTTTAATACTTTCATCGCTGTCCACATTGCCTCCATCTCCTCCTTCAACTTGCCACTCTTCCCGCAACGCCCACACTACTCAGTTCACTGATCTTATGCATTTCCTTCCTCATATAAGGCTTGTCCCTCTGTTTTTCCTTTCAACACTTCTTTCTGTCTCCTGTCTCCTCCAACACCTTCTCACTTCCCAATGGCTCATCTCTTACCCTCTGTCTTCTCCCATAAGCCACCCCTCTGGCACCCACTTCCATCTTCCTCGTATATGGTGTCGCTTTTGTTGACCACATTAAGTACCTATAATAAGAAAAGATAAACCATTGTGTAACAGTATAAACTTGTTATGTTGACCCCCCTTCGTTTATTATACACCGTCATCGAACCTTGGGCCATATGGAAGAACAGGGGAATACTTAAATTTTCCCCTGAATATGGACCCAGTATAAAGAAGAAATAAACAAACAAACAACCAAACCTTTGATTTGCTCCGCAACAAAGGGGGAAAAGTTAATTTTGGTCTGAAACAACAGGCCAAAAATCTTTTTAACACGATTCCCTTTGGTACAAACTTGCATGACCCCCTCTTCAGAGGGCCAAAACTGTTTGAACTCCCCCTGTTCGAGGTCTTCCCTCTCACACCATGACCCCCTTATCATTTCCAGCACTCAATGATCGCCTAGGTAAAATAGTTCTGAACGGATTTTGGCAAAGCTGACACCAAATTACCTTTCCCCCCTCTACTATGACTATTGTATAAAATTTCCCCAAATGCTTTCCAAAAGTAGACTCAATAGACTTCTTCTTTTTTTAAAAATATTTCTGTACTGTTTATGGGCAGATAACTTACTGCTCTTCAGTGACAAACAACAAAATTATTAAATTAAACGGCAAAAACTACATGGCTACAGTTAAAGGACAATTTCCAAGTAACAGATTGAACTTAACAAACTCCAAGCAAAATAAGCTGCGTCTTCATTCAAAGAAGCAAGTAAAGTACTTGCTTTTATTGAGTGAAGACGCATGTACAAGCTTACACCTAATTGGAATCGGTCAAATTCATTGTTCGTCATGTTCGTAGGACAACGGAACAATTTGAATTCATTTTTTGACATGATAATACATTAAATCCTCCACAGAGCTCTACAGCTATAAAAGCTTAAGTCGTTGCAAATATCACTTCACAAATTTTGGCATCAGAAAAAATTGACATAGGCCTATCACCAAAAAACATAAAAAACAAAAACTTTTTAATACCGCGTTGGTAAGCATTCCACAGGAGTGCAAAATGTCCGAAGGAGGGAGGGGGAGTTTCCACCTTCACCTAGCCATGGTCAGGGAGGGTAACGGTGTCTTCTTCTTCTTTCGCCCTCTTCATTCTCCCCTTTTTTCTCTCTTCTCTTTTCCTCCCTTTCACGTTTGTGCAAATCATAACGGGGGGGGTCGGGTCGGTAGCCCCTCCTATCACCACCACCCGGGTACCCGTTTAATAATTTGCCATTCTCCTCACTTTCCTCCCTTCCTGCCCGGTCTTTCCCTCCTGTTCTACCTGAGTTCTAATTCGTTGGCCTTCTTCTCTCGTCCCTATGCTTCTCTCTCCACGCTTGCTTGACCCGGTCGACTCCAACATTCCAATGCTTCGTCTATTTCCAGTGTCTTCTATGTAATCTCTTCCTCCTCCTTCTTCCTCCTTGCCAACTCTCTAGTTTCGTCTCCAATCCTATCTCCGACTCCCCAACATCTCTTTGTACCTCCTCACTCAGTCCCCTTTCACAGTCCCCCGTCCCCCTATCTTAACCCCAGATCCTTCCCATTAGTCTGATGTCTGCGTCGTAGGGGGTATGTACTAGTCAATGTCACTGTCGATGGTGGAGCCCTGTGTGGTCTGAGGTATTCTGGGGGCAGGCGAGGTATGCCCATTGCGACAACAGCATTTTTGGGGTCTCTTTTCTATCTTTCTTTCAACCTCTTTTGGGAGACATCAACAGACTCACTTATCACGAACCCTCGCACTTATAAAAACGGCGTGTACACCCCCGGTCCTGGTATAACCTCCCCACCCTCAATACGATGGCATTTCTACGGTCTGGGCCAAAACGTAACTGCTGCTTCCCGGATCCCTTAGCTAACCCTTCCATTTCCTATTTATCTCTTCCTTTCTCCTACCATCGAGATTCCAACTCCTTCTCCACCTTCCTTCGTACCCCGTCCAAACACACTCTCTTCCTCTTCCTTAAACGGTCCCCTAAACGACTGCAACCGCCCGCCTCCTAAACTTTCCCATTTCTTTCTTCGCCATCTACCCATCATTCACAGCTATTTGCCCACTCTTCCCTTATCTATCTGCGCCCTTAAGTCATTTATCGCCGTTCTCATCGCCTCCATCTCCTTCTTCAACTTCTCCCTCTCTTCCCGCAACGCCACCACCACACCACATTCACACTTCTCAGTTCCCTGATCTTATGCATATCTCCTTCCTCATTAAAGTCATGTCCCCCTTTTCATTTCAACACGTCTTCTTTCTGCCTCCTCCTCAATGTCGTTAGTCCCGCCCTGTCTTCTCCCAGCAGCCACCACTCCGGCACCCCAGCAAAAGTACCTGTAATAAGAAAGACAAAACAACAACATTAGAAACAACAAAAACTTGAATCTATACCCATACAACACAGCGACCAATATAGAGGTCGTGCATCCACCTCTTAACTTAGACCCACACTTAACACTTGCACTTGTATTTACTCCCTTAGCATTAGCTAAGCCTCTTTGTATCATTATTTTTTCTTTCTGCCAAAGGCACCTAGATATTGTTGTTATTTATGGCCAAATCGTAAGATTATGTCATCCAAATGGCAATGTTTTTCTTTGGCGTTGTTATATTTGACTGAAATCGTACATGAAAACTGGATAATAGGTCCAGACAAGACCGTAGACCGTGTAGACAAGGAGGGAACAAGTTAGGTCAGCAGCGAACTGTGTCCTATACGAACGATACAGTTGTCGGTAAAACAATGTGCATGTATTTGTTTCATCAGAAAAGTGAAATACATACTTCCCTGTTTTCATTCTCACGTTTCAAATAAAATAAAGGTAAAAACATTGTAGGGGCAAAGGAAAAATCCATATTTCTCATAATATTTACAAGAACTTCCTAATTCTATCTTTATTATTTTCATATAGGGGATAGCGCGTACGCAGTCCCCCACTACCAGAAATTATACGCCCGAGTTCCCCACGTTTGGGGAATCGCAGGGTCAGCCCAACCGAAGTGCAATGGAAAGGCCTCGCCCTGGGGAGCTGCCTTCTTGATCATTTTTTTTTTTTTTTGCATTTCACCAGGCACCTTTCGGTACCTAGTGCATTTATTATCATTATTACCTAGCTGGGGGGTTTTCAACCCCCCGAGCTAGGTACTGTTTTGCTATCCGATTCTTCTTTCTTTCTTCTTCTTCTTCTTCTTCTGGCAACAAACTTCAAAATGCTTCTCCTCCTACATGTTACACCCTACAATTACGTAACTTGCACATATGTTTCGCCTTTATCCAGTGCCCATATGGTGCAAACAGAATTGGGATCAAAGGTCATTAAAGGGGCATTTTCGGTATATAACCAAATATTTTCAAAATGCTTCTTCTGCCACATATTACATAGCACAATGACGTCACTTACACATGTGCATCGACTTTACCCAGTGCCCATACCTTACACACAGAATTGGGGTCAAAGGTCATTAAGGGGGTAAAATCTTACAATTGTATTATCTGGACATCTGTAAGGGGTATGGGGCTCAAACTCAGTGACAACAAATATCATGACCAATGGAACATTTTGCAGGGGTCAGGTCAAAGGTCATGCAGAGGTCAAATTTTAGAAATGCATTTTCGGGACATCTGTAAGGGGTACGGGGTTCAAACTCACTGACAACAAACTTAATGACCAGGGGAACATTTTGGAACATTTTGCAGGGGTCAGTTCAAAGGTTATCTGGGGTCAAATCTTATAATTTCATTTTCTGGACATCTGTAAGGGGTATGGGGCTCAAACTCAGTGACAACAAATCTCATGAACAGGGGAACAGTTTGCAGGGGTCAGGTCAAAGGTCATGCAGAGGTCAAATTTTCAAAATGCATTTTCTGGACATCTGTAAAGGGTATGGTTCAAACTCTGTGACAACAAACTTACTGACCAGGGGAACACTTTGGAACGCTGTGCAGGGGTCAGGTCAAAGGTTATCTGGGTCAAATCTTATTAAGTTAATTTTCTAGGCATCTGTAAGGAGTATGGGACTCAAACTCGGTGACAACAAACCTCATGACCAGGGGAACATTTTTGGAACATTTTGCAGGGGTCAGATACCTCCAAAACACCAACATGCCCCAGCTAGGTTTGTGGTCTATGACCACCATTTGCCACTAGTATTCTACTGTTTTCTCATTTTTCACAATAAAGTCTTTTCTTATAATCAGTACAAAATGTTGACATATTTATACATTCTATACATAGTAAAGTGGATCAAAGGTTACATTTAATTGAAATGAAAAGTACATTCCAAGATTATATTAACATACATGTGGTTTTACAATATATTATATCTGTGTGAAAATTGAAAATAAGGGTTCAATTGTTTGAAATTAGTGAAACATAAATCTGCCTTGTATAAACAGTTGTTAAGTAGGCTGTGACAGTAAGTATCCTATTGTGGTTATGTGTTGAGCAATCATCTTATTTTTGAGATGAGTCATGCAGGTGGCATATCCTTCGTGTGTGTTTTAAAACACTATTTATTTTATAGAAAATAATTATTTAAAAACATCCTTTCAATTTTTGCCATTGTTCATCGTTGGTATTCAAAGTAAGTTCCTGTTTGATTCTACTCATGATAATAGATTTGCAAACAACTTGTGTGTTTTTTCTTTGGTGATTGAAAGTGGCTGCATTCCTTACTGACCAGATAGCATATCTTGCAGCAGACAAAACAAAGTTCGCAATATTAATTTCCGGGGTGTCTTTGTCATAAAAGCCTAAGATGATAGTCTTAAGGTTTACCATAATGGGAGTATCAAGATATTTACTTAAGATCTGGTTTATCTTTAACCACAAATTGAATTAGTGTGGGCATGAAGCCATCACATGTAAAAGGCTTTCATTCTCATTATTACAAATAACACATGTTGCACTTTGTAAAATTCCAGCTCTTTGTAACCAGTGATTTGTTTTGAGAGCATGATGTAGAATACGCCAATTTAAATCACCAAGATCCTGCGCCAGGTAAGTATGCTTAGTGAAGTTCAAATTTAATACTCCTTTCAAAAATGATTTATTTAATATGTGGTGTCACACAAGCTTAATTAACGCGACTCATATTGAAATTCAACCACAAAATGAACTACAACGTTATATTCAATAAATTGTATTGTAATTTTGTATATCACAATAATTCATTTTAACTTGGATTAATTTGTTACCAATTTCATAACGTTTTACTTAAATATTAAGAAATTTATTTGAAGCAATACCTTCTTTGTTTCCCTATAAGGTGACCTTAACAAGGTGAAGAGGCGGTGCTTAAATACTGATTAATTATTCATTAGGCAGCTGCACGCAGGAAGCATGTATTCGTGTGCTCTGTATACTAGTATTTGGTATATACATGTATATATACAAACTTGCATCGAGTATGCTGCCATGATTGTATTGTGCACGATTCCAGAATCTGTTGAATTTTGTTAATGACAAAGTCGCTACGCGGCTCGATTTTCAACCAACCTATCATTTCCATAAACACTTCTGTTTATTGGCGAAATCATTGTTTCCACTCCGGTCCAGTCTAAATAAGATTTATTACCTTCCTACCAGTAAAATCTCATTAAGGGATATATGTCAAAACCCATGTTGATTTACTATGTTGAACTGTGTGTAGTTTTGGGTTAATTCGGTTGTTTATTTGAAGGCTGAAGTGGTAAATTTACATGCCGTTTAACAGCTTAACGCAGGGGCAATTATTAAAGCTTATCATTTTATAAACTAATTTAATGTCTTTTGCCTACTTCAGTGGGATTCAAAAATAATTTAAATTGATACGAAATTGTAGTCCTCCCGGTAGTCCTATATATTACTTTATAGCTCCTCTAATCGACGATATCATACTAACTAAAGTATATTCTACTGACGTATTTTCCCGTCTCTTTTCTTGTTTGCCCTGCACTGCAGTGTGACTGATCAGCAGCGGGTTTGTGATATATCCCCGGGATATATCTGGGTCGAGCGGATATTTGCACTAGCGCCACCAATACTTTAGGAATAAAAGTAATGAGCAAAGGCAGGCTTTATTATTACCTTTTATTAAAAAGTAAACCACAGCTTTTGTGACTGAACAAGTTGGTGTGGCAGAACACTCAGGTGCTGCAGAAACACTAAGCGGCGGTCTTTAAATTCTTTAGGGGGTGGTCTTATGTCCGACGTGACCAGAGCGAGTTTTTATCCATTTTATGTCCTTTCTCCCGGGCCTTTCTCCGATTTCTCCTTATTCTTTCCCGGATCCCGGGTATTCTCCAGGCTTTCTTTCTTTGTTATCTCTCCGTTTTCTCTCCTGTTTTTTCTATGTAGGCCTAATTTCTACCCGCGTTTACGTTCGACCGGCTTAAAAAGCACCTCTAGTCACAGTGTCTTCTTGAACTGAACTCTCCGTTTTATAGGCCTATTCGCCATTGAATCCACCTGCAAAAAATACGTACACGTTAACTCCCACATTTGAGCAACTCAATCGTAGGCTCCCGGTCTAACTTGCAACTCTTAAATGCATAAACTAAGTGCAATCATATCCCTGGTGCAGTCCCCAACATTAATACATCTTGATATGATATACAACATGATGTAATCATTTTGTTTTGAAACCACATCACACCATCACACCTACACAGCCTTTATACCGGCATGGAATAAGAATTCCCAATATCTTAATTTCTCGACCCAAGGGCTAAGAGCAAATTGTACAAATGATTTGTTGGGAGTGGCCTTTCTTTTCCTTATTCTTTTCCGCAATCCTGTTTCTCTCTTTTCTCTTCATCTATCTAGGCCAGCATGCTTATATAAGCTTTTTAGCCTGGCTTAAGCATTTTGCTTGACCGAGGTCCCATCAGAACCAAAGTGTGTATCCGCCCGGTTAAACAAACAAACATACTTTCCACATTACGAATATCCTAATGGCAATCTATAGATTTCCTTGAGGATTCATAACTATGGGTGTGAGATGGCTGTCATCTTCTCAGAATTGCGTTGCGTGAGATTATCATTATAAAGTTGATTTATAATTAGACGGAATCTCGGAAGCGCCGATCTGACTTTTCTTTGAATACCGTAGTTCCCAACACGATGTGACCAGATTTAACTATCTCCGTTTTCTTTCTTTGTTTTTCTCCATTCTCTCCTTTTACCGATGGCGCAATCGCGCACAACACGATCGGGTAAACGGGTAACTCGCTTAAACCAATGCTATCCTATTCTTTTTTAATTGCTTAGGAAGACGAACAATTTGAGACTATTTCTATAACAATCGGGAGTATTTTTCAGGTTTTGACCCCTATGGAGGTCAAATGGTGACCAGAAGGGAATGTCACAGATATGCAAAAATAGAGGGCCTACTGGATCGATATGACAAAACGGTGAACCTTTCAAAAGCATTTGAGCAGTTTTTAATTTTGACCCCTGTATGAACTTTGACCCTACATATTTCAAAGTGCGCAATACTGGCAGAGGTCCAGTAAACTTGTGAAATGTAAAGTAAACTTGTGAAATGTGTAGTCTGGAGAAGCAAAATCTCTCAAAAACAAAACTATGGACACCAAAACAACGTCAAACGTCAGATTAGGCCTACTAGTAGGCCTACTATATACAAAACCCTGACAGTGTTCATTCACTGTGAGTGAGCAATCCAACAACTGAACAAAGCTGTTTTGTCGCATTTGGCGTACCACACATCAAATGTCCAAATATTTATATTTGTTAGGCGTTTAGCCAAATATTTCTTATTATGCCAAATTTTTGTTGGTTTGCTTACCCTCCACCGACCGACCCAAAATTGGCCAAAAGTTGGCTCTTTTTAATTTTTTTTAGTTTTTAGTTTATAATTTTAATGGTTTTTTATTACTTTTTCTGTTTCTAAATTTCATTTCAAAGGTAAATTTGGCCAACATTTTCTTAAAAAAGAAATCATTAATGTAAACTCATCATAACATTCCATTCCTGAATCAATGTTTCCAATACTCTTTGAGTCTTATGCCTGTAAGTAGGCCTATGCAGTCGTTCTTTATATCATCATGCTCATAAACCCCATTCTAGGGTTTATGTTCTCACTGAGTCTATTTCTAAGGTGTATCTTGAAGTTAAGTATTGATTTATCTTTCCACATGACCAATGCCTATCTGTACAGTAGCGAGTCATAAAAAATATTTTGGTGACCGACCGACCCAACCCAAAAATCCCACTGGAGGGCAAACAATATTTTGTTTGCCTTACATTGAGCTACCCCCTTCCATAGGCGGCGGAAGCGAGGGGGCACGACCCCCGGGCATGACCCCCTAAATTTTGCAAGGGGTTACGCCCCCTAAAAATCATAACAGACGGAAATATAAAGCAATAATTGTTCTGTACATTTGCCTTTTCAAAATACTGTTTTGGGCACAAATAGGGTAAAATTGCACAATTTTGCGCGCAAACTCACCTCGTTTTGGGGCTAAAATATGTTTTTTTCGCACGCCAAAATAAAGACCCAGTTAAACTGGAACAAAACATGCTCGTCCTCCAACCCCCTAAATTTGATTGCTTCCGCCGCCACTGCCTCCCGGTGCCCTCTTCAAGCAGAAAACACAACTTACAGAGCCTAAGCTTTTTGACCCCCCCTTTTCAGGACCCAATTTTGTTGACCGCTATATTTTCCACCCCTCCCCTCCCGAGTATTTAGGCTCCCATTTGAGTAATTTTTTGCCCGGATTTTATGTCCTCAAACAAATTCCAACCTTGACAAATTTAGCCTAAATTAAACCACAATCATTTACAAGGCATTTAGGGGGATGTAATTTTCTTCGGCGGGGGGGTCATGGATATGTCGGTGACCGGAGTCAATTTTTTATGACCCCCCATCGCGGGCTAAATATTTTTACGACCCCCCATCTTGGATCGAAAAATTTTATGACCCCCCTCCCTTCGACTTATTCGTTGCTGACACTAAGGCGTGGAGCGCGCCAAAACTTGGAAGTTTTGAGTGAAGAAAGTGTGCGGAGTGCGTTAATTGTTAGCAGAAAGAAGGCATGCGGAGCGCACACAAATTTTGCATTATATAATTAAAGATGGTGCGTAAAAAATTTGAGTCACCAGCCCTTAATAATTCTATAACCCCCCCTATTTTGGGTCTCAAAATTCTATGACCCCCAGTATATACATGACCCACTACCTTCCGAAGGAAATGACAGCCCCTTTAGATCAGCACCCCCTTCAATTCAAGCAGAAAGCATTTATAACAACTTACAGAATCAAATATCTTCCCCTAAGCTTACTTAATACAGAATGTCCATATCAACGCTCGATTCGTCGTCCCTTGCTTGTCGATGTCCTGATGTCTACTCCGCGAAATTAAGTATAAATCCTATTTGTATGTACCGTTAGCGAAAGTGCCCATCTCCGTCGTTCGTTCTGTCATCGAACTTGATCACCCTTCCAATACGCAAAATTTCATAAAATACTACAACCACGCAAATGAGGACAAAATATGAAACTTCCTCCCATCTCGGCATAAAAATGAAAGGTGTAATAATCGCAATCAAAATGAATCTTCCTTGCCATCCCACCATTTCTCTTCCATGACATTTCAATGTACATGAATGATGTGTAAGAAATCTAAAATATTAACCTTCTCACGGTCTTCCGTCTTTCCGGCTCGCTAGTTCAGTCTTGTCTGACACGGCTTCTGAATCGAGTGTCCCTGGAGTGTCTCAAGTTTTGATCAGTTGACTGTCTTCAACCAATCACCGTCCGCGCCGGATTGCGAGGTTACCACAAAGAGGATCCCGCTTCCTGCTCAGACATTGGTGTTATGCAACGTCAGTTAAAAACAAACCAACGATTGCAAAAAAGTTTTACTTACGATTCTGTACATCAGGACATTACATAAAATGTTAAGTACTAAAGAGTGACAGGCTTCTTTAATTTTACTAAAAAACCTGATTTACTAAACTGACATTTTGGTATAAGATTCCTGTAAGCTGTTACGCCAAAACGTTGACAACAGTGTTTTGAATAATGATTTTGATCGATAATTTATCAAAGTCATTTAGAAATGAGATTTTAGTGTAATGTAATTTATCTGATGGAATTGGGCTGTGAAAACACCAAACATGTTAGTAAATGGTGCTGCAAGCTCTTTACTAATGGCTGACATTCCTGATTCCAGTACAACATTGAAACCTGAAGTTAATAGTAGTAGGCCTACTTTGCTTACAAATACTGTTCTCGCTCCAGTTGATGTGAACTGCAGATGTGCAAATCCCCAGTGTAGCGTAAATGATCCTGATGAGCCCAGTTGCATATGTGCTATTTGTACTGACTCTTATCACATTGTCTGTACATCCCTTAAAAAGCAACCCGCTAAGTCTACTAAGTGGATATGTGTTGTCTGCAAAGACTTTCACTCTCTCATGAAAACACTAAAACAATCTGTTTGTGGTCTTCAACATCAAGTAAAAACCATGCATTCTGAACAACAATCTATGCTAAAGAAGCAAGAATCACTTTGCAAAGAAAATGAAAACTTGAAAAGCGAACTTGAGAATCTGAAACATGAGCTATCTGAGATCAAAAATGCAGAAATCAAATCTATCAGTGGCGCTAAAATACTTGATGTTTCTCAAGCATTAAATCGTCGCACTGATCTGAGCAATTTCAAAGATGTCGTCATCCATTGTGGCACCAATGATATATCAACAAAATTCCCACAAAAGACATTGTATCATCTATGGAAGCAGCAATCACCTACATCCAGATTGAAGCTCCAGCAACTAGAGTTCATATATCAGCTGTGTGTCCACGTGACGATACAAAGCTCAGCATAAGCATCCAAATGTTGAACGAAGATCTGAAGAGTCTATCCAAACGTTTGGACTGTGGATTCGTCGATGTAAGTGTGAAGATGACATACAGAGACGGTACAGCAGACACGTCGCAGTTAAAAGACGGCTTGCATCTAAACCAACGTGGCTTCGAAAATATGTCACAAACTTTTGCTGAATCCATCCCGGGACTAGCTTTGGCAAAGGAAAAGTATTCAACAGTCACCAAGAGGAAAACAAATCCAAGTAGGGTCAATTCAAGGTCCGGTACCTCGCGTTTCAAGTTTTCATTTTCTTTGCAAAGTGATTCTTGCTTCTTTAGCATAGATTGTTGTTCAGAATGCATGGTTTTTACTTGATATTGAAAAAATTGACAATGTTGATGATGCTGTAAATATGTGGAATTCGATGTTATTTACCTAGCCGTGACTTGCGTCACGGCTAGGTCTTGAAATGCTATCGGATCTTTACAAGACGGCAGACCTGCCGTCTTGTTCTGTTTCTTACTGGTTCTTTCTTTCTTTCTTCTGGCAACACATGACATTTCGCCCTAGCTCTGTTATGCTTGACCATACTTGGTCACAAATACCACTGACCATGTCCCCACATGTGACATGATATTGAACTCCATTTGACCTTTGACCTGCTCACAATGGCAAAAATGTGATTTTTACCCTAAAATGCATCTTCTTCCACAAATAACATGTGATGGTGATATGCTTTAGTCATGTGACTTGACTTTGGTCGGTGTTTATAGATTGTTCACAGATAAGGGGTCAAAGGTCATTAAGGGGTCATTTCCGGTCTGAAAGCTAAAAATATTCAAAAATCACTGTTTTTACAAATTACATAGCAGAGTGTTGTCATTAGCACACATGCATTACTACTAACCAGGGTCTTTGGGGTGCCTACAGTTTGGGGGTCAAAGGTCATTAAGGGGTCGCTTCCGGTCAAAAACCAAAAATCATCAAATATGTTCATTTTTTTTTATCTCAAAACGTAACCAGACCAGAGTGACATAAACTTTATATATGCATTAGTGTTACTCGAGGTATGCACGGTATTTTTATTTTTTTGGTCAAAGGTCATTTAGACGTCATTTCCGGTTTTAAGCTAAATAACTTTAAGAATTTTTATCTCCATAACTATAGTAGATTTTTTTTATTTAAACTGTAACAATGCATTTTCTCGGTGTATATAAGGGTTTTTTTATATTGGGGTCAAAGGTCATTAAGGAGGTCAAAACGTGAAATTTGCAAAAAAAAATGTTTAAAACTACGGGAAAGTAGCTGTATATCAGTCTATGGAAGACGGATAAAGCCCCTACATGCTGCAGTGATGCACCATTAATGGTGTGAGATGTCCATAATAGCCTTGACCCAAAAAGTCAAAGTTTAAGGTCAAAGTTCAAAAAGTTGAAAATCCATATACAAGTTCGGATTGAGCTGGAAATCACCAGAAATGTTCCTTATGGCATCCTAAACATAATGCAAGTGCAGTTAACCACATCCGCGACACAGGGGTCAAGTTATAGGGGTCAAAAGTCAAAAATTTTAATCGACCGACATGCTTGGATGAAGCTGAAAATTAATATAAATGTTCCTTGTGACACTCTGAACACAAGGAAAATACATTTAATGACATTTGTGACCCAGGGTAGGGGTCAAAGGTCATCTAAGGTCATTTCTGACACACGGTAAAATGTTTAAAATTGCAGATGACATGTTACAGTGATGCACCATTGATGGTGCATGGTGGGGATGTCTATAATAACCTCGACCCAAAAGGTCAAAGTTTGGGGTCAAAGTTCATTCAGCCATCTGACCTTCATGCCGTCTTGTGTTTGTTGTCTGCGGACAACTAGTTACACAGCCGTGACGTTAGTCACGGCTGTGTCTTTTTTCTTACAGGTTCTTTACACAGCCGTGACGTTAGTCACGGCTGTGTCTTTTTCTTACAGGTTCTTTCTTCTTTCTTTTTTTTACACAGCCGTGACGTTAGTCACGGCTGTGTCTTTTTTCTTACAGGTTCTTTCTTCTTTCTTCTTTCTTTCTTCTTCTTTCTGCCGACCACTACATTTGCTCTAGCACTCACATGCTTACACCGATTTGGACCTAACTTGGTCACAATCATCATTGACCATGCCCCTACATGTCACATGAAATTCGTGGGGTCAAAGGTCACGCTGGGGTCATAGGGGTCAAAACGTGATTTCAACTAAAATGCTTCTTCTCCTACAGATTACGTATGACGGTGAACCCACTTGCACACATGCATTACTATTACCCAGTGTCTATGGGGTCCTCATAGATTTGGGGTCAAAGGTCATTAAGGGGTCAC
Organism: Amphiura filiformis; assembly: GCF_039555335.1. Lineage (NCBI taxonomy): Eukaryota > Metazoa > Echinodermata > Ophiuroidea > Amphilepidida > Amphiuridae > Amphiura > Amphiura filiformis. Next base: position 1,676,854 of record NW_027305488.1, on the reverse strand, counting down.
TTCCGGTATAAAACGAAAAACCTTCAAACATTTTTATTTGCTAAGAAAAACATAGGACAGTAACGGTATGTTCACACATAAATTGTAATTACCCTGTGTATATGTGGTATTTTTTTATTTAGGGTCAAAGGTCATTCAGGGGCTACTTCCGGTACAAAACGAAATACCTTTAAAATGCTTTTTCTCCCACAAATTACGTCGGACAGTAACACCACTTGCATACATGCATTGTTATTATCCAGTGTCTATGGGGTCCTCACAGATTTGGGGTCAAAGGTCATTAAGGGGTCACTTCCGGTATAAAACGAAAAACCGTCAAAATTTGTATTTGCTAAGAAAAACATAGGACAGTAACGGTATGTTCACACATGAATTGTGGTTACCCAATTCATATGTGGTATTTTTTTATTTGGGGTCAAATGTCATTAAGGGGGTCACTTCCGGTCTGAGACGAAAACCTTCAAAATGCCCCTTCTGTCACAAGTAACATAGCAAAGTGGTGCCACATGCACCCATGCATTGACATTAGCCAATGTCTATGGCCGTTTTCATATATTTTGGGGTCAAAGGTCATTAGGGGTAACAACACGGCTGTGTTCGTGGGTTAGACCACAGCTTAGTCTAGTTTCTTTCTTCTTCTTTCTGCCGACCACTTCATTTGCTCTAGCACTTACATGCTTACACCGATTTTGACCTAACTTGGTCATAACCATCATTGACCATGCCCCTACATGTCATATGAAACTCGTGGGGTCAAAGGTCACGCAGGGGTCATAGGGGTCAAAAACGTGATTTCAACTCAAAATGCTTCTTCTCTCACAGATTACATAGGACGGTGACACCACTTGCACACATGAATTGTTATTATCCCGTGTCTATGGGGTCCTCACAGATTTGGGGTCAAAGGTCATTAAAGGGTCACTTCCGGTATAAAACGAAAAATCTTCAAATTTTTTATTTGCTAAGAAAAACATAGGACAGTAACGGTATGTTCACACATAAATTGTAGTTACCCTGTGTATATGTGGTATTTTTTTTTATTTAGGGTCAAAGGTCATTAAGGGGCCACTTCCGGTATAAAACGAAATACCTTTAAAATGCTTCTTCTCCGACAAATTACGTAGGACAGTGACAGCACTTGCACACATGCATTGTTATTACCCAGTGTCTATGGGGTCCTCACAGATTTGGGGTCAAAGGTCATTAAGGGGTCACTTCCGGTATAAAACGAAAAACCTTCAAAATTTTTTATTTGCTAAGAAAAACATAGGACAGTAACGGTATGTTCACACATACATTGTAGTTACCCTGTGTATATGTGGTATTTTTTTATTAAGTGTCAAAGGTCATTAAGGGCCACTTCCGGTACAAAACGAAATACCTTTTAAATGCTTCTTCTCCCAAATTACGTAGGACAGTAACACCACTTGCATACATGCATTGTTATTACCCAGGGTCTATGGGGTCCTCACAGATTTGGGGTCAAAGGTCATTAAGGGGTCACTTCCGGTATAAAACGAAAAACCTACAATTTTTTTTTATTTGCTAAGAAAAACATAGGACAGTAACGGTATGTTCACACATGAATTATGGGTACCCAATTCATATGTGGTATTTTTTTATTTGGGGTCAAATGTCATTAAGGGGTCACTTCCGGTCTGAGACGAAAAACCTTCAAAATGCCCTTCTGCCACAAGTAACATAGCAAAGTGGTGCCACATGCACCCATGCATTGACATTAGCCAATGTCTTTGGCCGTTTTCATATATTTTGTGGTCAAAGGTCATTAGGGGTAACAACACGGCTGTGTTCGTGGGTTAGACCACAGCTTAGTCTAGTTCTTCTTTCTTCTTTCTGCCGACCACTACATTTGCTCTAGCACTTACATGCTTACACCGATTTTGACCTAGCTTGGTCACAACCATCATTGACCATGCCCCTACATGTCATATGAAACTCGTGGGGTCAAAGGTCACGCAGGGGTCATAGGGGTCAAAAACGTGATTTCAACTCAAAATGCTTCTTCTCTCACAGATTACGTAGGACAGTGACACCACTTGCACACATGCATTGTAATTATCCAGTGTCTATGGGGTCCTCACAGATTTGGGGTCAAAGGTCATTAAGGGGTCACTTCCGGTATAAAACGAAAAAATTTCAATTTTTTTTATTTGCTAAGAAAAACATAGGACAGTAACGGTATGTTCACACATAAATTGTAGTTACCCTGTGTATATGTGGTATTTTTTTATTTAGGGTCAAAGGTCATTAAGGGGCCACTTCCGGTACAAAACGAAATACCTTTAAAATGCTTCTTCTCCCACAAATTACGTCGGACAGTAACACCACTTGCATACATGCATTGTTATTATCCAGTGTCTATGGGGTCCTCACAGATTTGGGGTCAAAGGTCATTAAGGGGTCACTTCCGGTATAAAACGAAAAACCGTCAAAAATTTTTATTTGCTAAGAAAAACATAGGACAGTAACGGTATGTTCACACATGAATTGTGGGTACCCAATTCATATGTGGTATTTTCTTATTTGGGGTCAAAGGTCATTAAGGGGTCACTTCCGGCCTGAGACGAAAAACCTTCAAAATGTCCCTTCTGCCACAAATAACATAGCAAAGTGATGCCACATGCACCCATGCATTGACATTAGCCAATGTCTATGGCCGTTTTCATATATTTTGGGGTCAAAGGTCATTAGGGGTAACAACACGGCTGTGTTCGTGGGTTAGACCACAGCTTAGTCTAGTTCTTTCTTCTTCTTCTTCTTCTTTCTGCCGACCACTACATTTGCTCTAGCACTTACATGCTTACACCGATTTTAACCTAACTTGGTCACAACCATCATTGACCATGCCCCTACATGTCATATGAAACTCGTGGGGTCAAAGGTCACGCAGGGGTCATAGAGGTCAAAAACGTGATTTCAACTCAAAATGCTTCTTCTCTCACAGATTACGTAGGACAGTGACACCACTTGCACACATGCATTGTTATTATCCAGTGTCTATGGGGTCCTCACAGATTTGGGGTCAAAGGTCATTAAGGGGTCACTTCCGGTATAAAACGAAAAACCTTCAAACAATTTTTATTTGCTATGAAAAACATAGCACAGTAACGGTATGTTCACACATAAATTGTAGTTACCCTGTGTATATGTGGTATTTTTTATTTAGGGTCAAAGGTCATTAAGGGCCACTTCCGGTATAAAACGAAATACCTTTTAAATGCTTCTTCTCCCTCAAATTACGTAGGACAGTGACACTACTTGCATACATGCATTGTTATTACCCAGTGTCTATGGGGTCCTCACAGATTTGGGGTCAAAGGTCATTAAGGGGTCACTTCCGGTATAAAACGAAAAACCTTCAAACAATTTTTATTTGCTATGAAAAACATAGGACAGTAACGGTATGATCACACATGAATTGTGGTTACCCAATTCATATGTGGTATTTCTTTTATTTGGGTCAAAGGTCATTAAGGGGTCACTTCCGGTCTGAGACGAAAAACCTTCAAAATGCCCCTTCTACCACAAATAACATAGCAAAGTGGTGCCACGTGCACCCATGCATTGACATTAGCCAATGTCTATGGGCTTTTTTTATATATTCTGGGGTCAAAGGTCATTAAGGGGTCACAACACGGCTGTGTTCGTGGTCTTAGACCACAGCTAAGTCTAGTTCTTTCTTTCTTCTGTCAACAAATTTCAAACAAATTTCAAAATGCTTCTTCTCTTACATGTTACATCCTACAATGACGTCGCTTGCACATATGCATCGGCTATGTCTATGTACTATATGGTGTTCACAAATTTGGGGTCAAAGGTCATTAAGGGGTCATTTCCGGTATAAAACCAAATATCTTCAAAATGCTTCTTCTGCCACATATTATATAGTACGATGATGTCACTTGCACATATGCATCGGCTATACCCAGTGTCTATAGGGTGTTCATAGAATTGGGGTCAAAGGTCATTAAGGGGGCATTTCCGGTTAAAATCTAAAAATCTTCAAAAATTCATATCTGCTACATGTAACATAGTATGTCGATGCCACTTGCACAGAAATGATCCTTATGACATCCTAAACATATTAAAAATGTTTGTGACCTCAAAGGTCAAAGTTTAGGGGTCAAAGGTCAAATTTTAAAATTGGTCCAATCGAGCTCAAATTCAACATTAATGATCCTTACGACATTCTAAACATGTTAAAAATATTTGTGACCCCAAAGGTCAGAGTTTAGAGGTCAAAGGTCAAATCCGTGTCATCATCGTACGTCGTCATTATCATGATCATCATCATCATCCCCCTACTCTTTCTCTTCGTCATTCTTCATCATCATCACCATCATTATCATTATATCACCCTCCTCCGATTTTCGAAAAAAATGATTGCTACCCTTCACCCCCCTCGACCTGCCAAAATCTTTGGCCCCACCCCACCTCCGCATTTTACCCTCCCTGGGGCTCATGGGACTCATAATTATTGTAGGCCTACATCCCCTATAAATGTGTGATGTAGTACAAACAAATGTTTTCTCTGAGGCTATATACAGTAACAGTTTCAACCATTCATATAGCCTATCTCATTTATTAATCAATGTTTGGCATGCACACCACCTGTACCACCTAATGGACCTTCATTATTTATGCAGACACATTCTATTCATGCCCACACTTGACACTACCTTCCTTATGCATGCAAACACTCTCATCAAAGTATTCTGCTCTCATAAACAGGGGAAAAGGCATACCTGAATGACCCTCATTATAAATACACTGATGGCACGCGCACATCAGTCGGCCCACACATGACTCGGCATTTATACCAAAAGCTAAGGTCATGTAGGGGTCATTTCCGCTAAAACGGCTAGGTTCAGATCTGTCTACAGTTCTAGTTGATGTTGTAAACTGTCATTTACCTAAAAAGACCAAGCGTGTTAAATCAACTCCATCGCCTTGGTTAGGTAGGGAAATAAAGCAGTGTATCATCATAGGGATAGCCTCCATCGTATTGCAACTCGTTCTAATAGTGTAAATGATTGGAAAGCCTATAAACTTGTTCGTAATCAAGTTACTAGTATGATAAGATCTGCTAAATGTAATTATTATAAGGGTCTAATAGATGAGAGTTGTAATGATTCTGGTAAGCTCTGGCAAACACTTAAAAAAGTTATTCCATCCAAAGTTTCCCCAACTCCATCAGCTGTTGGGTTTGGAGATAATGTAGTTACATCTGACATTGATATAACAAATGTGTTCAACAGCCATTTTGCAAGTGTTGCAACAAATCTACTTAATGAAAGTGATGAAAGAAATGTAAACAATGTTAATAATATTGATGATGTTAATGTGTTACATACATGTGAAGATCTTAATGATAAACCTGTTCTTAATATACCATGTATTCCATATGATTTTGTTGACAAAGAAATTCGCTCCATGAGCATTAAAAAGGCGGTAGGTCTGGATGATATCAGTTGCAAGATCCTGAAACTGGCTCGTCCAGTCATTGTTAAAAGTTTAACTTATATAATGAATCTTTCTTTGTCAAAGGGGATATTTCCTACTTTGTGGAAAGAAGCCAAAGTGATCCCTTTGCATAAAGGAGGTGATCTTGATAACACCAATAATTACAGGCCAATTTCCATCCTACCTGTAATAAGTAAGATCATTAAAAGGGCTATGCATAATCATGTTTACTCTTTTTTAAATCGAAATGGTATCTTAAATGTTCATCAATCAGGATTTCGTCCTGGTCATTCTACCGAGACTGCTCTTGTTGACATGGTTGACGATTGGCTGACGAGCATCAACAGCGGTGAAATGACTGGTGTTGCCTTTATCGACCTTAGAAAAGCGTTCGACACCGTAAATCATGATATTTTGCTTAGAAAGCTCCATTATATTGGGGCATCTGAAGATACAGTTAAATGGTTTGCATCGTATTTATCTTGTATAAAGCAAAAAGTTACTTTTAAGGGTATTGTCTCTGATTCTCTTGAAATAAAAGTTGGTGTTCCCCAGGGCAGTATATTGGGCCCATTATTATTTTTGATTTTTATCAATGATATGCCAAATGTAATATCACATGGGTAAATATCTATGTACGCAGACGATACCACTCTGTCTGTCAGTGGTACTGATACTGATATTATTTCTAAAAAGCTCACTGACGATCTTTCTGCAATTAAGGCATGGTTAAATGTAAACAAATTGTTTCTTAATACTGATAAGACAAATGTTATGCTCATTGGTAGTGAGCCTAAGTTACGTAATGATAAATGCTCTGCTTTTTCAGTTTCAATTGATGATTGTCAACTTGTAAGAGTGCATAGTGCCAAATGTCTTGGTGTAAAGATAGATTCTAAATTACTTTGGCACGATCATGTTAATTCAGTCATACATAATTTTTTTTTTAAATAGGACTCTTGAGACGTCTAAAAACATTTCTTGACGTTCGCACTCTTAATGTTTTATATAAGGCTCTTATCCAACCCGGCAGTTCGACTATTGCAGTGTAGTTTGGTTTGGTCGCTTCAATGAAGATGTACGTAAATTATGTGTTTTACAAAAGCGATGTGCTAGAATAATATTGCGTGCCATATACCTTACGTCTTCTGATATAATGTTTCCTATATTAGGATGGGAATCACTTCCGAATCGTGCAATGTACTTCAAATCACTGTTTATGTTTAAATGTCTTAACGATATATCACCACAGTACCTTATCAACAGGTTTTCTTATGTACATGAAAAGCATAATGTGAACACCAGACAAGCTGCGTCCAATTTATTGGCTCTACCGCCTTGCACAAATGGTTATGACCAGGGCACTGGGTACTTTAAATCATCTTTTTCATACAGTGGGGTTGAGGTTTGGAATAAACTGAGTAATGATGCAAGAAGTTCAATAAATGTGCAGACTTTCAAGCAAAGATTCAAGTCTTAAAAAAATTGAGCATGTACTTGTTAATGATGTATATCTATTTTACTTTGAAAATTGTATATATTTCTGTATTTAGTCTAGCCGAGCGGCGGCTAGACTCCTGTTTCTGGGCGATTTCTTTCTTCTTCTTCTTCTTCTTCTTCTTCTTCTTCTTCTTCTGTCAACATTTAACATAATTTGCTCTAGCTCCTTCATTATTTGACCGATTATGACCAAACTTGCGCACAAGCTCAACTACCCCAGCCTTTACATATGACATGACCCATTTGGGGTCAAACGTCACGCATGAGTAATTTTGGCTAAAATGTGATTTTTACCAAAAATGCTTCTTCTCCTACAGATTACATGGTAGAGTATCGAGATTTGGACATTTACCTTGGCTATAGCCGGGGCCTATGGGGTCCTCACAGATTTGGGGTCAAAGGTCATTAAGGGGTATTTCCGGCACATAACCAAATACCTTCAAAATGCTTCTTTTCCTACAGATTCTATGGTACAGAGATGCGACTGACACATATGCATTGACATTAGTTGGTGTCTATGGGGTCCTCACAGATTTTGAGTTCAAGGTCAAACAGGGGACAAAAATGGTTGATTACTGAAAATCACTTTAAAATTCAATATTTTCTGCATATTACGTGCTGTGATCATCAGAATAATGCCAAAAGGGCTCTAGCATTATGTTCATGTACGATTGTAATCAGATTTGGCTTAAACATGGAGGAGGGTCTGTTTTGGGGTCAAAAGGGTAAAATTCTAAAGTTTGTCCAATTTAAATGAAAATTAGTATATGTGATCTTGATATGATTCAAAATATATTGGAGGTCATTTCAAGGTCACCAGAGGTCAACGAAAGGTCAAAAGGGGTCAAATTCTAATATTTGTCCAATTTAGATGAAAATTAGTATATGTGATCTTGATATGATTCAAAACATATTGGAGGTCATTTCAAGGTCACCAGAGGTCAACTAAAGGTCAAAAGGGGTCAAATTACAAAGTTTATTCAATTTGAATGAAAATTAGTATATGTTATGTGGATATGATGCAAAATGTGGTGAAGGTCATTTCAAGGTCATCAGATGTCATTTCAAGGTCACGGCTAGACTTCGCAGCCTTACTAAGGATGCAATATATCTAGTTTAATTTTGTATCTAATAGTTGTATATTTTATATAAATTGCATGTTGAAAATTGTTGCCTTTTAATGTTATGTAAATGTATTGCAGGGCCCCATGTAAGACCAGCTATCGGCTGAATTGGGCTACCCTGGTTAAATATGAATACAATAAATAAATAAATAAATCTGGCGTCTAACCGCATGGATTATGGGATTTACCAAAAAAGGTCAATTACTTGCAATATGAATATCATTCATTACTTGCCATTAATAGCTTACCTTGTTTGGTAGATATACTGTAACCTACAGTAGATAATTGTTATTATTTTATTATATTACCGATGAATTCCTTGGCGTGGAAAGACCATCTACATTATTTTTTTAATTCACTCCAGGTAATGTGAAGCCTTAATGTGATGTAATGATTAGTTCACTAAAGAGGCTTTGGTATCTAACAATCACGCCAAGTCTGAAGGCGTGTTTACGTCTACGAATTATTTATTTCAGTATTATAATCGGTTTATTGAACCACATTAGAGATTAAAATATCCTTATTTTAATTCGGACATGAAACCTTCAGGCGGCTTCTCATTAACACATTTATCTCGAATCTCAGAGCCTAATTCTCGATGCCGAACAACGTACCTTTTCAAGTCTCGTAACATACACGTTAAAATGTTGCGAAATGATCGCGTGGAATAATATGCACAGCTCAATTCCACCTGATATAATTGAATTACACTGAAATCTCGTTTCTTAAATTATTAATGACTTTGATAAATTATCGATTAAAACTTTCATTACTCACATTACGGCTTATGAAAATGCCTCTCACTCTATAATTTTAACATTTTCTGTTAAGTCCTGAATTAATCACATAATCGTAAACCAAACTTTTATTGCAATCGTTGGAGTTGGGTTTTTTGTATCTACGTTGCGTGACACCAACTTAGTTTCATTTTAGCTTGTATACATTTTGGATTTCTGTAATAAAATGTGGTGGAGTAAATCCATTAATTGACTACAAAATTTGTCTCCCTTAATAGGATACCGTATGCTGTTTTCTTCGGGAATTTAATATACAAAACTACAAACAGAACATTCTGATATGATCAACATCGTCACGATGGCAGTCAGCAACACGACAGTTGCGGCTTATATAAAAATACGTTTTCAGCTTACATGCTTTGTATCCGAACACAAAAACACATCTGAAGGCGGGAAAAATGAAAAAGCTTTTGCCACGGATGCTTAGGGAGTGCATTCAATTTGCTTGTTGAAGCTACAAATCGTGTCAAGACAAAGCAGGCCTCTTCTATCCTGCAACATTTTAAAGACTTTATTAGAATTTCATATCAGATTTCATATCAGGTTTCTTTCATTCAATACTTGTGCCGATGAAATACGTTATATCCTTATATCCTATTACATAAAACTAATAAAGAAACACAACATAGCTACACGACCCGCTTCTGGTTTAAAAACGTTCATTTCTTTCCATGATACAATTTTCTACCTTTTCATTTAAATACGATTAAAATTCAGGTAAAATAAACGCAAGAAAATGACCTACACATCAAGCGATAAGTGAAATAGAGTAAATAGAAGTAGTGGTGATTTGATTAAATTTGATTTCAAATGGACACAAAACAGGACAGAGCTCAGTATTCTATAGTGATTTTTGACAATAATGATGATAAATCACTGGTCAGAGTTTCTGAGAACTCTTTGCATGTCCATTTCAATTTCATTATTGGAACATTACAATCAGGGGATCAGATCGAGATATAAACTTAATGAAAATTCGCCGAATTGCATGAATGACAAAATCAGATTCATAAGCATTATAGAACTTGTATGGAAGATGTTTAGGGCCCGTGTTACAAGTAGGAAATGTCAAATTGTATTAAGAAAAAAAAAGAAAAGAAAAAGGAACTTTAAATATTTACTTGAATGCTAGATATTTACTGCCATGCCGTTTGCCGCTGAGCGGCGTGACGCACGCACATTGCAGACAAATGAACAAATCAAGGTTGGTCATTGGCTGATTCATCATGTCGCTTGCCGATGATGGAAGCGGCATGAAAGTCTAACAGGTGCATAGGAAAATAGCTAGGAACTTTATGAGATGACGTATGCGGTTCGTTTGGCAAAAGTTAAGTTTTTGAAATGATAGGATGAAAGGAAGCATTTCAAATTGAATCTCAACCCGGGGTTTCAACAACTCAAAAAACATCATGGAACTGGAGGCGTCTAACAGAAGTATTAAAGATAAAATAATGTTGTATTGTTTTCCTTTATATCAAAGAAATATGAATTTTTTTTTTATAAAATGCATTTTGTAGGAGACTCTTATGAAAATATTTCGGCAATGGGCTATTCCGCTTAAAATTCATACACCCCCTATGGAAGACATGACCTTAATCTTCCACACAGGAAGTGTGATATTGGGTTTACCTGAATGGGTGACTCCATTGGAAGTATATACTCCCTGTGTGGGACATTAAGGTCATGACTTCCATAGAGGGTATATGGATTTCAATTGGAATAGCTCTATTCCGAAAGTCTTTGCGATTTAACCGAGAATACATCATCGTCAATACGCACATCGTTATTGAATCCGAATTAAAAAAAGATTAGTTTGCGTCTGACGTCAGGGCAAAGGCGCGACGTGATTGGTTGCTGACCTGCGCAGTACGGCATTTTGGTCTGGTTGACAGAACGGCATACGCGAACTTATCATTTTTAATTCGGTCTTCAATTATAATGCACAGTTTCAACTTGCGCGGTGACAATGTGTGCATCGACAAAAAAGGATTTTGGGAATTACCGAAATGGTAAATTACTAATCATTCATCGATTCGCATGTCGTATTCCATTTCAAAAACATTCGCCTTCTGTTCTGTGGAAGACTTGCCTTATAAACTACGCAAAAAAAGTTTCTTTATGGTTAGGAAATTTACCCACTATTAAAATCTAGCAACCAATTTTGTACGTTTGCTCACTAATCGCATGCGGGTGATTGTCCTGCGCATTTTGACACCTCAATCACTACTCTACGACACTCCTGAGAAAAGATATGAATGTTTAAGTAACACGAGGTCGAAAATGAAAATTGCAAAGAGGCCTATTCAGCGGTTTTAGAGCTGATTCACTGATCCAAGACGGTTTCATTATTCCCGCCTTTTAAATTTTAATTTAAAGCATTTTCCTTGATGCATGTTGGATAATCCTTTGCTTATTATGCAGATGAATGATCAAAGACCAAGGTGAGTGGGTACTAAGACATTTACGTTTTGAGAGATGGATTTGGAAAAGGGATTCAAAACAGGTCATGATTACAGCTGCATTCCTGGAAGCAGAAGGAATTGAGACACTAGAACATAACATAACATAGAGTGGCCCTCCAGAAGCCCTGATCTTAATCCCTTGGAGAACCTTTGGGATCAGCACAAGAAACGAGTCAACAAGAAGATAAAGGCAGATATCGCTGGTGGGATTGCGTCGCATCGTTATCAACGAGTGGAACGGGATTGAGCAAGGTAACATTCGACGCCTCATTAGGAGCATGAGACGCCGCGTGGCTGCTGTAAGGGAAGCCAACGGTGGACACACAAAGTATTGAAAGACGGGTAAAGAAAGAGATTAATCTCAAGTGAAGTTGGAAACGGCAGTATGATGCCTGAAATGTACTCAGCAATTAAACAAAAAATTTTATTTGCATGTTTGTTGTTTTTTGTGTTCTTTTATGCTGAAAACTTGAATAGGCCTCTTTGCAATTTTCATTTTTCGACCTCGTGTTACTTAAACATTCATATCTTTTCTCAGGAGTGTCGTAGAGTAGTGTTTGAGGTGTCAAAATGCGCAGGACAATCACCCGCATGCAATTATTGAGCAAACGTACAAAATTATTCGCTAGATTTTAATAGTGGGTAAATTTCCTAACCATAAAGAAACTTTTTTTGCGTAGTGTATAAATCATATACAACCAGCCTGTCTAAAAAAAAAGAAGTGCAAGTGGAAAGCGTCATCTTTGGCAATTAGAAAATACTGTTGTGACATGATGCTTACATCAACGTCAAGGGAACAGTCCTAGCTTCCCAATACCGTTTGTTTCATTCATTTTGGTTTCGGGAATCCAGAGATCTGCTTAACTGGACACAAATGTATGAAAACCCTTTGGCGCCACTTTTTTGAAAATTAAATAGAATGTTATATGCAAATACCTGTACAGTACAGTTAATAAAAGAACATTCATTTGTAGCATTAGAAATGATTATAAAACAATTGCTCATTATGTAATTGAATTGAAGACGATGGCAGCAAGATACATTGCTACAGGCGGCGGTCACGTAGATGGTAGGGGCTCTGAGTACCCATACAAGAACAATAATGTTAAAGACGAAACTATAAAATGGACTAAACTGTTGATTTCAGTCATATATCAATGTCCGATTTAGCTGCTGCACACTCGGAAATATTATAATTTGTACTTGGAATTTAAGTCTTTAGTGTAAAATTTCAAACGTATACGATGTGCAATATTTCGTTGACATGATTTTGATTTTACAACAGAGTGTGCACTATTTGCTTGTCTTTTAAAATGTCTTGAGTGACAAAAAGAACAGTATCTACCATGATAAAAACATTGACCTGTATATACAATTTTACAGCAGAATATGAAATATTTTTTAATCTGTTTTAAGTGGAAAAAGTGAATCATTATACCTGTATCATGATAAAACAGTAAAAACAATTTTGTATTGTTGTGTAATTGATGCATTCTTTTGATTTCACGAAGGAACTCTTGATAAACTTGATGCTGTCATTGAGTTACATGTACAGCACCTAGTAAAAGTGGCATAATTGTGATTTTACCCTTTCGTTGTTAACTAAACATATCTCGAGATTAAAACAAGCAAATTGAACAGAACAAACGGCATTTGAGAGCTAAGACTACGCCCTTGACGTTGATGTAAGCATCATGGCACTACAGTATTGTCTAATTGCCAAAGAGGGCGCTTTTCACTTTTTTTTTTTTGAGACAGGCTGTATTTTGAAAACTTGCTTGATATATTGTCGTTAATGAGTTATGTACGTTTTTCAAAAGTGTTGTTGTTTCAGCCCTCTTTACAACATAACTTAAGAAAAGAACCACAGGACCTACAAAAGTATGTGATAGCAGCATGGTTACTGATATTGGACTCTGACATTTGCTTAAAAAGTAACCGTTTTCAGAATCTTGGTTAGCAGCGACCAGAGAAGATGTAAAGAAAGGAGATAGATCCAGCTATCCTCAAACAAAATATGTGTGTTGCCGCTCATTCAAAAGCAATCACGCTATTTAGGTTTAACAATATAATACCCCAAAAGGGTTAGCACCCATGACGGGTGTGATACACAAGTTGCTGCTTACTAGTTTTAGGGAAAGGTCAGTGTCTGTACCATCAATACTATGCATACCATGCATGCAGATCCTAACATCCAGTTTATTTCAAATAAAATATGACCGAAGTTCCATGGCAAATAATAATTTTGCACGCTTGGTTACGCTTTCAACCTCTACGATTTATGATACAGACTATTTTCAATTATCAAAATATCTTTATTAGGTTTGCAGGAAATGACAGGAAAATACATAAAACAATAAAATATAGATGATCAAAAATCATCCCTTTTCTAACAAAATCCTAAAACAATCTCCTAAATAATTAATATATGTTCCAAAATGGGCGGATTTTCTTGGAATCTTTACAAAACTACATTTCTTTCTTATAGTATCCACGTGTGGTATCCCTTCAGAGCAACATCAGGTACTTAACACACACGTGTCATACTTTCAAGGGATTCTCTATAGAAACATTGGATATGGTTTCAATTCTGGAGTGAAAATTAATAAACCGTAGTTGGCAACACACATCACATCAATTTCAAACGTATACGATGTGCAATATTTCGTTGACATGATTTTGATTTTACAACAGAGTGTGCACTATTTGCTTGTCTTTTAAAATGTCTTGAGTGACAAAAAGAACAGTATCTACCATGATAAAAACATTGACCTGTATATACAATTTTACAGCAGAATATGAAATATTTTTTAAACTGTTTTAAGTGGAAAAAGTGAATCATTATACCTGTATCATGATAAAACAGTAAAAACAATTTTGTATTGTTGTGTAATTGATGCATTCTTTTGATTTCACGAAGGAACTCTTGATAAACTTGATGCTGTCATTGAGTTACATGTACAGCACCTAGTAAAAGTAGTCCATACAGGACCAACGCAATATTTAGTACCATAATCAACGCCGTCAGGCGTTGGTCCTTATAGATCCGTGCGCTACCCCCAGCAGTGCACTCTCATTATAATAAACAGTGACCACACGAAACCAGTTGATGAACCACGTCATGAATCCGAATATGGAAAATTGCCCCGCCCATAATTTGGGCCATCATTTAACCACATCTATTATATAACTGGGACTCTCAAGCCATCTCAAGTGCTAGGTATCTCAATCGATTGATTTTGAGAAGCAAGATCAAAGCAATACAAACTTTTGAGGTCGCTCACCAGTGTAAATCGAGCTATCAAGTTTAATTTTTTGCTATATCAGTGTTCATAAAAAGTCATTTGTATGATTCTAGGTTTGCTTTCTTTTTCCTTTTTCTTACCTTTTTTTTACCATCGTCACTAGCCATGATAACATTATTAAAACCAAAATAACATTATTTTGGAAGATTGGCGTAGCGAGGGGGGGAGGAGGGACAGCGGGGGCACGTGCCCTGGGCGCGTCCCTTAGGGGTGCCGAATTGGCTTATTTAGCATCGATTCTGCCCCCTCATAGCGATGAAAGGCCAAATTTTTACGAGCTTTGCGCGCATTTCAGCACAAAATCATTGGAACGATCAATTTAAGACCGATATTCAACTTCATTATATAGGCCACAACCCCTAGCTACGCCGCTGTTTCTATAGTTGGAACCGAAATTTGATTTATTAAAATCCAACTGGAAATAACCAAGTGAGTAAATAAAATAAAGGTGATACAACTCGCAAATAATGTTGATGTTTCCGCAAATGCACGTGGAAAAAAGTTACTGAAAAATCACAGTAGGCCTATTATGTCAACATATTTCTTTAATCCCAAAGGCCTGTGTTTACTATCTAAATTTAGGTTTTTGATCTAAACTATATATTTTAATATCATAATCATTAAAAATCAACACGGTGTTCACGTTTTAACCGAGGGGCATTAACGGAGCCGTGGCAACGGCTCTTCGTTGCAATACTTTCCTGGTCTTCGTTTTATTTAACAAGACAAGACAAGACAAGGCAAGACAAGACAAAAGTTAAGATGGTCTCTGTTGAAATTGCGATTCTTTCCTCGCTTATCAATTTTTGGCAGCCGTCTGTCTGTATGAGACGAGGCTCAAATCCACCAAAAGACCAGACACTAGATCAAAATGTTTATATTTAAGCACGATAGGCCTTGTAGTGTGTAAATAGAGCAATGATTCAGCATATTATTAACATAACACACTATATGTTGTATACACTGTAAAACCAGTGTTTAGAAAGTGGTGGCAAGAATGTGTTTAGAAACCTTATGTTTAGAATATGGATGTCAGATGTTTAGAAATTAAACATCATCATTGACCAATGTTGAGAAATTTGACACATGATGTTTAGCTTTTAAACATGTTTACAAAGTGGTAGCAAAATTGTGTTTAGAAAAGTGTTTAATCGCTAAACACAGTTTTTACAGTGAACATTTTGTTTTTCAGTGATGCGGGTGGTGCGACGCAACCCCCCCCCATCAACAAAGAGTGCACTGACTTCTTGGATGAAAAATATACAAGGTCCAATGTAAAAAAAATGAACAAATGGACCACTTGTTTTGCTCAACTGTTCAATCATTTTTCAGGTGGATGTAGACCACTTTTTGCATTTTTTTCCCCCCCCCTTCTTCACCTACGGGTCTTTTTGTCTATAGATTTTAACTCTGATTCTCCCGGGTCGAATCAGTCTGACAATTTTAGAAAAGGAGGGTCGAAGTTGCATATTTTTGCGGAATTATCGTGTCATTGTTGTCCTGCCTTTTGGATGTTATAACATAGATTGTGAAGGAGACTATCTATGGTTATAATAACGAAGGTAATAAGTTTCGATTTTGATGACAATTTGTGAAACACATGCTAGCAATACCCCAAGAGGGCAAAATGGCAAACTGAGTCATCTAACTGTTACTGAGCTCTGCCTATTATACCAGAGAAGATGAGAATCTATTCTCATCTTCTCTGCTATTACTCAGTTAAAGAATTTTGCGCTGTGCACACTGTTAGTAGGCCTACTAATTTGGTCTTAATATAAATGCACTTCGGCCATAAAATGCTTCGCATAATTTCATGTTAAATGCGTGCGAAAAAATGTCAAAATTAATGAATACTTGAATATGCAAATTAATTTTTAATTGCCTTATTCGGGCTTCCAAAATAATGGTGAAAATTGGAATATCATTAAATATTTTACAAGCCGAATAGGCCTACTTCCATTTGATAGGAATAGGACTAATAATTGATTTAAAGAATTTGACACCGCACGTTTGAAATAGCTCGGAACATGACTACATCGGAAAATTTTACTTTTTGTATGTGGGCACGTTAAAAGAAACGTCGCACACAGCCTCCTCGACCCCATTTTTCGACTTTTCTTTTATGGGTTGGTCCTTTTATTGTTGTTTTATTTTTATTTGTCCAATTGACAATACTGATCCTACAGTAAATGCGCTTTTTATGCAATTATAGCATTTCATCTACGCCATTGCATTGAGTTCTATAGGCACTTTTTTCTGAACAACTGATTCACCTTAAATCAAACACCAACCGTTACAGTAACAATGTCATGGCAACAGCTTTCCGTTGAAAGCGAAACTTCTGGTCTTTATTGTTTTATTTCAAAGTTACAAGCAAGACAAGACAAGACAAGACAAAGGTTAAGAAGGTCCCTTTGTACAATGAAAATAATCATAGAAAGGTATCGAAAACCAACCTGGAGGGTCTGTATGCAGCAGCATTCTTCTCCAACCTTTTCTTCTTTACAAGTAGTAAAGCTTTGATTTATAAAATAATATACCAGCATATTGATTAGTAGTACTTGTAGGCATATGACTAATATTAGAGAAAGATGGCTACCGGGGGGACAAGACCCCAAACGTTGAAAGCGAAACTTCTGGTCTTTATTGTTTTATTTCAAAGTTACAAACAAAGTTTGTTGGCCGGTAACATCTTCAATCACTAGTTTTTTCGAAGCATGCAGAATAGCTGCGTCTTCCATGTTAAAATTATTGTAAAACAAATAATAATAACTGAGGCCTAATGATACTGAAACGATGGCCAAACCAAAAGACCTGTATAATATGCACGACCTTCAAAGTAAAGAACTTGAAAAAGAACAATTCAGCCCGAACCGCGGGTCAAATGATCGAAAGTCGCCCAATTTTTATCTTAACCATTGATTTCTATGCCGGACAGTAAACTACGAAGTTGCGGGAGCCAATGTTGAAAAGTTGCCCAATTGTTTTCTTAACCATTGGTTTCTATGGGACAGGTATTGTCAAAAGTCATGGGAAAATCTTTAAAAGTTGCCCAATTGGTTACAAACTCACGGGTTTGGTAACCCTGTGAAGAAGTAAAATCAGATCAAAGCTCATTCAAGTGGATGATGAACATTGATCGCAATCGGAGTGGATATAAATAAATTGAATGAATGAATGGACATAATTATCGATATTGTTACGCAATAGTGGTGTTAATCCAAAGCTGGAAGCTAGTAGTTGGCAGGTGGAAGGAAGTCTAATCTGATTGGCTAAAAATCGTCAGTAGCTGTCAGTAGGCGTGGTTAGTCAGTTTGACATTTCCCTTGGCTTTCCAAGGGAGGATATGTCGGATCTATAAGGACCAACGCCTGACGGCGTTGATAATAGTGCTAATTATTGCGTTGGTCCTGTATGGACTAAGTAAAAGTGGCATAATTGTGATTTTACCCTTTCGTTGTTAACTAAACATATCTCGAGATTAAAACAAGCAAATTGAACAGAACAAACGGCATTTGAGAGCTAAGACTACGCCCTTGACGTTGATGTAAGCATCATGGCACTACAGTATTGTCTAATTGCCAAAGAGGGCGCTTTTCACTTTTTTTTTGAGACAGGCTGTATTTTGAAAACTTGCTTGATATATTGTCGTTAATGAGTTATGTACGTTTTTCAAAAGTGTTGTTGTTTCAGCCCTCTTTACAACATAACTTAAGAAAAGAACCACAGGACCTACAAAAGTATGTGATAGCAGCATGGTTACTGATATTGGACTCTGACATTTGCTTAAAAAGTAACCGTTTTCAGAATCTTGGTTAGCAGCGACCAGAGAAGATGTAAAGAAAGGAGATAGATCCAGCTATCCTCAAACAAAATATGTGTGTTGCCGCTCATTCAAAAGCAATCACGCTATTTAGGTTTAACAATAAAATACAACAAAAGGGTTCGAACCCATGACGGGTGTGATACACAAGTTGCTGCTTACTAGTTTTAGGGAAAGGTCAGTGTCTGTACCATCAATACTATGCATACCATGCATGCAGATCCTAACATCCAGTTTATTTCAAATAAAATATGACCGAAGTTCCATGGCAAATAATAATTTTGCACGCTTGGTTACGCTTTCAACCTCTACGATTTATGATACAGACTATTTTCAATTATCAAAATATCTTTATTAGGTTTGCAGGAAATGACAGGAAAATACATAAAACAATAAAATATAGATGATCAAAAATCATCCCTTTTCTAACAAAATCCTAAAACAATCTCCTAAATAATTAATATATGTTCCAAAATGGGCGGATTTTTTTTGGAATCTTTACAAAACTACATTTCTTTCTTATAGTATCCACGTGTGGTATCCCTTCAGAGCAACATCAGGTACTTAACACACACGTGTCATACTTTCAAGGGATTCTCTATAGAAACATTGGATATGGTTTCAATTCTGGAGTGAAAATTAATCAACCGTAGTCGGCAACACACATCACATCAAAGGCTACTTTCAAGTAGATGTGTAACTACTTGAGAATAAAGGACTATGAACATGTGCGACAGGATTACCTATGGGATTATCTCAAGGATATAATTCCGTTCTCCCTCCTTTCTTTACATCTTCTCTGGCAGCGACGTAGCTTGCGACACCATCACGGCGTCTTCATTCAACGTAGGCCTAGTGTTTACAATCCTCCGGTCACCTGACCACCATCAAGTGTCAGCAGATTATTGTAGATGGCGGGCAGGTCGTATCCGGCGTCCCTGTTGAAGACACCGGGATGGTGTCGCAAGCTACGTCGCTGCTAGCCAAGATTATGAAAAAGGTAACTTTTTGAGCAAATATATTTTTCTACACACTCGCTATGAAATGATCAATGCAATTTTTGCCAAGCTCACCATTGGCAAGATGCTGTAAACTACCAAATCGCAACAGTTTAGAAAAGTTGATAACCTTAAATGTTCTCCAGGAATATGGCAGGTTTTTTTTTTTTGTTTATCTACATTGTATATAACACCAATGTAAATGTACCAGTTGTAGCAAGAAATACCGTCACATAACACTTTAGTTTGTTTTAACTTGCATTTCTTGTAAAAAGTTGTGCAGTCTGTGCATGATACTACTTTAATGAAGCGCAACAAGAATAAATAATAACTCATATTGAAAACAACAAGCAGACTAAAATACAATTCTGAGCTTGTATGAGTAAGTCCATTGAATGATTACCACTGTCTACCATATCCTAATCTTGTAAGCTATTTTCTTCGTGAATCTGATATTTAGCAACAACTATAAAAAGAACATTCTTTTACGGTTAGCTTTGTATCTAGAGCAGACGGCAACATGACATTTGCGGCATTTACAAAAATACATTTCTAGCTTAAATGCTTTGTATTAAAAGCACAAAAACACAATTGAAAGCGGGAAAAGTAATAGTTTTATTTGAAAGCTTTCGCGACGGGGGCTTAGGAGTGATGCAATTTGTTTGTTGAAGTTGCGCATCGTGCCCATCCATATGTAGAGAAAATTATAGGTCTCACCTCTCCAGCCTCTAGCAACATTGTCAAGATCATTCATGAATTTCATATCAGCCAACAAATATTCAGAGTGGATGAATCCTTTCTGGTCCTGATCCCTGGTCCTAGAGAAAGTAAATAAATGGTGAAAGCAGCACCGTTTTAGATATTGTCATTTGTGCAATGATTTTGTACGCAAAGGATTACAGTGGTCTTCATGGGACATACTTCAGAGAAATTGATCAGCAACAAGAACTTTTGGTTGTATATCCACCATATAAATATTGTAGTCATTAACATGTGATTGCTATCTATGTTTACATATTGAAGTATTGTCGCATATTCATGAGGACCGATTGTTCAAAAATAATTGAATGATTAATTTGCTATGAATTATAATCAGTGTATTTGTTATGTGTATTTGCGTGAACTTAAGGTGATTTAGGCCTGTGGTATTTCTATGGAGAAAAAAGACAACAGACCGTGTACAACAGTCAAAGTCTCAGCATCACCCGATAATGAGGGCCGATTGTTCCCTGAAATGCGACAGGCAAACCTGCTACGCACTTACCGCGTATTTTTACGGTCTAACGCGTAATCGTGGAGGCACGCAACGTTGGCATGATTGTTAGACACGGGACGATCGAACAATCGGCCCTCATGAATATGCGAGAATTCACAGCATACAATGCACTGGGACCTTGACTGTTGATACAAGGTTTATAGTAGTCTGTGGGTATTTCCTAAACATAACACTTGTGCCGATGAAATTATGTCAAATCCTGATATTATGTTACATAAAACTAAATAAAGAAACACAACTTAGCTACGCAATCCGCTTCTTGTTTAAAAGCGTCCCATTATAATACAGTGTCCCCTTTTCATTTAAATATGATGGACAGGCAGGTAAAACAAACGTAAGGAAATGACCTACAGTCCAACGACAAATGAAAATAGTAAAGTAAATATGGTTAAATTAAGTTAAAATGGACACAAAAGAGGATAGAGCTAAGTGTTCTATAGTGATTTTTGACAGATAATTATGATAAATCACTGGTCAGAGATCTCTTGGATAAGATTGTTATATCGGTTTCATATTTTAGACATTGTGGATTAGATCGAGACATCTAGATAAATCTTAATAAAAATTCACAGAATTTCGTGAATAAGAAAATCAGATTCATATGAAAGCAATACAGAACCTGTATGGAAGTTAGTCCATGGCCCATAGGAAAGGTCAAATCGCATTAAGAAATTAAACAAATAAAAAGGAAAATGAATTTCAATTATTCACTTGAATCTAACAACATGTATGAGAGTTGTTTGAAAAGTATAAATTTAATTAAATTTGCCATGAAAGGGTAAACAGTGGTAAATGGGGCGTCTAACAGAAGTATTAAAGGTAAAATAATGTTTTGCTGTTTTCCATTATATCAAATTTTAATATCATTATAAAATATTGCACTAATATTTTTATAAAGTGCATTCGTAGAAGAGATTCTAAAAATATAAATAGATTATTGACCTCTTCAGTAAATCCCATAAGACTTTGCCATATGCCTTTGCGGGTAGACCTGATAGGGTCCACAACTTATAAGGTCCCCCATCGCTATAACTGCGCATTTCTTGACTTTGAAATACGCAGTAACGATTTTCGCTATACCATGTATACGATGTTCACATCGGCGTGACGTCAAATGAGGTCATCTCAGGTCTAACCGCAAAGGCTTATGGCCATACCGTGGAAACATGGCATATTGCCCATGGGGATCGACGCTAAGTCAGGTACCGCGTGAGTTAACTCAAAAATAACGCAAATAGCGCTAGCGTACAAAAAAGAAACTTCGCGCGATGTCGCCAGGTCTGAACGCTGTACCGGCGTCAGCTGAATGCGAGTACGCTTAGAGGACACAGGCATGGAAAATTCAAATCGGTTTATTTATTAATCTGTGCTTATGAGATTTTACCGGTGCATTTCAGTAATACCCGAAAGCTTTAGTGATTTAAGCGGGATTTAATGCGCACATCGTTATTTTCCAGTTTCAGCGTGCGCAGTGACGTTGTGCGTATCGACATTCTTTGCAAAAGATTTGTGAATTTACCGCAAATATATATCATTCATATGATACCAATTAGGCCTATAGCTTACCTTGTTTTTAGCTATATTCTGCAGAGATGTTGGTAATTGCTATAGTTTTGTTATCGAGGAATTACTTGGGCGGAACAGCATTTATTTGTTTTTAAAGGGAATATTTGAATTTATATTTGAATGCATTAAACATTTCGGTAATATCATATCAATTATTACTAATCTAGAAATAAGAAAATTCTACTAGACTAATTATCATAATGTAGTGTAATAAAGAAGCATTGCTATATCTAATACATGTACCTATACCAAGTTTGATGCTAGTGGTCTGAAGCCGTATTTACGCCTACGAATTATTTATATCAGTGTTATCATTATCGCCTTAAAAACCTCGTTTGAGATAGAAAAAAATATCCTTATATTTTAATTCGAACTTGAAGCCTTCGAGCACCGTCTCATTAACACATTTATCTCGACTCTGAGAGCCTATATTTCGATACGGAACAACCTGTTCAAGTCTCGTAACATATATGATAACATGTTGCAAAATTATTGGAGTGTAACAATATACGCAGCCCAATTCCATCAGCTAAATTAAATTACACAGAAATCTTGTTTCTTAAGTTATTAATGACTTTGATAAATTATCGATCAAAATGTTCATTACTCAAACTGCTGTCAGCCTTATTGCAATGAGTCTTACAGGTATAAAATGTCATTCAAGTAAATCAGGTTTGCTTAAAGGATCGGATAGCGACGTTCAAGGACCCGAAAGCACACCAGACACACCAAATTACATTATATATAAGAGGAATGCCCTTCTGATATCAAATATTTGTTTTTGAAATTTGCGATATAATACAAATTTTTATGGCAACCTATAACAAAATTATAGTTTTGACATTTAACAGTTCTCGAAATAAACTTTATAAATTCATTGTACTTAAAGTGTTAAAAATGTTTAGGTCATTCGAGAAAAATATTGTATATCTTCAATACGAAGGGTCAAAATTTTCAACTGATGGTCGGCCTTTCCTCCCAGCTACATACACTTTAAGTACATATCATTAGA